>NC_089583.1:4651961-5002987 GCF_019320115.1 Miscanthus floridulus | reverse complement strand
GTCCATACATTATATGGAATATGAGCTGATGATCAAGAACTTGTGAGGGCCCTACATTATCTTCTCCTCTCTTCTCTGTTATGATGCCTTGATGCTCCAAGTTCAAGATCAGATGATGATTAACATATTTCTGAGGCCTCTACAACTTACTTCTCGTTTTTTGACATATTGTTGTTTTATAGGACTACTTTGTTTTATAGACCTTTTTTATTTCTTATACCTTCTCGCGTACCTAAAGCACACTTTCTTGCATCTATTAGAATAAAGCGCAAAATAATGTCGCGGACACCAGATAGTGCAGCCCGATGCCCCGAGCATGATGAGCAGCCAACCCTTGGAGCAAGCACTAGAGGACCAGGTTACTCAGGAACAGTTCGATAACGAGGTAGAAAAGGATCTAGAAGTGATGCTTACTCAGGAGCAGTGTGACGAGGAGGAAGGCCCCGAAGGAGAGGCTGCTGAAGGCGAAGAAGAAGGGGATGATGATGATGATGACTCAGAAGAGGGAATGAAAGTCCCGAGGATCCTTTCCCACGTGAAGCCAGAAGGAGGCCAACGGAGGAAGATTTGGACAAGGATTTTGACCCGAACGAGGAGGTAGGGAAAAAGCCTTAACTTGTAAATTTTGCTAAAGCTTTGGCTATGTTACCTCTGCTAACACTTTGACCTATCGTATATACAGGTCCCTCCTAAAACTCAGAAAAGACAACGTCGATGTCCACGACATCTCGCTAGACAAGACAGAGTAGAGGAAAGGAGAGCAGAGGCAACAACCATAGAGATGGATCACGATGCCTCTGCTCCACAACCTCAAGACACAACCACGACTACCAAGCCTAAGAGGAAACGAGGGGATAGAAAAGGAAATCTATATCCAGATAAGGCATGCTATGTGATAACGGAGGTTAGGCCAGTAGGGGAGATCCTTGAGCCGAAGGAATTAAGAGGACGATTCCGTAATGCGATCGGGGCCCTAGTAAGAGATAATTTGAACCCAACAATCCCTAACTGGAAAGAGGGTACCAGAGAACACAAAGAATGCACTATGGATAGGCAACTGAAGCTCAATTTTAGATTTCCGAAGGGTAAGCACGAATTGGTAAAAAAAATGCTACCAGATTGATGGGAGAGTCATTCCGACGTTGGAGGCGGAGTTCAACACAAAGTATATCCAAAAGAGGTTAACTCCCTTCAACAAGTTCAGCAAAATAACTCCTAGTCAATGGGAGGAGCTCGTGGCTCAAAAGACTTTACCGAAGGCATTGGAGCTCAGTGCCCGTAACACTGAGCTGGCGAAGAAGGAACAAACACCACCATCATCTAGCCCCGGTGGCTACTATGTCAAGGAAGAACAGCTTAGGAAGATGGACGAAGAGGCCGCAGCTGCTGGAAATATCGATGTGATGAATTTGAAGGTACGCTCAAGGAACTGGATATATGCGAGGAGTACAGAATCATCCGGTAGTAATCTTAAGTTTGATAAGCCGGAGACCCAAGAGGCTGGTATCAAGGATACTGAAATATGCTGAAGACAAGGAGAAGGGCTCATTCAATCCTTCCAGGAGAGGGATGAGCTTAGCCTTGGCTTGGGGAAACAAGGAGCACACAGGCCGCACCATGGGGGTAGGGAAAGGACGACCTAGAAGCAAGGATTCAAAGAGGACAGGCACATGTACAAGAAACATGGCCGAGACTAGGAGACTAGTCTTGAGCTCCAAGTGAAGGCTCTAGTTGCGAAGGCGCTGGAGGAGCAAGGACTGTCTATGGAGCCACGGATATTAGTGACGCCGCTGGGAGAAACTGGCATTAGCTGGCAGCCCTCCGAAAGTTTCTAGCAGCCAAGGTTCCACGCATGCCATAACCCCAGTTCGATCGCATACGGGAACCAACTAGTTGCACCTTGATGTTTCTCAGCGGTCGGCAGAACACTATGATGGAGGTGGCAATGGGTGTGACACATCCTCCCGGTGGCTTACACCATATAATAAGATACCGCCGGACTACACTAGGGTCGAGGTGCATACAGTGAAGCCCGAGTTCATGCAGTGGAGGATAGACTACGCAACTCCTGAGGGGCTGGTGTACTCAGAGACGTTATGAGGGTAGTTCATCCTCTGGCACAAACAGGACATTATATTGACTGCTTCTTCATCGCCTCCCCCTCTCCCAAATTTGGAGCGAGTTTGTTGAGGTCAGGGAGATATTTTCACCGTCTCATGACCCCCACATTCCTGAGATGCCACATTCTTCCCTGCCTCCTAGCGAGCATGTGCCTGATGAGATGCCACAACCTTCTCCAGCTCGTACCGAGCAAGTGCATGATGAGATGCCACAGTCTTCTCAACAAGCACAACCGATACATGAACAACGAGTGCCTCCTGAAGAAGGTGATGCACACGAAGATGAGGACGTGCCTGAATGGGAACTTCAAAAGAAGATTCCAATCAACAGAAGGCCAGTTTATGTTCCGATCAAAGACGTATCATCGGTGTCCAAGTGGTATTCCCATGACCAGTTCAAGCCTGAGAACCAAGTTAAAAAGTCCCATCACGGGGTTTTGAGGAGGCAGTCACTAGCAAACTCCACCAAATTGCAAAGCAGTATCCAAATATTGATGCCATTAAATGGTCAAAGGATTGCCCAAAAACATATGAAAGAGGCAAGTCCTTCCTACCAAACCAGGGACATCCAGCGCCTACCACTTGGAATGAGAAGGTTCTATGATTGGTACTTGCGTGTTCTCCCAACGAGCATAGATCTCATACAAGCATGCTTCCCCACTGGCACATTTGGAAGCCCAGCCGGGAAAATTGTCTTTGACTTCAATGACATGCACACATGCTTTCACCTGGGAGAAATGGAGATGAATCTAATTCGCACGTGGTGCTTGTAAGTCCTTGTCCTCCCGATATGATATGAATGTAATCTTTGAATTTTGTTGTAACTAATCCACGCCGTGATTTATAGAATGCAAGTGCACATTGTCAAATAAATGCCAAGTGTGAAAGCCGGGTATGTAGACCCTCAAGCTATAGCCCAAACAAATTTTAATTACCCTAAATGGTGGACACTGGATGCCAAAGAGCTAGCTGCTGCAAAGACTCTTCGGGAGAACACTACTACACAAACTTTACTGGAGGTGGGCATTTTCGGTTTTCCCGCAGCGGGCAAAGCCGTCCGCCGTGGCCTAGAGGCCACGGTAAATCGTGGCTTAACCGCGGCGGGCGGCTTTGCCCGCCGTTGTTAACCGATTTACCGCGGCGGGCGGTGTAACGTGCCCGCCGTCGGATCTGGCCGTGGATCCGCTTCGACACCGGAGAAGAAGGGGAAGGAGGCAGCCAGCCCGCGTGCACCACGGCCGCCTCCGCTCGCTCGCCGCCGTGACTCCACGCGACCTACGCCGCTGCCCCGCGCGCCACCGTCTCCCACGCGACCCGCGACGCCGTCCCGCGCGCCGCTGTGGCCCTGCGCGACCCGCTGTTGCCCCACACGACCCGCCATGGCCCCGCGAAACCGCCGTGGGTGCCTCCATGCGCGCCACCGGAGTCGAGCGCCACCGCGCCCTACCGACGGAAGGAGAGGAAGGACGACGGGGAGGGAGGGGGTGCGACGGAAGGAGAGGGAAGGAGGTGCGCGCGAGGACAACGGAGAGGGTGCAACGGAAGGAGAGGGAAGGAGGTGCAGACTTGTTCGGTCTTCGATGGGAGGGAGTGGCTGAGGCAGAAAAGGAGACTGGGAGTGAAACCCTAAAGACTACGTATTTATATGTGAAGACGGCTATCGGGCTTCGTTGGGCCTTTTGGGCCACGACCTTAATCGAGGCGGGTCTCATAGGACGCCCGCCACGGTAAATCCATTTACCGTGGCGGACGTCTTAGGACGTCCGCCACGGTAAATCGATTTACCGCGGCGGGCAAAAATGCTCGCCACGGTAAATAAAAAATTGCCCGCCGCGGTAAATCGTGGGATTTACCGCAGCGGGCAAAAATAGAAGCCCCGCCACGGAGTGCAAAAGTGGAACGTTGCGCAAAATCATTTTTGTAGTAGTGGAAAGAGCGCATCCGTACGACGAAACTAAGGGAAGAGTCCCTTAAGATTGCGGCATACATTGCCCTGGCTTTCAAAAATCTCCAACAACACTCTACTATATGGCCACCATACAACTTCGAGTAAGTTCAACTCTATACTTAAAGCTTTGTTCGATATATTTTATTCGATGCAAAAGGCTTATCTAGTTCTATGATTAAATCCATGTAGCAACCACTGGATTTGTATAGCCGTCGATGTCGGGAGGAGGCATGGCATGGGTCTTTGATTCATTAGATAGGGACACGGTGACATACAAGACTTCATATCGATTCTCAAGACGTATACATATCGACAATCCTCATTAGCTTATATGTTTGTATACATACTTGTAACGTTCACTTTTGAATACTAACAAGTTGTATTTGCTAAAATAATTCAAACATGACATTTAGGTTCTATGTCACTAATCATCATGGAAGGCATGATCCAGCAAGGAAGGAAAAGCTGTGTCTATAAAACACTATGTGCGGTAAGTGTAACTTACTTCTTCAGTACTCTGTTACATGGCTGTCAAAAGCATTACTTAACATTTTTATATGCAAAACACACAGTGCCCCAAGCAGAGGCCTGGGAGTGTACATTGTGGATACTATATATGTTCTATGATGAGTAACTCTGGTGCCTACAAGAGACACCCCTTAAGGGTAAGTTTGAACCTCTTCACCCGTAGAATAAAAACTTCGTACATGGTATGAAATACTAAACCAAAACTTGTTCTCTTGTAGTGGAGAGAAGAGAAAGGAATGAAAAGAGACCCATACAAGGATGACCAACTCTTAGAGCTCGTCGGTGACCTTTGCAACTTCATATTGAACCAGATTGTACACGTCAGAGGCGCCTACCATGACCGAGAGTCTGAGTTAGGTACAAATCCTCAGTACCAACACCTTCGTGAGACTGAAAGGCTAGCTCTAGGACGTTGATAAGAATGTGTATGGAATTTGTATATTTAATGATGGATTGTATATATTCTTGTGAATTTGACTTGTAATTGTAGTTTATAGAATACTCTTGTGCTTGTAGTCGCGGTCGTGGGGCGTTCGGCAACGCGAACGCGGTTCGGAACGTTGGTCGCGGGACGTTCGGCAATGCGAAAATGTATTGTAGGGGAGGTTCAAGATTGAACCGCCCCTACAAATACCTATTTGTAGGGGCGGCTGGTACTACAACTGCCCCTACAAATCGATTTATAGGGACGGCTGGTAATACGAGCCGCCCCTACAAATACATGATTTGTAGAGACGGTTCGGTAGGGGCGGCTAGCCAAACCGCCCCTACAAATGGTTACGAGCCGTCCCTGAAAATCGATTCTGTAGTAGTGATAAATAGAGTGGTCCATATAAGTCTATGGCATGTTACTACGAAATTGTGAATTGTGAATTGGTAAGTCCTTAACCTAGGAAACTTGTACCTGGCGTGTAGAAGCTGATATAGGGAACAATGAGACGGATGCTACGCACATGGCATGTCTCCTCACATAACTTCTTTACCCGGCCAGACTTCAGATCAAAATAGAATAACCCATCATGTGTCGCCACCAAAAGGACTCCTACGCCTAGGGCAAACCCAATACAGTTAAAACAGATGGAGCTGGCATTTACAGGGAGTAGCTTCTCAAGATCGATGACTCTGGTTTCTGTCCATCCAATATCTCCATTGGTATTCACCTCCATTGACCAGAGGGAGAGTCTAGTGGCTTCATCCAGTTTTGCGACTCCCAAGCCCCCATATTCCATTGTTATGAGCTTATTATGGAACCCAGGAGGCTGCAGAATCACAGAAATTTCCTGTGTGCCAAATCATACTTGAGAATGCTTTTCAAATCAATCCTGAAGTAGAGTGTATTCCCCACCAAGGCAACAGGACACAGATCATCAATGGTGTTCTGGGGTGACAGAGGCAAACCAGTGTGCTGGCTCCAGGTGCCAGCCTCCGATGAGTAGATACACAATCGCAGTGTGTTGATGCCGACAGTCAGGAGAGGTGGTCGCAAGCGCCTGCGGCTGCGCAGAGCACAGCTGCCAGGTGCCAGTGCAAGAGGGCAGCGGCTTCGGCGGAATTTCCTGTCGCTCGTCTATCACGGGATCCCAGACGACGAAGCCATCAGGGGCCCCAAAATTCACGTTGCGGAGGAGGACACGGCCGTGGCGGGCGTCGAGAACACGCCAGCGGCGGTAGTCGGTCTGGGGCGGTCGGAAGGATGAGGTACGGATGAAGCGGGCCACGGAGCCACCACGGTCCCTGAGATGGCAGACGAAGCCCAGCAAGGGGGGCGTGCGGTGGGAACTGGCGGAACCTGCGGCGGAAGCGTTCGCCGGCACCAGGGCTTGCAGACGAGGACGGCGCGGACGAGGCTTGCCGGGTCTTCCGGTGGGAATCGTACGAGGATCTCCTCCACGATCTCCTCCGGCAGCGCGGGCGGACGGTGCGGCGGCGGCTCCATTGGACCGATCGGTCGGACCGCGGTGGGCAGGCGGAGGGGCGGCGATGGTTTGGTCAATCTGGAATCTGGAGAGGATCTGAGCAGAAGCGAGAGGCTGCGGCGGCGGATGTCGGAACCCCCGCCGGCGGCAGCGTAGGGTTTGGTTGTTTCAGTAAAAAAAAACATACGAATTTTTTTCTCTCTATCTCCCTCCGTTAAACTGCTCCGATCCCCTGCTCTGCAACGCACGCACGCGTCTGCTTGCCCGCACCGTGCCGTTGGCTGGACGAAGCACGCACGCGTCTGCTGCTGGACCTGCTGGCTGGACAAGTCTCTCTTCCTCCTCCTCTGTCATCTGTGATTTGTTCTTCCATAGAAAAAAATATCTCTTGTGATATGTGGATCTGTGATCTTGTAATTTGTGATTGTCTAGAGATAGAAGAAGGCTAGATGCTGAAGATGGAAGGAGAGTGGAGGCTGTTGATCTTTATAAAACACATGGTTGTGACTCAATACGAAAAGGGGCGACAAGGGAGCGATTTGTCAACCAGGTAGACGAGTCTCTCTGCCAGGTGGGGCCAGGGGGCAAGCAGCTGAGGCAGGAAAGCCCAGCAGAGATCGTTTCATTCAGGAATGCAGATACGTGGTGATGCTACAGAGGATGATGATTCGTATGGCAGGATGTTTGTCATATTAGCATTATTGCTACAGTGAGCTGAATAGCAAATTAGTACTCTGTAGCACCACACCAGAATTATATACCAGGACTGAATTACTGAAATTCAACCACGTACAAAGCAAAACTCATGTGTCAGTGTTACAGACCTGATTTTTCCAACCAAATAAAAACAATAATCCAAAACTTAAGCTGGAGTGCAGTTCATGATCCATGATCACGACGAATTTGGTAACAGCAACCAAACTGACATTGAAATTTTTGATAGAGGGTCAGTCTTTGTCTCTCATTTCTGGGAGCAACTGCAGCACTGTCTGGGTACTCATCTCCTTAGAAGCTTAGCATATCACCCACAAAACTGATGGCCAAACTAAAAGGGTGAACTAGGTGCTCAAAGATATGTTGAGAGCTTGTGCCATTTCCTTCCCTAAAAAGTGGGATGAATGCCTAAGTTAGCTGAATTTTCTTACAATAATAGCTACCAAGAAAGCATTCGCATGGCACCCTTGAAGCTCTATATGGGAAGAAGTGTAGAACACCACTGAACTAGGTTGAAGTGGGTGACCGTGGATACTTTGGGCCTGACTTCATCAAAGCAGCTCGAGAGCAAGTAAGCATTATTCGAAGTAACTTGAAGGCAACTCAGAGAAGACGGAAAGCTTATACAGACAAGCAAAGAAGGCCCTTAGAGTTTGCAGCTGTAGATTATGTGTATCTCAAGGTGTCTCCTATGAGAGGGGTGCACCGGTTGGTATCCATGGCAAGCTAGCTCCTCGATATGTGGGTCCTAAACAGGTGTTGGAGCAGTGTGGCCCAGTTGCTTATCATCTCTAGCTTCCCTATATTTTATTTGTAGTACACAATGTGTTTCATGTATCGCAATTGAAGAAATGTCTGTAGGCTCCTAATGAAGCTATAGAAATTGAAGGACTACCACTCTAGCCTGATTTGAATTATGTTGAGCACCCTGTCAAAATCCTGGACGAGAAAGAAAGAGTAACCAAAAACAGTGTGGTAAAGTTCTATAAGGTGCAGTGGCAAAACCACTCTGAGGATGAGGCCACGCGGGGGGAACATGAGAGATATATATTGAAGCATTACCCCCACCTTCTCTCTGGTCCTGATAGTTAGTGGTTACGTTAAAATGTATTTCCTATCTTCTTCTCACACTAGGCACATGAAATCTCGGGTTGAGATTTTGTTTAGGAGGGTAGATTTGTAACACCCTCGGTGTTACATTGTACAAGTTTTTGTTAAAACACTGCATGAGCATCATACTTGTGTGTAAATGTGTGTAATATAGGGTATAAATCAATATACAACACTTGAAACGTTCATCTAAACAAAAAACGAATGTTACATTTCATGTCGCGTTGTATCACATAAGGTTACAAATGAATTTTTATTGATCGCAAATGCTATAGAGCGCATATGCAAAGCTTTAGCAAAGTCTGTAGTGCGAACTCCGTAGGTGCTAGTGAAATACTTGCGGTCGGGAATGGGGTTCGCTAGATAGCATAGTGGGTAGCTTGGAAATCGAAAGTGACACGAATCCGAACAAATAACTAGTCGTTTCTTAAGTCGGAAAGTGTGTCGACGAAGCTAAGTTTAGGAATTTTTATCGGGGAATCGGGTTAAGCGGTGGCATGGTCTTAAGGCTGGTATTAGTAGCTTGATACCCCGTCTTGAACGTAAAATAGTTTGTTTAGACACTGGGTCACCAAGTTGGGATTTTTGAGCCGCTTTAAAAAGTGTGCGAGTCACGTTTTGAGCAATGCCAGCGCCTGGGCGCGGTCACCCTACTAGCTCTCGGCGCGCTACGCTGGACGACCCGTCACGCCTGCACGTGCATGCCCGCGCTGCTGGCCATGGCTCTTGCTACCACACCCTGGCTCGCGCTCACGCTTGCGCACGCACGCGCCCAGTCGCACGGACCCACCCGTCGTTGCCGTGCACTGGCCGTTCGGCCACCACTGCCACCCAAACCACATCGCTATTGACGTGTCTAGCGCATGACTCGCGCACACACATGCGCGCTGGGGTCCAGCGGGCCTGGCTGCTCTACCTCTTCCATCACGTTCGCCTACGCCCGCTGCTCGCCGTCGTGTCTGCCTGTGCTTTTCGGCTCGCGATGCTACCCCCCTAAACCTGTGTTGCCGCTCGCCCAAGTGCACTCACGTGCACCGCCTGCATGGCTACTACTCCCGTTGACGCTTCGGCTGCACGCGCGTGGGCTAGCCCCATAGGCCTTGGCCTTCACGTTTGTGCGCAAGGACACGCCATGTTTTCCCATCGCGTCGTCTGAAGGGTCGCCGGCCGGCTGTGCCACGCCAAGGCCTAACTCATTGAGCTGGTCCCCTCTTGCAATTGCCCATGTTTGGAGGTTGAGTGGGGGTACAGCTTTGTGCTCAACTTGCCCCTAGGCGGTGGGTACGATGTCAGGCGCCAATTTAAGTTTTTGCCGTTGCCGTTGACCCTATTAAGCCAAACATCGTCGCCCATCAAATTGGCCGTGTGTAGTCCATCTCTTTCCAATTCACCGTGCACCCAACTAGCTAGGGTAGTTAGCTTCTGATTGGAGTCGTCTCGACGAGCTTCCTTCCTACGGTGAGGTAATGTGGAGAATTTTCCCCTCGGCGGTCCGCCATGGATAGCGAGGCGAGTGCTCAGCCCAAGGCGATGCACCTTGTTCTTTTGTCTCAATCGAGCAGGGCTTTTGTGTCTCCTTGACTCGTTTTCCTTGCCTGTGCAGTGGTTCCACCGACGGAGCAGCAGGGCACTAGGAACGCCTTCACCATGGCTAGTGTGAACCGGAGCACCCTCGCGCATGTGGCCAACCCGTTGCCAAGCCTCACGACTTTGTCCAGCCCATCCATCACGTCTCTGGTGAGGCCCTCTTACTCCTAGGATAGGCTATTGAGCCAATTAGGGGCTAGGTCATCCTGGACATGTTGGCTGCCGCTAGAGAACTGGCTTAGATGTCGTTCCTGTGGCCAGCGAGATTGGCAGTGGTAGTGATTCAATTAGGGCTTCAATGTTGTTGCTCTTAGCCTGTAGATGTATACCGGGTAGCGATAGAGGCGTGGTATTAGGTGATTTCATCGGTGTCGGGTTGCCGCGGCTAGACCCCACTGTGGCGCATGGCCACGCCTTCGTGCTGTGCCATTCTTGGTGTTTGTTACCTCGATCTGTTGCGCATTGCACGTAGAGGCTCATGGTGGTGCTGGTTGGTGCCGGGGAGGTTTGTGCTCGCCAGCATTTGGCCGGTGAGGCCGCGGCCTCTGTTAAGTCTGGCCAGGGATGTCGCAACATAAATTAGAAAGAACCGAGGGGTTAAGTGCGAGCGTCAGTGAGAGAGTAGAATAGTAGAAGGGACTGCGGATTTGTTTCACTGAAGTTCGGGGTCTCTTTTGCATATTAGCTGGCGCACGTGTGGGTCTCCCCGCGTTGGGATGCTGTCGCTGGAGCAGGCCATTGAGTGGGCCGTGCTGGTGCGCGCGTGCAGTTCACGGTAGTGGGCCGTGCTGCTCGTCTATGGGCCGTGCTGAGGAATGTGTTTT
Organism: Miscanthus floridulus; assembly: GCF_019320115.1. Lineage (NCBI taxonomy): Eukaryota > Viridiplantae > Streptophyta > Magnoliopsida > Poales > Poaceae > Miscanthus > Miscanthus floridulus. Next base: position 4,992,240 of record NC_089583.1, on the reverse strand, counting down.
TCCAATTTCCAGTAAATTAATAAATGCTTATTCAATTTAGTTTTGAGCTGAACTTTGATAAATTGTAGTAAATCTGATAGATGTCTAAAATAGTGAAACCAAGTTTGTTAGGTTCACAAAAATGCCATCTATCTGTTAGTGTAGTTAGTTTATAGTTAGCTATGATAGTGATAGGGTCATAAATTCAAACTAGAAAGGTTAGTATTATGTAGATTAATATTTGTAGGATTTTTTGTGGCAAATTGGTGATAGAAAGAGCTATGAGATTTTTATAGTAGGTTCATTAGATTATTATGTACTTGCCATAAATTTTGTAGCCCTAGAGTATGTTGATAAATAGAATAGCTATCATCCTTGTTTTATCATATATAGAGTAAATCAGTATTAGGAGTAAGAATACCTTTAGTTGCTTTGGTGTGGTATGTCATGCTTCATACTTGTTAGTGGTAACAATAGGTAACTTATTACCTTGGTAGGTAGCACTAGCTTAGTAGTTATATAGATGTATTTTTATTTTAAGAGCTGCTGTTGTCGTATTACTAAGTATTGCATCATTATTTCATGCATATAGATCACGAGTTGGTAGAGTTCGTACCCATGGATGAACAGGATGACGAGGAGGTCATCGTGGAGTATGAGGAGGAGATCCTCATGCAGGAGGGAGACCCAGAGCCTTTTGGTGCTGACTTTGCTGACCCATCGCCTGCCCAAGGCAAGCCCCGATGCATAACCCCTATTTTATGATCAGTGAATATATATATATATACATATATATATATATATATATATATATATATATATATATATATATATATATATATATATATATATACATATATATATATATATATATATATATATATATATATATATATATATATATATATATGATGTGCATTTAAGTTACAGGTATTTTATGGAAACTACATACAGAAATATATCTACCTATGAGTCCTACTAGTATAGGTCGAGTAGTTGCTATGCTCAGGATATCGGTAGCATGAGTAACCTACCGTTACTCGCAAATAAGTGATAAATATGATCACTCATGATAACATGGTGAAAGGAAAATGGTGACCGGGCAGAGATATGGTTTGGATACTATGGGTGTAAGGGTTGTGTCCTGTGGCCAACAGGGCATAGCTTGGTTACACTTTTTTCCCTGTCTATGTCAATTAAGGACCGATCATTGCATATGGCTCTAGACAAGTCACATTCTTATTATCCCAAGCACATATATGGGTATGGGTGTAGGGAAGACTCGTTGCTCTCTTGTCGTGGATCTGGCTCTTTCCAAACCGACTGATTGGAGACGGGGATGGTGGAGGTCCTTGCACCGCACTGAGTCTGGGACTCAGAAGTGGGGGCTTGGAGTCCAAGTTTGGACGGTGACCTAGACACCTAGGACAGGAGGGGTGATGGGTTAGTCCTGCTTGTGCTTGGGGTACAAGCGGGGCATGTGTTTTCAGGGTACCCAGCTGGGGCATTGATTCATGAATCGTCGGGAAATCCGGTATGGCTTGTCTACGGTTTAGCACCATAGTATGAACTGAAAGATGGAAGATGATGAAATGGAACTAATTGCTCAAACTCTTGCTTGAAAGTAGAACATGTGCTTATATAGACTGGATAGATAATAACTTAATACGGCTGATATTAATAACGTAAATAAGGACTCACTATTAGTATTGCTTTCTGCCAAAAGAAAACCAGCAAACCATAAAGCTTATCATATTCCTTGCAGTCGGGAAATTATTCCCACTAGTCGGATAAGTCTTGTGAGTACATTGTGTACTCAGGGTTTATTTACCCCTGTTGCAGGGTAATGCATGAGAAGTACCATTATGTGGAGGATTCTTCTGGTGGGCTCAGACAGATCCTCGTTCCTTATCGTTAGATGTTTATTTTTAAATTCCACTATTTATTATTCCACACTCTGACACTTGGTAATTTAATAATGTGATTTTTAAGAACTTCTGATGTTTGAAATGAACAAGTATTGTAACTCGTTCTCATTATTGGATCCTTGGGAAAAATGTGGATCTTTTGGGTTCTCCCTTGGGGTGTGCCCAACGGATACCGCCCGCGGTAGCTTGCTTTCAGGGTGCTTAGTGTCTGGTGGAAGACGAGCACCTCCGTAAGCGTGCTATTTCATCACGAGGGAAGTCTACGTGGCAAAGGAATGATCGGGGAGAAATCTATTATAGTAGACGACCCTATTTCTTTTAGATAGGCGTAGTTCGCTGTTCTCTAGCAAGCCGAGGGTGTGATGCCATACATTGACGAGCACAGGCAATCACTGCAAACTCTATATCTGAGCAGGTCATAAGCCTGGCTAGATAAAAAACATAAGGAGGAATTTGTCAAATGGTTGCGATGTCGCTTGCTTGGAATAAAGTTGGGTAATCAATTGGATGCCTTAGCCAAGGGACCTTCGAGTACATATCTTAAGTACCAAGGGTATGAGATCAATGGATTCACATTTTACACAAAAAGTAAGATGGAAAGAGCACATACCAAAATTGTGGTGTTCGTTTTGATGCTCACAACAAAAACGACAATGTGCAGGCGACATACTATGGTTTCATAGAGGAGATATGGGAGCTAGCCTATGGTCCATTAAAGGCAGCTCTTTTTCGCTGCCAGTGGGTCCGGCTCGAGAAAATCAACGCTGATAGTGAAGGGTTCACTACTGTTGATCTCACTAAGACCGCATATAGAGACGACCACTTTGTCCTTGCAAGAGATGTTATGCAAGACTTCTATGCAATGGACAACAAGACAAAAGGAAGGCTAAAAGTAGTCCTAGAAGGGAAAAGGAAGATTGTCAGTGTCGATGGAGTGACGAATGAAGAAGACTACAGGGTCTATCAGGAAATGCCTCCATTCAGGGCGAACATACCCCTACCTATCCTTCAAGAGGGTGACGAACCTGCTTACATACGGCTTGATCACAATGAGGCCCTCATTGTTGATGCACGTAAAGATAGTTAGATTATTGTTAACTATGTAATCATTATGCACATAACCGTGAAGGATGTTTGATCCTAATGAAACTCTCATCTCCTCTCTCCTCCTCGTTAATACTCTGCCAACTCATCAAATATGCCGACGTATCATAGCAATTAATGATAATGAAAGTTATTTAAAACTACCATTGAGACTAACCTTATTACTATTCAAACACTCAATTAGACACTAGAGGTAATGTTTCTAAACTTTACTCTCTGAATTTAAACACCAGCTAAATATAAATATAAATATATATGTCTAGACTTCCAATAGAAGGACATTGGGGCGGCCATTCTCTTTTGAGCTACTACTAGTAGTGAGGGATCCATAGCTCCTTGATGCAACTGGTCCCTAACCAGTTTGTAGTCCCTGCTCGCAATACTCGAAGGAGCCCAGCCCATAGTCGGCATTGAGCATAGGTGTAGTAGCTCCATTCCTCCTCTAACCTTCATTGATCATTGATGTATGTGCTCCCAGAGATATGAATAGGAATGCCTGTGGCTTGTGTGTTGACTGTTGAGTGATCTATTTACTTGATGCGTGTACTGTTCCAGTCTCCAGATCAGGACGAGACAAAGAGGAATGCTAAGAAGGCCATGGAGAAAGAAGGTGCATAGAGAAAATTCATTTAATAATTTATAAAATTAAAACAAAAAATTTGGGCCACCTGGGACTCAAACACGGGTCTCGGTGGCTAAGTTGCGGAGTCTTAACCGTTGAGGCAGTCGGAGGAATTCGAAAGGAAGAGAAAAGTTATACTTCTTAACCCCTAACTAGTACACCCCCATCACTGCCGGTTTGAGGAATGGCCCGATAGTGATGGTTCCTCATCACTGTCGGTTTATTATTAGAACCGGCAGTGATGAACAATTTTCCAAAGTCGTTTAATAATTATAAAATTGAAACAAAAAATTTGGGCCGCATAGGACTTGACAACGGGTCTCGGGGGATAAGTTGCGGAGTCCTAACCATGGACGCAGTTGGAGGAATTCGAAAGGAAGGGAAAAGTTATACTACTTAACCCCTAACTGGCTGATGGCAGCAGGGCCCTTCACTGCCTATTTTGGTTTTAAAACTGGTAGTGATAGCTTCTATCATAGTCGGTTGCTCGAACCGACATAGAAGGCTCCATTCACTATCGGTTTTTAAACTAAAACCGACAGTGATGTGTAGGTGCTCCTCACATGCCAACAGTGCTCCCACTGGTCACAACAGTTGAAACACTGCTCCCACCTACCTCGACAACTTTAGTTCAGAAATAAAAATGTACCACGACTGCTAGCCCCTATAAAGTGGCCCTCAACCAGGAGCTAGCCTCTCCATGCATGTTGGTTTCAGCCAGGCCTTATCAGCCATGATACAATGTTTTTCTCTAATAACAAACCACATATATCGTTATGCGTCGGTAGTCCACCAAAATGGTGCACACAAGAGGTACTAGAAGAATGCTACTGAAGATAGAGCAACGCCGAAGATTGGAGATGCCACGAGGTTCACAGAGCCATCCGCTGCGGTGCGCATATGAAAAAGGCCATGTATAGACAAGGCAGATTCATTAATGCCACCTTGTCATCTCCAACCGGTATAGCTCGTAGACCACCCTAGTTGGTTGCTAGAAGAATGCTACTAAGGTGGTTACATTATAATGTGTTGCTACACATTGATTGTAACATTGACCTGTACACAAATAGGTCTTTGTTATCGTATATGGAATTTTAGTGTAAGGTCTTTGTTATCGTATATGTAATTTATTTCTATTATTTTTGTTATTTTTTATGTATTTCATTACTATCTAAATAAATATATCATTGTTGTTAAAACTTTCCCACTATACTATCTAAATAAATATATCCTTTACGTATATGTACCTTCACTGTCGGTTCTACTTACAAACCAGCAGTGATATTAACTTTCACTGTCGGTTCTATTAAAAACCGGCAGTGATATTAACTTTCACTGTCGGTTCTACTTAAAACAGGCAATGATGTCCATGCCCCCCTATATAAAACAAACCGCCAGCCACATACATCGATCCCACCCACCCACGAACTCTCACAGTCTCATTTCTCACATTTCACTCTCACTTCTCAAGAAATCCACTCTCTCTCTACGTGATTTGGTCATGGCTCCTGCATTTTCAATGGTATTAATACGTTGTCTTCTCCAATATTCTATCTATATTCATTTGATCTATATTTATATTCATGTTTCTTTGCATTCTACATTTATATATTCTTATTCCTTGCATTCGATCTATATTTAATTATGTTGCACATTTTACTTGGAAGAATTTTTTGTCCATATATTTTATGTTCATTTTTTTGGCATTTTATCGATCAGGTGGTATGAACAACGAACCTCCCCCACCACAAGAACTAGGTTTCCACCCTGGCGATGAGCCATTCGCTCCTAATGTGGCCATTCCACGGTTCCCTGTTCCAACTATTGTATGAAATATTTTCCAACATCTTTTGTTTTTTGATGCTAACAAATAGTGTAATTAGTTTAATATCATTGTTGCATACATATATATCGTAGACTATATACCTAATAGATTGGCTTGTGAACAACACTTAGCTGGTTCTTTATCTCACATCGTCGAGACACGTCATCTAATGCAAGTGGTCGGCTATGGACTGTGAACTCCGTTTTTCCATCCCTTTGAGTGGTGCAAATCATCGAAACCATATCCACGAGACGGGAAGACAGAGCCCAAATGTGATAAGCACCCAATTCAGTGCCGTGCGCATATGTTTAGAGGCACTTCGATGTGTTTGCTATGATGTGCCTGATTTCTCGCACTTCAAGGCACTTGCTTTTGAATGCTGGTGATATCACCGTCCCGCAAGCAAGTGAATGGTTTGCGAGCTACAACCGTGCGGATTGTGGTAAAAATGGTCACTTATACCTGAGTCGTGGTTATTTGTTGTTTATTATTGTAATAACATTCTCTATTTTTTTCTTTTTCTCCACATGCAGATTGCGCTCCAGGACCTTACCTATGCTGCATGTGGCTTGTGGGCCGTTCTAGACCAAGCTACGGAGCAACTTGGGTACGATTGGGACTTCTGCAATGGTAATCTCGGTCAGCTCACTATAGAAGGACGCCAGTACTGCATAAGAATTACTAACAGGGGCAAGTGGTTGTTCAGTAGGTTACATCTATAGCCGACCATTCTTTCGGTATGTGAGGCACAAGAGAGTGCACTCATACGGGCATTGGACTTCATCGATACAAGCGGATACATAATCCGTGACATCAATTACCATATATGGCTATAGAGGCATGTTAGTGTGTGTGGCCGATCGAACCCGGGCAGTGATTCCAATAGTAATTAATGTTTATTTAGCTAGGTTTTCAAGGTCGTAGTTTAATTGGGTTCTAATTTTAATTTATACGACTTTGTGTGTTTAATTATTGTCATGCATGTAATTCGTTTGTGTTGTAACATTTATTGGGCAACTAGAAATATACATTCCGGTGTCGTATTGGTCTCAAAATTATTCTCAGGCTTGTACATGACACAGGTGAAGGAAACACCAAGTTGAGATTTTCTAGAGATGGTTTGCTACTTTCTGAGGTTAATTGAATTTCTGCGCGACGACACGAATTAATTATTAGGTGAACTGAGTCTACCCATGAAAAGATCTGGAATGGTGCCAAACTTTTACACAGGCTCTAATGTGCCCTAGGAATAAGAATTTTGTGGAGGTGGATAAAAAAATCTATTGGGTCCAAACATGAAATTCACCCTCTTTTGTCTCATTCGGCACAGAGAACAATATAATAAATAAAAAACTGATCAGAAAAACCTCAGATCCTGTGTGGGGTCTTAATTTGGGTGTACATGATTGCCAAAAAAATTTAAGTCATTTCAATATAGGTGGAGTATACATGCTTCACAGAGGTACATGTGCCCTTTCATCGAACCATGACTATACACATAGGTTATCAGGTTTCTATGGTTCATTACGCATTCCGGTTTCTTAGTGGTCTCAAACTTTTTCTTAGGCTTGCGCATGCCACGTGTGAAGAAAACATCTAGTTTGGGATTTTTCTAAGATGATTTGCTACTTTTCTGAGGTTTAATTGAATTTTCACACGACGACACCGATTAATTATAGGCTGAACTGAGTCTACCCACGAAAAGATCCGGAATGGTGCCAAACTTTTACATAGACTCTAATATGCCCTAGGGATAACAATTTTGTGGAGGTGGATGAAAAAATCTATTGGGTCCAAGATGAAATTCACCCTCTTTTGTCTCATTGAGCACACAGAAAAATATAATAAATAAAAAAACTGATCAGAAAAACCTAAGATCCTGTGTGGGGTCTTAATTTGGGTGTACAAGCTTGCCAAAAAAATTTCATGCCATTTCGACATAGGAATACATATGCTTCTATTTATTCAGTATATAAAAGAATTTTTTAATATATATAAACATCACTGTCGGTTTCAAAAAACTGGCAAGTGACGAGAAGAAACCGACAGTGATGCTGGTTATCACTGTCGGTTTATTTTGAAAACCGGTAGTGATATATAAAAAATTAAAAAAAAAAATTGTGCCAGCCCTCGGGTTCGAGCTCAGGTCACGGGTTATAGAGCTCAGTATATAAAAGAATTTTTCTTTTTGACCTTTAGGCCGCTTAATAAATTATAAAATTAAACCAAAAAATTGGGCCACCTAGGATTCGAACACGGGTCTCGGGGTTAAGTTGCGGAGTTTTAACCATTGAGCCAGTCGGAGGTATTCGAAAGAAATGAAAAAGATAACTTACTTATGTTGTAACCGCTACACCACAATCATTGCCAGTTTAAAGAGTGGCCCGACAGTGGTATTTCCTCATCACTATCGGTTTAGACTTAGAACCAGCAGTGATGAGCCATTCCCTAAAGTCATTTAATAATTTATAAAATTGAACAAAAAAATTTGGGGCGCCCGGGGGACTCGAACACAGGTCTTGCGGCTAAGTTGAGGGGTCTTAACCGTTGAGCTAGTCGGAGGAATTCGAAAGAAAAATGAAAAGTTATCCTACTTAACACCTAACTCGCTACACCCTATCACTACCGGTTTGGGAAATGACCCAGCAATGATGTACCCTCATCACTGTCGTTTATAATTAGAACCGGCAGTGATGAGCTTACTGGTATAAAAAACAAGGCGCGGGTTGAAATTATCCAAATTCATTTTCAACCCCACGCCAACCCACACCCCCGCGTCGCCGAAGCACCACCCCGCGCCGACGAGCACCACCGTTCCCCGCACACCCATCCACCGCCCCCCGCGCTGCCGTTCCCAGCTCTGCGCTCCTCCTCTTCGATGCCGACACCTGTGCACCGCCCCACGCTGTCCACCGCCCCACGCCAGAGCACCGCGCTGTCCGTGCCCTCATTCCTTGTCCACGACGCCTGCTGTGCCCCTCCTCCTCCACGTCCGCACTCCCACCGCTGAGGCCTTCAGGATGCGCGCGGACAGCTGCTTTCCCACCCCCATGGTGAGTGCGTGGCTCACTACCCGCTATGTGTTTGATGAAATGCCCCACGGTGTTGCTGCTTACTTGAATCAGTAGAGGTGTTGCTGTGAATCAGTAGAGGTGTTGCTGCTTACTTGAATTAGTATGTATGGTTTATATGAAGATGTGGATATATCAGAATCCACGGTTCAAAGTTTTTTGGGAACAAAAGGACCATTGTCAGAGGAAAAGTTATTTTTATCCAATAATTTTTAGCAAGTAAGCAGCCGGCCTAATTCTGGTGCATGTACATTTATGATTTATGATTTATTAGGTTGTTGTCTTCCCAGTAGCAGCCGATTCCTATTCGATTGAGTTACATGCTGCTTGGCTAAATTATAAGACTTAGTTTGCTTTTGCAAACCTACGAGCACGCATGTACAGGCAGCTTGACCAAATTATGTCATATATGCTTCTACATGTTTGGTGGCTAAATTAGGCAGCTTGAACATTTGCCTGGCCTAGCACTCAGCAAAGAGGGTTTTTTTTAAAAAAAATTCTTTGCTGAGTGCCCCCGATCTGGCACTCGTTAAAAAATACTTTGCCGAGTGCCAGCCGTCCTGACACTCGGCAAAGAGGCTCCTTTGTCGAGTGTCATTTTTTTTTTGACACTTGGCAAACCATTTTTTTTCACTTTTGACCTCCAAACTTTTTCTGCAGTCCTTATACAATACCTGGTACTCCATGTTCCAATCTGGCACATTTCTCGAACTTTTTCTATATTTCTTTAATTTATTTCATTTAATTGAATTTTCTTGGATAATTCAAATTATAACTGCTAGTCATTCGAATAATGAAAAATGAATAGAAAAATGATATTCATGTTATTTAGTATAATGTGAGACCGTATCTAGGAACAGACCACCAATTTCGAACATCTTGTTCACGAAACATGACCACGAACTTGCGATCGAGTTGTTTTTAAATTCTATAAAAAACAAACAAAGTCCAAAAATCATGAAACTTGTCAAGATATCAAATGTGGAGGCTGTGATAAAAATTGAGGAGGTTTCGCACAAGTTTGTCACGTACGATGCTTACCACCTCGTCGCCCTCTTCACGAAATCATGAAACTTCTTCGGAGATTCTTCGGTTTGCAAGCATCGTACGTGACAACTTGCGCGAAACCTTCGTACGTGACAACTTGCGCAAGTTTGTTAACGGAGGCGGCCCTTTGCCAAGTGTCTTATCCTGACACTCGGCAAACCACCTCTTTGCCGAGTGTTATTGTTTGCCGAGTGCCGAGCACTAGGCAAACCACATCTTTGCCGAGTGTTATTGTTTGCCGAGTGCTCGGCCTGAGTGCCAGTTGTTTGCCGAGTGCTCGGCCTGAGTGCCAGTTGTTTGCTGAGTGCTTTCTCTCTGGCACTCGGCAAACAGCCTTTTTGCCAAGTGCTCAATAAAACACACTCGGCAAAGTCTGGGACACTCAGCAAAGAAGCCGTCTCCGGTAGTGAATGCTCCTCCGCTGGCAGGATTTCAACCCACGAACACAGACCACAATATAGCCTAGTAAGTGTAAACCTGTGCAGGAGTAGATCTCACTTGATATAGTTGTGTAGCATTGACTTGGCTGCTGATGAGTGAGCAGCGCGGATTTCACACAAGTGCTGGTGCAATTATCTAATTAATACACAAGTGCTTATGTCAAAAAATGCATCCACTTTTTTTTTAAAACTCCCTACACACACACATGAATGAGTTCATTTGTCGAGTTTCTACTATAGCATGGCATGGATCCATTATATTTGCTGTGTTTAACTCACCACTGATTGTCTTTTCCCCAAGAACATCCAAATAAAAATACCAGGTGCCATATATACTACAAAATCTAAAGAGAGGTCCCTGTCTGTCATCAGTAAATTACAGCTCTGCCGTTGCCTTGTTTCCAACGCCGGTCGGCAAACCCAAATGGCGCCCTTCGTCCACGGCGCAACCTCCCCCTCGGAGAATTTTGGCACAAAACCTTTGTTCCCAGCCTTGGTTTTCATCGGCACAAAACTGACCCGTTCTCGGATGGATAGTTTGCCGTTGCCTAGACGCCGAGGATAGTAGCTTGGCAAATCACGCTCACTAGTTTGGATTTGGACGGCACTGTCTCAGTCTCTCAGCCATATAATAGAGGAAAAAAAAACACCCGTGGTTTTGGTACAACGAACAACCGTGTGCTTGGTGTTCACAGTATTGATTTGATTGACACACACAGGCGAGATGAAGACTAGAGAATATATATGATCAATTGTGGCAAGGATACATGTAGCACTCACGTTCTCACATGATCAGTTCAACAAGATAAACTCCGACCTCCATCCTGTGCTTTGACGATGATAGCATCCTTTCGTTCTTTCACGCACAGCGGCACATACATATAGTTGCACAAAATACAGATGGGAAAGCTGACGCTGGGGCGGCGAGGCGGCGGAGCCAGACTTCTTCCGGAGCGTCCTCGGCGAGCTCGTCCTCACGATCCTCTTGACTCATGAGGCCATATATGCATGCAGCATATTACACGAAGACAGAGGAGGGAACCAGCTCAACAACATGCACTGCACAATGCTCGAGGAAATATAATACTGAAGTTGGATGCTTTTATATTGCTGTGTGCATTATCAAAATGGAGGCTACCATGCAACTGCTAATATAATTAAGCATGCATGCAGCAGAGAAAGCACCGGAATGACTTGCAAAGCAATAATGTATGTGTATCAATTTCATGATTTTAAGAACAAGTAAAGGGCTGTAGGTTGGCTGTACGTAGAGGTGGAGGAGAGAGGGAAAGGGAGGGAGAGAGGAAAATCATGCTGTAAGTTTATAGCGGGCTTGGACACAAGAACTAACAACTATGTGAGAGAGACACAAGTGAAACATGTATTAATAGTGAAGAATTAAATATTATATGGATGGGCTAAAGGGTAGCCTCATTCAAGCAACAACAGGCTATATTATTGGCTTTGCTCTAATCTTGGACTAAATCTAGGAATTAGTGCGCCTCAGCTAATTAAATCAAGCAAGCAGTTCGCCAGCCATTGCGCCGGACAGGTAGGTGGTCTGATCCTCGGCAACAGAAGTCAACTGTGTAATTTGTCAAGTGAACACTTGAGTAAATTCAAGCGAACGCTTTCAGTCAAAATTCAGTGGACATGCAAACTACTCCCTCCATTCCTAATTATAAGATGATTTGGCCATTTTAGAGACATGGTTTTTCTATGTAATTAGATATACACAATGTTTAAATATATAGTAATAACAATGTATTTCCTCAGTTCTAAATTATAAGTTGCTTTGACTTTTTAGTACATCGAATTTATTATATATCAGAAAAATCAATTTGACCTATAATTTAAAACGGAGGGAGTACCTAGGAAAACTAAAACGTCTTATAATTCAGAATGATGGGAGTAGTTTACTAAAAATGAAGCATACGTAACTGAAGTCCTAGTTTGATTTTAGATAATTTATGAAACCCTAGGTACTAACCTATGTGCTCTAAGTGAATATGAGTTAGGTTAGTACACATTCCAAGTGGTGGAGCAAATAGATGAAGATCATGATGATGGTGGTGATAGTCATGGTGATGATCAAGTGCTCAGGCTTAGAAAAGAAGAAAGAGAAAAACAAAAAGGCTCAAGGCAAATGTGATATCTATAGGGTCATTTTGTTTTGGTGATCGAGACACTTAGTGAGTGTGATCACATTTAGGTTTGGTAGCCGTACTATTAAGAGGGGTGAAACTCGACGTGAAATGCGGTTATCAAAGTGTCACTAGAACCTCTAACTCATTGCATATGCATTTAGATTCTAGTGAGTGCTAACACCCTTAAAAATGTTTGTGAAAATATGCTAACACATGTGCACAACCTGAAACACTTGGTGGTAAGCACATTTGGTCAAGACTGGCGAAGTCTGAAACTTGGAGGTGCTGCCTCGAGCTGACCGAACGCTGCCTAGGCAGTGACCAGACTCAGATAGGCGCGTCCGGTCAGTGGTGCGCAAGTGGCATTGCCTCGGTCCTTCGACCGGACACTGGAGAAGAGGAAGGACCGGACACGCAGGGGGTGCGTCTGGTCCCTGCTGACGTACGCTGACACAAGATGCAGTGGTTGGCCAGAGAGGAACGGACTCAGCACTGCGTCCGGTCATGCGAGACTTGACGTGTCCGGTCATGCGTGACCTGACGCGTCCGGTCGCATTTTTCCTCTTTGGTACCTTACTGGAGTTGACCGGAGTCCAAGTGGCCCAGCGTCAGGTGCTAGTGTGGCGCGTTCGATCGGCGTCTCGCAGGCGTGGACACACGCGTGACCCGACGCAACTCGGGTGCGTCCTGTCTTCGCGTGGGCGCATCGATGCTACATAACCGTTGGAGATCAACGCGCGACGTTGAACGCAAGGGACACGTGGACGTCTGACAGCGACCGGACACTAGGGCTGATGCGTCCGGTCATCACGACCAGTGCATCCGGTCACCCCGTGATAACTGGCAGTGGGAGCCTAACAGCTCTATTTCGTGGGGGCTTCTATATAAGCCCCATGGCTAGCTTTTGCTTACTCTCTTTGCCATTTTCATTGACACAACAACCTAGTGAGCAAAGCAAAAGCCCTCTCACTCATCTCCATCAGCGATTTGATTCATCATCTTTATGAGATTGGGAGTGAATCCAAGTGCACTGCTTGAGTAATTGCATCTAGTGGCATTGGTGATTGTGTTTCGCTGCGGATTTCGCTTGTTACTCTTGGTGTTTGTCGACACCTAGACGGCTTGGTGCAGCGAGGATCGTTGAGCGGAGGGTGGTGATTGTCTCCAGCTCCGATCATGGTGATTGTGAGGGATTCTTGAGCCTCCCCCTGGGAGATCATGAAAGGCTTCTCTAGTGGATTATGCGTGGCTTGTGGAGCCCTATCTTGTGTTGGTTGTGCGACACTCGGTTGCGGGTTAGATATGTGAAGCCTATAAACGAGTGAACCTTCAAGTGAGTGAATCGTTACAATGAGGACTAGCTTACCGGCAAGTAAGTGAACCTCGTTAAAAAATTATTGTGTCATCATTGATTCCAAGGATTGATTAGTCTTCATTGTATTGGATTGATTGACCATCTCTCGCCACGTTGTATAATCTTCACTACCTCTCTTGTATTTACTTTCCTAGTGTAGCTAAGCTCTTTAGTATAACTAGTTTTACGAGCCAGCTTATGTCTTGTTAGTTTGGTTAGTGAAGCTCTTTAGTTAGTCTTTGAGAGCTCACTAACTTAGAGAGTAGTGACTTAGCTATTGTGTGGATCAGAGACTATAGCAAATAAAATTGTGGTTAGGAGGCTTGCATTTTTAGTAGGCTAGCGCAACACTCGCTTCGCCACTTAATTATCTAATCACTTGGCTTTAAGTGTTGTTTGTAGAAATTTTTATAGGTTATTCACCAACTCTAGCTATTAGGACCTTTCAGGTGGTATCGGAAACGTGGTCCGTTCAATCTCCCACGTTCGCTGCAATCACCGACGTGACGAGAACTCCAGCTCCAATAAATACAGTGGTACGGTCGTCGGCAAGCACGCACGGTACAGAGCTGATCGACGGAGATGACGACGAGTGGCGGCGCTGCACGCTTGGTACCAAAGCCGGTGGACGATCTGGAGGTGGCGCCAGCGGTGGAGGCGGAGCCGTGGCCATGGCCGGTGAGGGAGAAGAAGGTGTGTCACCAGGCTTTCCTCGCCGGCAGCCTGATGACGCTGCTGCTCCTCGCGTTCTTCGTCCTCGGCCGGGAGAGCGCGTCGTCAGCGATCGACCTCGCCAAGCTCACAGCCATGAACAATGGAACAGCAGGTACATATGGTCAGCTCGTGCATGTCCATGTCATTCCCGGGCTTTTGCAAGCTACAGCACTGTAGCATATCTGCAAAACTAACCTCAGTCGCCACCTGCCTCCAGGGCTTACGACGAACGCTCCTCATAGACGCGACGAGCTTCTCGGCGGGCTTCTCCCGGCGGGCATGGACCAGTGGGCATGCCGGAGCCGGTACGAGTCGTGGCAATACTACAAGCACTTCCCGTACGCGGCGTCGCCGTACCTCCAGGGCAAGCTGCGCGCCTACGAGGCTCGGCACCGGCGGTGCGCCCCCGGCACGCCGCTCTACGCCAAGTCCGTGGAGCAGCTCCGGTCCGGCCGCAGCGCTGAGGGCATGGAGTGCACCTACGTCGTGTGGCTCCCCTTCGACGGCCTCGGTAACCGCATTCTATCCATGCTGAGCGGCTTCCTCTACGCCCTGCTCACCGATCGCGTCCTCCTGGCCGCCTTGCCCCCGGACTCGGCCCGACCTCTTCTGCGAGCCGTTCCCGGGCGCGACGTGGCGGCTCCCCGTGGAGGACTTCCCCGTCGCCAACCTGTTCGGGGTCGGGCAGGACATGGAGCAGTCGTACACGAGGCTGGTTGGTGGCAAGGTGGTCGGCACAGCCACGAACGCGACGGCGGCCGTGACTTCCGTCGTACGTGTACCTGAGCCTAGGGTATCGACTCAGGGATAGGATCTTCTTCTGCGGCGAGCACCAGCGCGTGCTCCGCAAGGTCAACTGGCTGCTGCTGTACAGCGACCTCTACTTCGCGCCGTCGCTGTATGAGGTAGCCGAGTTCCAGGACGAGCTTGGGCGACTGTTCCCCGAGAAGGAGAGCGTGCACCACCTCCTGTCCCGGTACCTGCTCCACCCGGCCAACCCCGTGTGGAGCTTGGTCATCAGGTATTACCGCTCGTACCTGGCTCCGGCGACACGGAGGATCGGCGTGCAGATCAGGATGTACGGCCACTCCTCAATCCCGGCCGATGACATGTACAACCAGATCCTCAATTGCTCCAGGCAGGAGCACATACTACCGGAAACCACCAACGACGATGACAAGGCTGTGACGCCGACCGCGGTGACTGGCGGCGATGGCAATGGCTCCAACAACTCCGCGGCCATCTTCATCGCGTCGCTGTACTCCGACTACTACAAGAGGCTGAGGTCGAGGTACTCCACGCCGCACGTGGCGAAGGGTGGCGGCGCGACGAGGGTAAGCGTGTTCCAGCGGACACACGAGGAGCGGCAGGCGACTGAGAACCTGGCGCACAACCAGAAGGCGCTCGTGGAGATATACTTGCTCAGCTTCTCCGAGGAGCTGGTCACATCCGGCCTGTCCACGTTTGGGTACGTCAGCAGCGGCCTCGCAGGCATCCGGCCAGCGATCCTGCTCACCGCGTTCAACCACAAGGTTCCTGAGACGCCGTGCCGGAGGGCAGTGTCCATGGAGCCCTGCAACCTCACGCCGCCCCGGGGCCTCAAGTGCCGGGACAAGGGCGCTAACGAGGAGGACATGGCACGCCATATCAAGGTCTGCGAGGATTTCAAGGATGGGGTCAAGTTTTTTGACTAGGCGGCGTGGCGTTGTTACTTTTCCATGTGCATTTTCCTTCTGCAAGGACCGTGACGTCTAAGAGGATATGAATTAAGCAACTTAAAAATCTAATTCTAATTATACCTCTAATTCTCATCTTAGCAAAACCTATGCAAATAAATAAACTATCTAAATATGTAAATTTGGTTTTACTAGTGTGTTGCTATCTCTACTGTAAAAGAGTTATGAAATCTAGGTTCCAATTCTATCAACTAGCTTATCAACTATGCTAAGAAAGGTAAAGCACAAAACAAAGATTGCAATATAAATGCGATAGCTAAAGATGAGGTAAAGACGCAATCAACCGTCGATGACTCCAGTAATTTTACCGAGGTATCGAGAAACGAGCAAGCTTCCCCTAGTGCTCATTGGAGCCTCTCGCAAAGAAGCCTCCGTAAGGGCCAAGCTCCAGGGTCGGGTAACTACGTGGATAGCCTTGGGCCTTTTTCACACGCAAGTGGGTCTCCAATGTGCCTTCTGGCAAGCCTCTCCTGGAATGCTCCCTGCCATCCTTACTATCAAGCTTTTGGCCAAAACACTGCAGGCCTTGTTCCCTTCGTACATGGTGGCTCTAGGGCTTTCGACGACGAAAGCTCCTCATGGCCGCGATGAGCTCCTCAACAGGCTTCTCTCGGCGGGCATGGACCGGCGGTTGTGCCTAAGCCGGTACGAGTCATGGCGGGTAACATAAGCACTTCCCGTATGTAGCGTCGTCGTACCTCAAAGACAAACTGCGCGCCTACAAGGCCCGGGACAGGCGGTGCGCCCCCAGCACGCCGCTCTATGCTAGGTCCATGGAAAAGCTCTGGTCCGACCGCAACGCCTACATCATGGAGTGCACCTATGTTGTGTGGCTCCCTTTGATAGACTTGGCAATCCACATGCAGTCCATGGTGAGCGCCTTCTTCTACGCGCTGCTCACGGGCCACGTCTTACCTCGTCGCCATGCTCCCAAACTCGATCGACCTCTACTACAAGCTGTTCTCAGGCACGATGTGGTGCCTCCTGATGGAAGACGACTTCCGCATCGCTAACCTGGTCCCATAGGATAGAGCATCGAGCGGTCACACACGAGTCTGCTCAAGGCTAAGGTGGTCTTCCTAGCCACAAACGCGACGGTGGGCGTGCCACCATACGTGTACCAAAGCTTAGGGTTTTAGCTCAAGGACCCACTCTTCTTCTGCGGTGGAGCGCCAGCTCGTGCTCGGCAATGTCAACTAATTGCTGCTGTATAGCGACCTCTACTTCACGCCATCGCTGTACCCGATGGCTGATTGTTACATCTGTGGTGGCACACAGACAAAATCCACAAGCGCACTGGTATCGAAGTAGTTTTCACCTAGAGTATTATCGAGTATTGTATCCATAGGGATGTCGACGCCGAAAATCCGACGCCGGGAACACAGTGATCAACACCGGTGAGAGGCCCAGCGCGGAGCAAATCCCGAGCTTCTCTCCGGGCCTTGGAAGGGCACCACTAGACCAGACGATCATGACCTCGAGGGGCGTGCCAGTCAATTGGACATGCAATTGACAAGGGAGCAAGATTGATCTGTAATTTAAGGTGAACATGCTGGTCGTTTGTCCAAACAGTTTCAAATGTGCGGCCAAGTGACCAGCGAGACAGGGCTATCGACTAGAGGAGTCGATATCCAGCATGCTTCATGATGTATGATAAGTAAAATGAGCATATCGACAATCATTAGTTAGTCAATTATATAGATCTAACCTGTCGATCATCATGAAAGCATGCAAAAGATGTAAAAAGAAAGGTGTGAAAGTATATGATTTGATTGAGAAACAAACTAGCTTTTAACCAAGACAAGAACAAGTAAAGAGCATGTAAACAACAAAAATATATTCTCAAAAGAAGGCTATCGGCTAAATAGCTAATTCCAGTGAAAGAATGGTCATAGCATGCAACCACTCAACTATTAAATGTGTATAAACCATACGCCTATCCGATCCAATCTACTATCTTTATCAGTGGGGGTCAGACTTAACCGATAAAGCCATAATAAGGATAACAGATTAAACCTTCAAAGCATATGGATCTATAAACGCTTAACGATGATCACGGGAACATGCTACGATCGAGAGAGCTTAGGCGATCGGCTAAATAGCCGATACAGACATAGCATGCAACCGAAGACTATGCTTGGCCATAAGCAAGGCTTACCACCTGACGATTTTCAATCTATGATGCTAGCAGTGGGGGTTAGACCTAACCGATACCGCCATAAAAGCACTTCTAGACCGGATTTCGTCAACTAGCAAGCCTCACCTAGGGCTAAACTTGCCTTTGACCACACGCTATCTTCAATCAAGATTGGAACAGAACGGCTAGACTAGCAAGAACCATCGTCAAAGCGGGATTGAAACATTATAGTGTGACGAGATGATGATTCCAAAGAATATAAAGCTAATCTATCTCAATCTTAACCGGGCAGGGGATTCGTATTAAAATTCATACGAGATCAGATTTAACCGAGGGCAGCCGTGCGGATTTTGATAAGAATTGAGGATAACTATCAGCAATTGCAAGAGATCATACTTAATAGAAGGTAGCCCTTACAAAACAACTGATGACACCTAACTTAAATAAGCTTGCAAGAGGTTAGACCTAACCGATGTAGCCTACAAACAAGGTATGTCGGGTTCATAAACTCGGGGGTCCCTCATGGACCTGCTTTCCTAGCAAAAGGTTGGCCCAGCAGACAACGTTGCGAATGACGCGCAACTCCTGGGCTAGCCCAAAAACCTAACGACAGGCCAGAAGGGCGATCCAGTCTCCGACCGGAAGGCCTGGCCAAGAAGGAATGACGCTCGCTTCTGACTCCAGCCCGCCTCTCCGACTAGAAGGCCTGGTCAAGGAAAGGACAACGCTCGCTTCCGACTCTATCCAGCCTCACCGACGGGAAGGCCTGGCCCAGGAGGAACAGTGCCGCTTCTGACTTTGGCCTGCCTCTCTGACCAGAAGGCCTTGCCTAGAAGGAACAGGCACCGCTTCTAACTCTGGCCTACCTCTCCGACCGGAAGGCCTGGCCTAGGAGGAACAGCGCCACTTGCGACTCTAACCCACGTCTCCAACCGGAAGGCCTGGCCAAATGGTGCCTCTGACTCCGACCCATGTCTCCGACTGGGGATACACCGAACCTCTGCTTATAGCTCTTCTCCAACTAGTGTAGTCGGAGCGGACTAGGACCAACCAACCGGGGATGCCCGCTTGGTGAGGACCTAGGAAATGGGCGCAATAGGTAAGGCAGAGCACTCAAGTCAACTGTAATACCAAGGACCGTACCCTGTGCACTTGCAGGACAGTATCGACAGAACATGTCAGAAGGGTGCCCTACAACCTTCTAGGTATGTCAGAACCCAAACAGTGTTGTGGGCGTCGATGTTTTCCCTACAGTGTTGTGGACGCCATCAATTCCCATACTTGGCGAACACGGTAAATCCCCCACATGCCTCTGGGCATCGACAGTGTTGTGGGCGTCGTCATACATGGTGAATACAGAGAAACATCCCACATGCGTTTGACATCAACAGTGTTGTGGGTGCCTACAATCATCTAGTACCCGACGGCGTGGGGCAACAAGACTTAGTAGCATACGTACATTCTTTCTCTCTCTCTCTCACTTGCAAGGTTGTCCCCTTCATCTATAAAAAGGGATAAGCTCTCTCCCAATAAGGACGATACAGACGATTCGAACAACCAATGATCGATTCACTCTCTGCTAGCTTTAGACACTCTAAAGCTACACAGAGCACATGCACAAATACTTAGCACACATAGGAGCTCACATCACTCTTGTCCCTTTAGTCTGAAGTCCGACCGGTCCTCTTGCACCCCCATCTTTCTCCTTCTTGTTTGTAACCCATAGCAAACTTCAAGCACCTAGACTCAGGAATAAAGTCATCGACCGACTCAGACTAGACGTAGGACACGTTGCCTGAACCAGTATAACCCTGTGTCATTGACTGCTAGGACACATTCGATCATAACGTGTGGCAAAACTACAAATATTTACTTGTTGGTCACTTTTCGCACCGATAGTTGGCGCCGTCCGTGGGGAAGACGATGTATGTTCACGCTTTGGTCATCGGATGGCCCACTTTTCCGCCATCTTCGCCATGGCAGCTCAAGCGATATGACTCGCTTCGCCTCATTGGAGTTTCCCACACTCCCACATGTTGGGATGTAGGTTCCACCCATCTTTGAGCCATCCCAGACCTTCCTCTTCGAAAGCCTGGACTTTGTCGCCAACCAGCTCGGCATGCTGTGCCTTGCGAGAAGGCACTTGTTCCAACACCCGTTGGAGGGACGCCCTCTGTCGGCTCTAGGACATCCGACGACTTCAACGATGAGGTGCCTGAGCTTTGCTCCGAGCCCACGCTAGGCTCAAACCTTGTTATGAGTAATGTACATACTATTATTTACTCGCTATTTACTATCTTTCGTTGATTTTCTGAAGGGACCCCGTTGTCCCTGTCACGACCGCCATGCAACTGGTTCCCCTATGGGCTCATGTCCCCATGGACATGTATGCACAGGGGGCTCTAAAGGATGCTGGTGCCGCCCCCTCTCACATTTGAATTTGTGGGGATGGTGAGCTATGCTCCCACCTCTTTTCATGAGCTCCTGGATGACGATGTTGAGAGAGACGGCTCCAGCATCGGCAACATCATGGCACCTAGCCACCTCTATCCTAGGAGTGCGCTATGGCGGATGCTCCAAGACGACCGTCGGTGGTGGCAAAGTCTCTATAGACCCACACCCCTCCAGACCCTCGTGTGGAGGCCCTCGCATGTGCATAGGAGCACGGCGAGCAGCTACGACAAAGGCGGTAGAACCAGCAGCCACCAGCGCTGGCACGCTCGGCACACCACATTGCGCCCATGCACATAACCTAGTGAGTGACGCCTGGGGGCGCTCCTGTCAGTTCTAGTGCGACATCATGGATGGGGGGATCGATTCCCCACAGTTCGCTTGGGCAGGCCAGAACATCACCGTTGCGGCAATACTTTTGCGTGGCGTTCCTGATCCTATCGACCCCTAGGAGCGGGCAGTCCACCGGAATCTCTGGGCGCTAGTGGAAACCACCACCGTTCAATAGGCGGAGAGCTCCATGTCGTGACACTGACTCATGGCATCTCTCCCCACTAGAGGAGTGGGGATGCACCAGACGAATCGCTCCATCCGCTCACCTCTACAGCCACCGAGCACGGCACAAGAGGACGCAGCTACACCTTGGCCTGACCCGGCGCCTGCTCACACCGAGCCCCTATGTGTGAATGCCTTGGGCTGAACTGAGACGCTCACAGCGTCATCATCAACCAGCGTCAGGCCTGGCATGATGATGACATCCATTGGGTGGTGGTGAGGGCATGCGGCATACGCCCTAGCTGGACCATCAAGGGAGCGATTAAATGCCCCTTAGGCATGGTTGCCGTCCAGACGACCGGAGTCCTAGCCCAGATGGCCCGAGACCACGGGCCTTTGGCCGATGTATCTAGAGAGCGCCGCTCCCACAACGCTTCTGATCGCCCACCAACATCGCTAAGTACACTGGGGAGATGAACCCTGGTATAAGGCTAAAAAATTTCTAGTTCGCCTGTCGAGCCAGAGGAGTGGATGATGATCATTTCATCATTCAGTACCTCAACATCTACATGGGGGAACATGTCTGAGTGTGGCTCGAATTTGTTCTGCATGACAGCATCCACGACTAGGCAAACCTCAAGAGGGTCTTCGTCAGGAATTTCCAGGGGACATATGTCCACCCTGGGAACTCCTTGGACCTCAAGAGCTGCCAGCAGGAGCCCAACGAGTCCTTGTGGGATTACATCCGTAGGTTCTCCAAATGATGCAACTCCCTCCTTGATGTCATTGACACGGACATCATCAGCACATTCCTCTCTGGACAACCTGCGAGTCCCTAATCCACAAGCTTGGTTGTCTGAAGCCCTGGACCACCCACGACCTACTTGATGTTGCTACGACCCATGCCCCCAGCGAGGAGGCGATCGAAGTGGTCTTCAACGGAGGCTGAGACACGGGCAAGGACAAGCACGAGGATCAAGATGAGGGCCCCTCCACGCAGAGGGGCAAAAAGAGCAAGAAGGATCAGCGCTGACCGACCAACTCCGCATTGGTCACCGTGGCTAATCGTGTGGGCAAGCTGCCCCAGCAGGGCCTGCCTGACCACTTCAATAAGCTCATAGAGAGCCTGTGCACCAACCACACCTACCGCATCAGGAACCTCTACAAGGACCATGAGCTCCTCAAGCGCTTCCTACGATAGGCAAGGAGATAGCCAAACTTCAAGATGAGGGCAAGGAGGGCAGCGGCCAAGAAAGGAGGTGCGGCGAGCAAGGATGGGGATGATTTTCCTGATCCTGATGAGTGCATCATGATCTTTGAGGGGTCCGATGTCATCTACTCCAAGCACCAGTACAAAGTGCGCTACAAAGATGTGTGCATCACTGAAACGGCCGTCCTCTCCTTCCTTAGTTGGTCAGAATCTACAATCACCTTTGATCAGAGGGACCATCCATCCCACGTCGCTAGACCGGGGGCGCTACCTGCTCATCGTCTACCCCATCATTCGCAAGAAGTGCCTCACCAAGGTGCTGATGGAAGGAGGGGTAGCGGCCTCAACATCCTCTATGTCGACACCCTCGATGCCATGTGCATCCCCCGGTTGAAGATCCATCTGGTGAGCTGTCCCTTCCACGGCGTGATCCTAGGAGCGCCGGCATACCCGCTCGGGCAGATCGACCTACCCATTACGTTTGGCAACAAAGCCAACTTCCTCTTGGAGGTTCTCACCTTTGAAGTGGTCAACTTCCTAGGGTCCTACCATGGCATCTTGGGGCGGCCATGCTATGCCAAGTTCATGGCGATCCCCAACTACACTACCTCAAGCTGAAGATGCCAGGACCGAACGACATCATCACTGTGGGGTAGCGCCTTCTCGCATGCCTTCACGTGCGACTACGAGCATTTCGAGCTCGCCATTGCGGTCATCAACTCGTCCGAGCTCCCACGGCTCAGGGAGTTGTTGACCCCTGAATTTGTGGGGATGGTGAGCTATGCTCCCACCTCTTTTCATGAGCTCCTGGATGACGATGTTGAGAGAGACGGCTCCAGCATCGGCAACATCATGGCACCTAGCCACCCTCTATCCTAGGAGTGCGCTATGGCGGATGCTCCAAGACGACCGTCGGTGGTGGCAAAGTCTCTATAGACCCACACCCCTCCAGACCCTCGTGTGGAGGCCCTCGCATGTGCATAGGAGCACGGCGAGCAGCTACGACAAAGGCGGTAGAACCAGCAGCCACCAGCGCTGGCACGCTCGGCACACCACATTGCGCCCCATGCACATAACCTAGTGAGTGACGCCTGGGGGCGCTCCTGTCAGTTCTAGTGCGACATCATGGATGGGGGGATCGATTCCCCACAGTTCGCTTGGGCAGGCCAGAACATCACCGTTGCGGCAATACTTTTGCGTGGCGTTCCTGATCCTATCGACCCCTAGGAGCGGGCAGTCCACCGGAATCTCTGGGCGCTAGTGGAAACCACCACCGTTCAATAGGCGGAGAGCTCCATGTCGTGACACTGACTCATGGCATCTCTCCCCACTAGAGGAGTGGGGATGCACCAGACGAATCGCTCCATCCGCTCACCTCTACAGCCACCGAGCACGGCACAAGAGGACGCAGCTACACCTTGGCCTGACCCGGCGCCTGCTCACACCGAGCCCCTATGTGTGAATGCCTTGGGCTGAACTGAGACGCTCACAGCGTCATCATCAACCAGCGTCAGGCCTGGCATGATGATGACATCCATTGGGTGGTGGTGAGGGCATGCGGCATACGCCCTAGCTGGACCATCAAGGGAGCGATTAAATGCCCCTTAGGCATGGTTGCCGTCCAGACGACCGGAGTCCTAGCCCAGATGGCCCGAGACCACGGGCCTTTGGCCGATGTATCTAGAGAGCGCCGCTCCCACAACGCTTCTGATCGCCCACCAACATCGCTAAGTACACTGGGGAGATGAACCCTGGTATAAGGCTAAAAAATTTCTAGTTCGCCTGTCGAGCCAGAGGAGTGGATGATGATCATTTCATCATTCAGTACCTCAACATCTACATGGGGGAACATGTCTGAGTGTGGCTCGAATTTGTTCTGCATGACAGCATCCACGACTAGGCAAACCTCAAGAGGGTCTTCGTCAGGAATTTCCAGGGGACATATGTCCACCCTGGGAACTCCTTGGACCTCAAGAGCTGCCAGCAGGAGCCCAACGAGTCCTTGTGGGATTACATCCGTAGGTTCTCCAAATGATGCAACTCCCTCCTTGATGTCATTGACACGGACATCATCAGCACATTCCTCTCTGGGACAACCTGCGAGTCCCTAATCCACAAGCTTGGTTGTCTGAAGCCCTGGACCACCCACGACCTACTTGATGTTGCTACGACCCATGCCCCCAGCGAGGAGGCGATCGAAGTGGTCTTCAACGGAGGCTGAGACACGGGCAAGGACAAGCACGAGGATCAAGATGAGGGCCCCTCCACGCAGAGGGGCAAAAAGAGCAAGAAGGATCAGCGCTGACCGACCAACTCCGCATTGGTCACCGTGGCTAATCGTGTGGGCAAGCTGCCCCAGCAGGGCCTGCCTGACCACTTCAATAAGCTCATAGAGAGCCTGTGCACCAACCACACCTACCGCATCAGGAACCTCTACAAGGACCATGAGCTCCTCAAGCGCTTCCTACGATAGGCAAGGAGATAGCCAAACTTCAAGATGAGGGCAAGGAGGCAGCGGCCAAGAAAGGAGGTGCGGCGAGCAAGGATGGGGATGATTTTCCTGATCCTGATGAGTGCATCATGATCTTTGAGGGGTCCGATGTCATCTACTCCAAGCACCAGTACAAAGTGCGCTACAAAGATGTGTGCATCACTGAAACGGCCGTCCTCTCCTTCCTTAGTTGGTCAGAATCTACAATCACCTTTGATCAGAGGGACCATCCATCCCACGTCGCTAGACCGGGGGCGCTACCTGCTCATCGTCTACCCCATCATTCGCAAGAAGTGCCTCACCAAGGTGCTGATGGAAGGAGGTAGCGGCCTCAACATCCTCTATGTCGACACCCTCGATGCCATGTGCATCCCCCGGTTGAAGATCCATCTGGTGAGCTGTCCCTTCCACGGCGTGATCCTAGGAGCGCCGGCATACCCGCTCGGGCAGATCGACCTACCCATTACGTTTGGCAACAAAGCCAACTTCCTCTTGGAGGTTCTCACCTTTGAAGTGGTCAACTTCCTAGGGTCCTACCATGGCATCTTGGGGCGGCCATGCTATGCCAAGTTCATGGCGATCCCCAACTACACTACCTCAAGCTGAAGATGCCAGGACCGAACGACATCATCACTGTGGGTAGCGCCTTCTCGCATGCCTTCACGTGCGACTACGAGCATTTCGAGCTCGCCATTGCGGTCATCAACTCGTCCGAGCTCCCACGGCTCAGGGAGTTGTTGACCCCAATAGTCTCGGACTGCAACAAGCCAACCTCCTTGACTGCCTTCTGCCCACTCAAGGAAACTAAGGCGGTAGGGATCGAACCCACTGACCCTACCAAGACTGGTGCGGATCGAGACCTAGCTCCTAGCCAAATAGGAATGCGAGCTCGTCGACTTCCTGCACGCCAATCTTGACATCTTTGCATGGAAACCTTCTGACATGCCGGGCATACCGTGGGAGGTCGCCGAGCATGCACTATGCCTCATCCTAGGCTTGAAGCCTGCCAAGCAGCACCTACATCGCTTTGACAACGAGAGGCATGGGGCCATAGGCAAGGAGATAGCCAAACTCCTAGCGGCCAGATTCGTCAAGGAGGTATACCACTCCGACTAGCTTGCCAATCTTGTTCTTGTTAAGAAGAAGACCGGGAAATAGAGAATGTGCGTTGATTATACAGGCCTCAAGAAAGCGTGTCCGAAGGATCACTTTCCTTTGCCACACATAGACCAAATAGTCGACTCCACCATGGGATGCGAGATCCTCTCCTTTCTGGATGCCTACTCAGGCTATCACCAGATTGCGATGAAAGAGTCCGATCAACTCGCAACCTCGTTCATCACCCTGTATGGTTCATACTGCTACATAACCATGCATTTTGACCTAAAGAACACTGGCACCACCTATCAACAGTGCATGCAGCAATGCTTTGCCGACCAAATCGACCTGCTCGACCAACCTAATCAGGTCGACCGACCAAAACCAACCATCACCGTCTATGTTGATGACATAGTGGTCAAAACGGTTCAAGCTTGCGACCTGATCATGAACTTGGCCACGACATTCATGAACCTTCGAAGGTTCAACATCAAACTGAATCCTGAAAAATATATTTTTGGGGTTCCAAAGGGAAACTGCTTGGATATATCATGTCCGAGTGCGGCATCGAGGCCAACCCTAAGAAAATCATGGCCATCTCCAACATGGGCCCCACAAGCAACGTCAAAGGTGTATAAAGGCTCACCGGCTGTCTGGCCGCCCTAAGCCAGTTCATCTCCCGGCTAGGCGAGCGGGGAATGCCTCTCTACAAGCGTCTCAAAAAGATGGACGCTTTTGTCTAGACTAAGGAAGCACAATAGGTTTTGGAGAGCCTCAAAGCTGTCACTGACGTTGGCCCCAATCCTCATTGCTCCCGAATAGGGAGAACCCCTCCTCCTATACGTCATGGCAAGCAACCACATGGTGAGCGCCACCCTAGTCATCGAGAGGGAGGAGCCGAGACACCACCTTAAGGTCCTACTGACCCGTATACTTCATCAGGAAGGTACTCACCAATCCCAAGGTCCGATACCCCTAGGTGCAGATACTACTATACATCATGCTAATGGTGACCCAGAAGCTCCTACACTACTTCACCGACCACGAAGTCGCGGTCATCACTTCATACCTGCTTGGAGACATCGTCCGCAACCACGATGCCGTGGGATGGATCTCCAAGTGGGCACTCGAACTCATGGGCCACAACATCAAGTATATCCCCCGTACTGCCATTAAGTCTCCAGCTCTCACGAACTTTATCACTGAATGGACAGAGGTGTAGCTACCGACTCTGAACGTCACCCACGAGTATTGGATGATATACTTTGATGGGTCCGTAATGGTGCCCGGCTCAGGGGCTGGAGTGGTTTTGATCTCCCTGGATGGAAGTAGGCTCTACTATGCCATCAGCCTCCACTTTTTAGCCTCAAACAATGCCATGGAATATGAGGCCCTCATCAATGGACTACGCATCGCCATCGAGCTCGGCGCTACATGACTCTACGTTCATGGTGACTCAGAGTTGGTCATTAACCAAGTCATGAAGGAGTCCTCCTACAAAAGCCCCCTCATGACAGCATACTACCAGGAGGTGGCAAGCTTGAGGACAAATTCTAGGGGATTAAGCTACATCATGTCCCCCAAAAGGACAATGACGCCACCAATTTTCTCGTGAAGTTGGCTGCCAGGCAGGCTCCGACTCCGAATGGGATCTTCATCAATGAACTTCATGAGCCATCCACCCGCATCCTAGAAGGTTCGATCCAGACACATCCTGAGGCCAACCCGGTGCTTGGGGGTTTCGACCCCAGTGCCTCTGTGACGATGTCGCCCGCCGATGTCACCATGGTGGCACTCAATCAAATCGACTAACGAGTGCCGCTGCTCGCCTACCTCCTCGAGGAAGTTCTCCCACCCGAAAGGACTAAAGCATGATGGATCGCTCGATGCACCAAGACATTCATCGCACTCAGTGGTGAACTTTACAAGCAAAGTCCATCGGGGGTACTCATGAAGTGCATCCCTACCAACCAAGGGAAGTAGCTCCTCCTTGAGGTCCATGCCAGAATCTGCAGACATCATGTGGCCCTAAGGTCGCTGGTCGGAAAAGCCTTTCGGCAAGGTTTTTACTGGCCCACCGCGCTATGAGATGCAGAGGAGGTCGTCCGCATGTGTGAAGGATGCCTAGTTCTACGCTCGGCAAACCCATTTGCCGGCATAGGAGCTTCAAACCATCCCAATCACCTAGCCATTCACGGTCTGGGGCCTCAACTTAGTAGGACCCCTCAAAAAGGGCCTAGGCAGCTTCACTCACCTGCTCGTAGTGGTCGACTGTCGATATGGGACCCACAGGATACCCCACAAAGGAGAGAGAAGAACTAGTCTAACTAGGATTCTTCCCTTGTAATCCTAGTAGTAGTACTATTCAGTAATCCTACTAGGAGCTCTCATTGTAAACTGACTAGGACTCTGGCCTCCTGACTATATAAAGGAGGGCAGGGCTCCTGGATGGAAGAAGAACGATTGTACAACACAACACTTCACAATCAATCCAACGCAAAGGCTAACGCCGACTGGGCGTAGGGCTGTTACTCGATCAACGATCAAGGGTCCAAACCAGGATAAACCGTTTGTCTCTTGCGTTCACCATCAAGCTCTGCATACGCTGAAGCCCGAACATACTGCCTTGGGTATCCCTGTGGTACGCTATCGATGGTAAAACATTGAGCTGTCGATGTTTTACCACCGGCAACCCATCTCGGGGTACCCGGGATAGTGATTTGTTCGGAGGGGTATCGGCGTTTGTAGGAACTCGATGGTAAACGCAGGGAGACAACGATTTACACTAGTTCGGCACGCCAGAAAATCATGGCGCCCTACGTCTAGTGTGGTGTGGATAGTATATTGCGCCCTGCGCTATTTGTTGTGTTGCGAGGTATGTTGTGGTTGTGAGTTTTGTCGGTTATGTGTCGGTCCCTGATCTAGGGACCCCTGCCCTCCTTTATATAGTCTAGGAGAGGCGGGAGTCCTAGTCGGTTACAAAGTAGAGATCCTAGTAGGATTACGTGTAACTAATTCTAGTAGGATTACATGTAGGGAATCCTAGTTGGACTAGGTTTTCTTCTCTCTTCTCCATGGGGAACCTTATGGGTCCCACATCGACATCGACAAATTCACCAAGTGGATAGAGGCCAAGCCCATCACCAACATCTGCTAGGAAGAGGCGGTCAAATTCTTCCTCGACATCATCTATCGGTTCAGTGTTGTAAACTATATCATCACTGACCATGGAACTAACTTCTCAGGGAAGAAGTTCCTAGACTTCAGTGAAGGATATGGCATCAGAATTGACTGGGCCACAGGTTGGACATCCATGTACTAATGGTCAGGTCGATCATGCCAATGGCATGGTCCTCCAAGGACTTAAGCCACACATCTTCGACCGACTCAACAAGTACGCTGGGCGATGGGTTGCAGAGGTCCTAACGATCCTCTGGAGCCTAAGAATGACCCCAAAAGGATCCATAGGGTTCACAATCTTCTTCCTAACCTACGGAGCTAAAGCAGTGCTGCCCTCTGACATCGACCACGGTGCCCCAAGAGTGAAGGCCTTTGACTGTGATCGAATCGCAGAGGCTCAACAAGACGCAGTTGACCTGCTCGAGGAGGCCCACGAGACACCCATCATCCACTCTGCTCGCTACCAGTAGACTCTCCATAGGTACCATGAGATGAAAATCAGAGGAAGGATCCTCAAGGTCGGAGACCTCGTGCTTTAAAGGACCCAATCGACCAAGGAGAAGCACAAACTCTCTCTGCCTTGAGAAGGACGCTATATGGTGACCGAAGTAATCCGATCGGGTGTCTACCGACTGAAGGATGACAACAGCGACGTTCTCACCAACACTTGGAACATCAAAATGTTACGTCATTTCTTCCACTAAAATTCAGTCTTATCGTTTTTCCTTCACTTAACGTTTGCTCCTATAAAGCACCCGGCCCGAACACTTTTGCCCTAGGTCGCTCGGGGGCTCCACGGGGGTGTGATACCACCTCTCTTTTTTACTATCATATGGTAAAAACCTTTTATACCTTTTTACCCAAATGAAAGGGTAGTTCGTTCCTTTAATTACCTTACGTAACTTTGCTTTAAATATTTCCGACCGATCGCACCCCACCTCTACCTACGGTTATGAGCAGCTGAGCCTCGTGGGCCATGCCTAGACTCTTAAGGTTGCAGCCTACAGAATGAACGGGCAGGTGTGAAAAAAGAATAAAAAACAAAATTATGCTAAGGTAAAAATTAGGAACAGATGGGACAAGCTTCCCCGAACGAAGTAATTCCATCACAAAAACAAAGTTGCTGTATTCATGGATACACAAAAATGTTTACACGAGGGCTTTCCCATGAACTTATGCTTTACATATGCTAAGTACCTCTACTCTAATTTCTACTATGGCTTCCTGGCGGCATCGGCTGACGACGCAACCGGTGAATGTAGGGGTTGCTCGCTCTCCGGCATGGCGACACTAGGCTCGGTCAGAGGTGGGGTGACGTTTAGTATTGACCCAGGCTCCACTCCATCTGTAGGCTGGGTGATGTCCTCCTGGCATGCGCCTTTGGCCGTGTTCGCACAATGAGCATCCATCACCCACTGCACGGAGACTTGCTCGGCCACCAACTGTGCGTGTGGCAGCAAGCTCTCCTTGAGCACATGGATGTCCTCCATGCTCTAGCCATCGGCATACCCACTATAGATGGTGGTGAAGTCTAGGTCTGGGTGGTGCGTCGCCACCGAGGTCAGCAACCCCGATGTCTCGTAGAACATCCCATCGGAGATAAGGGCCTGAATCTCATCCGGAACCTCCGCCAGCCGAATGGCGGGCGTGCTGGTACTTGGCGCCAACCCAAAGACCTCCGAGACGATGACCTGGGTGACATTGCACATCTGGTCAAGTTCCCCCTCAAGAGCATGTTGCTCTTCAAGGGACTTGGCCAGTGCCTCCGCATTCCAGCCAATCGTCGCCTTGGCCGTCTCCTGGTCCTGCTCCAGCGACCCAACTTTTCCACCTAGTTCTAGAAGAAGGATGACAAGCTTAGAAGCAAGCTAAAGGAAGAAACCAAGACAACAAAAGTGGAACAGGTACGTACCGAGGCGGGTGTTCTTGAGGATGGAAAGTCCCTCCTCCTACCGAGTCACCTGCCCGCATAGTCGAGCGTTCGCCTCCTCTGTTCCGAGCACCTGGCCCTGGAGCACGAGCACTTCCTGGTCAACCTCTGATTGGGCCTTCTGCTCCGACTCTAAGGCCTCTAGGGAACTCTAGAGTGCTGCCTCGGTGTCCACCAGGGACTTCTACAGTGTCGCCTCGGTCTCTGCCTAGTGGACCTTGGCCGCGTTGAGCCCCCGCTCGGCGGCGGTCGCCCGCTCTGCCACGAGCAATTCCACCACATGCGCCTCAGTTGCCTCTGTCGCCTAGTCTTGGGACTCATGGCGGGTGGACTCCAGCTAGCACTCAAGCTCGGTGACCCACCATGATGCCATGGCTTCCCGCTCCATCCGGGCATGCTCCATCTAGAGGAAATGGGACTTGCGGCTCGACATCTTCTCCAGACCCTGCAAAACGAGAAGCAAGCATGCTGAGGCAATCGACAAAAGACCAAGGAGTCAAGGACAAATGTAGAAAACTCTCCTCTATGATGCGGGGTAGGTTGACCGTGACCACCTATTGAACAGACTTAACCCGCTCTAGGGCCTCCTCTAGCTTCACCTTGGTTTGGGCGAGATCGGACTCCATCGCAAGTCCTCTCCCCCCAAGCATGTCCTAGAGCTAATCCTCCTGCTCATCCCAAAGGATGAACCAAACCTTCCTTGGGTCCTCGGGGCAGGGCCGCACTAGGTCGGTCACCCCCTACCCATTGGAAGGCCCGACCAACGATTGGACCACCACCATGCGACGGCGCCGATGGCTCCACCCTGTCACCTACTTCGCCGCCGGAGGAGACCTCCACTAACTCGATTTCATGGCCCATCGGTGGACATTCCACCTCTAGCCTAGCCGCATCCCCCCCGACACCTCTGGCTCCAACCCAGGAGGGTGAGCCATGCGGCCCTCTGCCCGGCGAGGCAGGCAGCTCGGTCTCCATCTCCTCTTCCGCCGCAGCTAGTGCAGGAGGGATCATGAGGGTCACCTCTGATGCAGCCTCCACCACTACTAGGATCACCACCATCACCTCCCGCCGCCACCGCCATACTTGCGACCGACTGTGAAGGCACCTCCCCTAGAGGGGAAGGACGCACCACCACCACCTTGCTCTCCTCGCCACTCATCACAGCATGCTGCAAGGTGGGCCTCCACTCCTCCCACATGGAAGTTGGGGCGACGCTCAGTCCCGTTAGCATCTAGCCATTATCGAAAAGAACAGGTCAGTCGCACTCCAAAAACTCAAAATATGAGATAAAAAAGAAACAAATAATACATACCGAGATGTAAGCGATAGGGCTCTAAAGCCCCAAGCTACTAACAATGGACCCACTAGATGAGGGCCACTCATGTGTTGTGACCCGCGCCCTCTCACTCTGACCAAGGGGGGAGTCGTCCTGGCTGGCTCGTAATTGGTCCACGAGTCGCTGCGATAGCAGGCTCGAGGTGTGCCGACCAGAGCAGCTAGCGGGGCGTCCCCCCATTGTGGGTCGTGCACTGGCGCCAGCCCTGATGATGCGTGGGTGCAAGCCCACTTCTCTAAAGGGTGTGGCGACCGTGTCTGCTTCACCTCCCGCTCGATGATGGCGTCTGAGCTCGCGGCGTGCTTCCTAGGTGTGGGAATGTTGCCATGCCTCTCTACGTCTCGCCCACCACTAGCAGACACGGTCGTAGAGGTCATGATGGTGTCCTAGCCTCCACCATCCTCATAAGAGCTCACATCGTCCCCCACCTCCATGGGGTCCTCCGACTCGAGCTCTGCCTCAACGTCACTCCTATTCTCCCCGGCCCGCACACATCGGGCGATATCCTGCTCCTTCTGGTGCTTCCTCCGAGCCTTCTTAGCTCTCTTCTTCTTCTTTGCGTCCGCCGCCTCCTTCAAGGCGGCTTGCCAAGCCATGCCCTCCAGCCCCTTTGGAAGATGTGGCTGGGACTTGTAACGTTCAAGTCCCTACGAAACGAACGACTCAAAAATCAAAATTATAGGAGAGCAGGATCAAAAGGAACACAAAATAAAGAAAGGAGAACATACTAGGTTAGACAGCTTCGAAGCATGAAGAGCTCCGGGCTTTCCGTCAAGGGACTCCTTAGGCCTAAGTTGCAGCACCCAATCGAGTCGGCTCCAGACTTTGTCCTTCGCCAACTCCTCTGACAACGTGTGGTAAGGGTCTATCGGGCCGTTGTACATCCACATCGGCTGTGTCCTTTTTGCCAGCAAGGTGACTCAACAGCGGAAGAAGGTGTGGAACTCCCGCACCCCTTCAAGGCCCTGCTGCACCAACTTCTAAAGCTCCACCCCGATGATCTCCAGCTTCTTCTCTCCGGCTAGAAGGGCCCCATGACTAGCTGTTCCACCTCTCCGGCCTTCTACCAGTGAATGACAGGAATGACGCCTCCACCAGGTTCCTGATGTAGAACCACTCCCCATGCCACCCCTGGTTGGAGTCATAGGGGGAGTACGTAGGGTAAGCACCCAACGCACTTGGCTTCTTCTGCAGCGCGAAGCCCCCACCGGTGTGATCCTGGGTGGGTCCCCCCTAAGAAGGCTCGCCCGGAGAAGAGCCATTGGGAGAAGTCCACGTGCGGCTCCATCCCGAGGAAGGCCTCACAGACGGTGACGAAGCCGGCGATGTGCAGCACCCTAGTCAGATTAAGGTGCTATAGCTCTAGGCCCCACTCATTGAGGAGCCCATGCAGGAACCAATGCGTGGGGTATCCTAGCCCACGCTCATGGAAGGTGTCGACACAGAATTTTGTCTCATGCCGAGGACACACGAGCAAGCCGGAAGGGTCGCTCGATGGAGCCAGAGATCCGCCTAGCTTCAGTGTAGGGGTGGTCGATCCTGCGTGCTCCTCCCAAGACGTGCCAGTCAATTTGACCCTGCAATTGATAAGGAGAGAAAATTTATCAGTAATTAAGGGCGAAATGTGCCGGTGTCGTCAGACAGTCCCGAATGTGTGGCTCTAAGAGCCGATATGAAAGGAGATCGACTAAATAGTCGATTCCAGCATATTCATAAGAATAAATCGATTAAAGCTCATAGGGTTGTGTAAGAAGAATCAGTTACTATTCTGGATGAATATCATTATTTAGACAAATATTGGTCACTGGCAAAAGGATATCAACAGTAATTAGTTCATGCTAAGCCAATGACTACAAGTAATCGAACCCCTTTTTATGAAAGAAATAGTTCATCATCATTCAACCATTTAATAGAAATAAATTGAATGAACATATTAGATCTCATCTATCGTCGTGACCAGTGGGGCATGAGGCAGAATCATTTAGGCCATAATACAATAATAAGATCATGGGGCTAACACATCTTTTAACTTATCCCTACTTCAATGATCTCATGATGTGAACTATTCGTGAAAGTGCTCGATATCGGCTAAAACAGTCGATTCAGACATAAGTAGCCGTACTTGCTGAAGAACTTGCCGAGATCTACTCTACTCCTACTCCTAAGGGGTGGTCGGAGCCAAAAAAAGTAAATAACTAGTATTTAATTGATTGTGTGTCCTTTACAATAGCCGGGCTTTGATATTTATACCCGAGGCCTGCACATGACTCCTATCTAAGCACGACTCATCACAATCTTTGACCCTAAAGAAAACATTCCTAATTTAAGATAACTTGGACTCTAATCTTTCCCTTTTTGTAGAGTCCAACATGTCTTGTCCCGGTGCCGATCGTAGCCTTTGTCGTTATCTGTTGGCGCTATATGAAGAAAGCTGATTCTAGTTTTTGCATTTGAATCAGCTGATACCATCCTGCACGCGATTGATTCCTTGATGACATGATCTTGGGAGCTTTTAAGTCCCTAAGACTCTTCTTCTAAATTTTGGTGTAAACACATGCCCCCAATTTTGGGATAAAAATAATTTTATTCCAAAATTATCATGTCTGCATCCCCAATTGGACCACAGTCACGGGTAGAGAATCTTGATCGGGGGTCTACTGTTTGTCGCCGTCTATGTCAGCTTATGAGCCCATACTTCAAAACTTTTTATGAGAGTATAATTGCTTCACGAGCACTTGGATTCATCTTTCAGGCCTCCATGGTCTATCTTTTTGCTATGAAAATCTTGAGTGGTTAGAAGAATTCTTGTACATAGGGTGATTGTGGATCCCATCTTAGCACCTTGTCGAGCAAGAGAATAAGCTACAGCGGTTAGAAGATCCTTGTGATATCGCCTGGGTCTTCTCTCCATGCTCATAGAGCTGTTCTAGTGTTTGCAAGGGTTAAAATGTGTGGACACCTTCCCCTTATTTGCTCGATCAAATGCCCATCGGGAAAGCCATAGGCTTTTTTCCCATAGTTCCTCAATTTACCGAGAAATCAGCTGAGCATATGTTAGGCGGGTGACCTTTCCTCTTCTCTGGCACAATTTTATCAATGAGCCGATGTTGATTTGGTTCACGATGACCTTCGGCCTTGTGGGGACCCGGACTCCCTTCAATCCAAAGAAGCCTTGATAGGTTGATCTCTGGTCAATGTAAATTCTTTGTATTCGTCCCATGATATTTTGTGATTTGGGGAAGCAATAAGTTCGAATCTGTTATCTCTTTGTTATCCATCCCCTGAATTCCCGGAGTGTCGATCCGCTTCTGTTTCTGATTCCAATTTCACACCCTCGGCGAAATCTATCTTCTCGCCTTCCTAGGCTATATATACGGGTCATGGCCATGGATCGAACAACAACCCGCTTTGTCTCAAACCTTTAGTATCCTTAGTATAGTTCCTGCTTTTTTCGTAGGTTTGAAATCATGGAGAACAGTAAGATGTCTGCCGAGGAGGCCCTCAACGGATCTGCATCATCGCGCCCGTGCCTTCATCGCCAAGAGGGTGCAACTTGGGCTACTTCGATCGTTGCAGAGCAGAGGGCTAACTCTGTTCAGCCTCTAGGGTCACCTTCAGCACCAATTAGCCGCCAGCTCCCTGCTACCCAAGGAAGCAGATCAGCAATGACGATCTACTAGCCATCATCGATCGGACTGACCAGAACCTGGCCAGCTGCCTTTCCCTTGTAGAGTCGGCTTTGGCCATGATTCAAGGCCGATCATCCCTTGAGGCTAGCCTAGTGGGGGGAAGGTTGGCCAAAGCTGAAGCCAGAATCATGGGTGAGACATCCACCATAATCTTTTTGTCTTCTTCTTAATTTTGCCTTCAAGATTTCTAATCATTCTTTCCTTAAATCTTTTTAGATCTAACTGCTCAGTTGGAGAGCCTTCAATCATCTACGCATCACATGACGGGATTTGTTAATGCTAGTGGTGCCATTCCAGTGCTTTGCTTGCATGACATCCCGAACCATGTCAGGGAGGTCACTCTTCACGGTGTTCGTCATGGCGCTGCCATGGCACTGGCTGCTGCACAAGCTCGTTCTAGCCACAATCTTCGTCTTCTTTCCCATGGTTTTCTAGATGCGGCACACCCTAGGGGAGCATGAGCGTTTAGTTGAGGACTTTTCTAGCATCGCCAACTCTGTAGCCTTCAACACCCTGGCCGATGATATAGTTAGCAAAGTGTTTTCTGGCCCGTAGCTTGTAATAGGTGATATTCAACAAACAACTTTTTTTTGTCTTGAGTGATTTTCCTTTGTCTCGTACTTCATACACATTTCTTTGTCCATGTTTGCTTTGGTTCTATAAGCGATACACATCGTACTGGCTTTTACCCCTTTGGGCTTATTTTTGCACTAGAGGCGATACCTTTCTGATATCGACTATCAGAGCTGACGACCGAACAAATTAGTTATTAAGTATTAATCCAAGCGCTAGGGTAATATTTCTTTAGATATTTCCCATTGATTGCATGGCCAAATTCTTCCTCTCCATTTAGTGTTTCCAAAATATAAGCATTACCAGGCGCACAACGTCTGATCTGATAAGGTCCTTCCCAGTTAGGAGACCATTTGCCAAATTTATTGTCCTTCGACCTGATCGGCAATTTTACTTTCTAGACCAAGTCTCCTTTAGAGAATTGCTTAATCTTGGCCTTTTAATTGTAATATTTTGCAACCCTCAGTTTATTGGCTTCGATATTTTCAAGAGCACGCAGCCAAAGGCAACTAAGGCAACTCAAGTCCTCCAAATTGTCAATCATAAGACTCTTGTAGACTTCAACTGACAAATCATTCTGAAGTGTAACATGCCTTGATCCAGTCTGAACTTCTCAAGGAAGAACTGTATTATGGCCATACACAAGTTCGTAAGGCGACATTTTAATTGATCCATGACAGGCCATCCTATAGGCCTACAGTGCCTCATTTAGCGTTGAATGCCACTTCCTTGGCTGTTCCTCAATCTTTTTCTTGATTAGCTTAATCATAATCTGGTTGGATGCCTCTACCAAGCCATTAGCCTAAGCATAGTATGGAGAGGAATTCAATAGCTTGATTCTCATACTAGCAGCAAAATCCCCGAACTCTTCTGATGTGAACATTGTCCCTTGATCGGTAGTTATAGTTTGAGGAATCCCAAAACGATACACAATGTGTTCGCTGACAAAATCAATCATGTTCTTTGAGATTACCATCTTCAAAGGAATTGCCTCAACCCATTTAGTGAAGTAATTTGTTGCTACCAATATGAACTTATGTCCTTTGCTTGAAGGTGAAAAAATCTAGCCAATTAAATCAATTCCCCAACCTCGAAATGACCATGGTTTGATTATTAGATTCATGGCCCACGCAGGCAATCTTTGGACATTACCAAAACATTGATAGTACTAGCACCCCTTGTAATATTCAAAACAATCTTCCAGTATCATTGGCCAGAAATATCTAGTTCTACGAATAATCCATTTCATCTTATAAGCTGATTGATGAGCTCCACATATCCCTTCATGCACCTCACCCATCAACACTTTAGCTTCTTCTTGGTTCAAGCATTTGAGCAACACCCCATTGACTATTTTATAATATAACTGATCATCTAACAAAACATACTTAGCCGATTTATACCTTAGCTTTCTGGTAACTTTCTAAGACGAATCTCTAAGGTAATCGGCTATTTCAACTCTCCAATCATCACTTGAGGTTTCACTACTCAAGACTTCTTGAAACACTCGATATCCCAATGCACTTTGAGCTAGATGATTAGCCTCTTGGTTTTGTGTTCTTCGAATATGTTGAAAAGAGATATGAAGAAACTCCTTGAGCAACTTTTGGCACTCATCATAGTATCCTTTCAAAATCTCTTCTTTGCACTCATATAGGCCGATCAACTGATTAATAATTAACTGTGAATCTCCAAATACTTCAATTGCTTCAGCCTTTACTTCATGAAGAAGTTGAAGTCCCTTAAGAACAACTTCATACTCCGCTTGATTGTTAGTAATCATTGGTTCAGTTGGAAGAGCAAACTCAAAACTTGCCCCCCGAGGCGAAATAATAATACCAATGCCACCACCTTGCTTGCATGATGACACATCAAAGAATAACATCCAAGGCATTGGCTCTACATAACCAATGCTTGGCTTATGATACTGGGTGACAAAATCGGCCATTATTTGTCCTTTGACTGCTTTAGCCGATTCTTATTTCAAGTCAAATTCTGATAACGCAAGAATCCGCTTTCCCATTCTTCCATTCAGTATTGGCATTGATAACATGTGCTTAACCACATCAGCCTTGAAAACAACTGTACACTCGGCCGATAATAAGTAGTGTCACAACTTAGTGCAAGAGAAATATAAGCACAAGCATAACTTTTCGGTGGTAGAATATCTTGTCTCTGGATCCAGTAGTCTTCTACTCAGATAGAAAACAACTCTCTCTTTTCCTTCAAATTCTTGCATCAAGGCTGATCCAATTGTCTTGTTATTAGCCGATATGTACAACTTAAAAGGCTTACCTTGCTGAGGAGGGACTAACATAGGTGGACGCTTCATGTATTCTTTTATCTCTTCAAACGCCTTTTGTTGTATGTCACCCCATTTGAATTCTTGATCATTCTTCAACTTCAATAAGGAAGAAAATGGCAGGATCCTTTCCGACAAATTTGAAATGAATCTTCTGATGAAATTGATCTTACTAAGTAGAGATTGCAAATCTATTTTGGTAGTTGGGGGAACTGCCTCATCAATTGATTTTATGTTTTTCTGACCAACTTCGAATTCCTCTCTCGTGGACCATGAATCCGAAGAACTGTCCAACTGAATACTCCAAAAGCATACTTATTAGGATTCATCTTTAAACCATGTTTTCTTATGCATTCCTAGAGTCCTCTCGTAAGTCAGCCAGGTGCTCTTTGTACCCTTTGGATTTTATCATCACATCATCGATGTAGATTTCAACAATCCTATCGATCAACTTATAGAAAATGTAATTCATCGCCCTTTGATAGGTTGCACCTGCATTCTTCAGACCAAAGGTCATCACAACCCACTCGAACAGACCGATTGCATCGGGGCACCTGAAAGCAGGTCTCTGCTATGTCTTCCTCAGCCATGAAAATTTGGTTGTATCCTGCATTACCGTCCATGAAGCTAATAACCTGGTGCCCAGCTGCTGCATCCACTAACATATCAGCTACTGGCATCGGATAACCATCTATGGGTGTGGCTTTGTTCAAATCCCTAAAATCGATGCAAACTCTCAATTTTCCATTCTTCTTTTATATAGGGACAACATTCGATATCCACTCTTCATAGCAGCATGGTCAGGATAAATTTTGCTTCTATTAACCTTTCAGTCTCCTTTTTGATATCATCGAGCACGTTCGGGTTGAATCTACTTGGAGCTTGTTTAAATGGCCGATATCTAGGTTTGATTGGCAATCGATGTTCAACAATTGACCGGTCTAAACTGGGCATCTCATAGTATTCCCAAGCAAAGCAGTCTTTAAATTCCTTTAATAAATCAATTAATTCTCGCTTATACTCTGGATCCAACTTAGCGCTTACTGTACGTCGGCCTAGGTCTATCTCTAGGACCAATATCTAGCTTCTTCCAATTCATCAGCCGACGTGAAGCCATGTCCTAGTTTGCCATCTGTACCATCTATTGGATTATCCATTAACACAAATTTTCAAAGCTGACTGCTTAGGATCGACTGTTGGCTTTCACCATTGACTCTGAATTCTAATGGCAACAGAAAAGTCATTTGGATATTAGCCGATGGTTGCTTTCTATCAGTTGTTTGATTAGTACGCCACACTTGAGGTTTACCGGATGCCTGAGCCTGTTACATCTCTTTATTCCTTAGGCATTGCACCCTTCTCTTCTGGCTTCTTGTTAAACCTCCTGGACACCATTGGCCTTCTGGCCAAACATATTTTCTTTCGTTGCCTTCTTCTCCATGATCAACCCAGTCTTGGTCAACAATTCGTTTTCCAAGCCGATCATGAACACTTTTATTTTTAAAGCGCCGATCCATATTATTATGATGATATGCATCTTGAGCATGGATAGACTGGCGGTTGGTTTGAGATTGCCTAAACTCCCAATACTGATTGTTGCATTCTGGACAATCATGTCTGGTAGGCAACTTCAAACCTTCATTCCAGCAATGTCTGAAGAAAGGACAATTCCAATGTGACTCGGCTTGTTTCTTTTCATACCTCTCACTTTCCAGTTGACGCTAGTATTCTTGATCCTTTAACCAACACTGATAATCCTTTTTCCTTCTGCCAGCTGCCACTTATTCAATAGAATCCGAGATGTAACTTGTGGCTTTGTCACCCTTGCTTTTGACGTTCCTCCCTGTTCATATCGGCTCTTTTGCTTATCGCTACGTCTCTTAATTTCTCTGTATTCGTCAGCCGATATTTGCATCTTGGATCGACCGTTCCAGCTTCTCTTGATTTGGCTGATGTTAGGATCTTAGTCTTTCCTTTGAGTAGCCCAGCATCAACCATGTTTTGATCTCCTAGGAAAGGATTATCATCAACTTTCATTTTCCTGAGGCGTATCAAATTTGAGTCTTCCTTAGTGAATAGCCCTCTATATATGCTGCCAGGAAGATTCTGCCTTCATTAGCGGAATGAGAAGTAGCATTATGGAACTTGCAGAACTTTTTATTCTTCAATTGATCAAGGGGCAACATAACATGACCATCAGGCAACTTGATCTGCCCCTTCTCAAGCAAGAAATCGAAGAGCTTGTCTGATTTTATGACATCAAAGTCATAGCTCTCCTCAACTCCTCTTCCCCAAGGATTTGGCACCATTACTATTTTTTGCCCCAATTCCATTTAGCCACAGCAACCACTTCTTCTTCATCTTCATAGCCATCATCAACTGAGTATGGATTATAAGCTTCGGCCACTATGGTACTTTTCTGGAATCGGGTATCTCTACACATACTCTGGAAATAGCTATTGAGCGCTACCACACGTTGAGCCAATTGACCCAAGTTGTCAAATTCTTGTCCCAGCAGCTTTTCTTTACACATTGGTAGCATTCCTTGAAACAGCTAAAGCAGCTAGTTGATCATTAGCCAAGTTTAATGAAAAGCACAAGTTCCTAGTCTCTCAGAACCTCTAAAGAAACTCAGTGCCCGATTCATTAGTCTTCTGCCTTATAGTTATCAAATCGGTAATCTTCTTTTCTCTAGTCCTAGTGTAAAAATATGTATGAAACTTCTTCTCTATGTCAGCCTAGTTGGCAATGGAATTGACTGGTAGTGATGAAAACCAAGTGAAGGCCGACCCTGACAGGGACAAGGAGAAGAAACGAACTCGATGGGCGTCCTCAAATGATGCTTCGCCCAATTGTGTAAGATACCGACTGACATGTTCTATCATGCTCGTACTATCTTGGTCAGTGAACTTAGTGAACTCTAGGAGTTTATAATTTGTGGGAAGAGCGACCAAATCATATCATTCTATATTTGGGCATTTGTATGAGAAGGTCAACCCTTTTGGCTTCAGACCGAACTGATTCTTCATCATCTCGATCACCTTCAGCAGGCAACTCATCAACATTTGAATTTGGATTTCTCTATACTTGCTGACCCATCTGTGGATTGAAATCTCGTGTGCCTTGATATCCTGGATTTGGCATCATATGAAAGGTGTTATAATCTATGCCATAGTGATACCCTTGTGGAATCTTGATCTGCTGGGTCCTTTGCTGGCTTGCTGCTTGAAGTTTCTAATTATAGACATAAGGATCTATATCTCTACGGATCTTTTGAATTGATGGTGCTATTTTTTGAGCCGACGACGATATGTGGCCTGATGTGCCAAAATTGATCACCTGGTTCTAACCTTGCCCCACCGGCTGTTGCACATATTGTACTGAAGGTCTAGGATTGTACTGTATCTGATTCGTAGTAGTTCCTTGAGCCTGTTCAGATGAACCCTGAACTGCCTGGACATCACCATTACTAGCTAGTGCTACTCCTTGATGGCTGGTACTGACTTGATTAGTCCCTTGGGTTGACGGATCTAGAATGTTGTAACAAGTCGGCCCATCTTGACCAACTGAAAACACATGAATCGCATCTTTCATGGCATTGTGGAATATGTCCAAGAAA
The DNA here is from genome assembly GCF_019320115.1 of Miscanthus floridulus. Lineage (NCBI taxonomy): Eukaryota > Viridiplantae > Streptophyta > Magnoliopsida > Poales > Poaceae > Miscanthus > Miscanthus floridulus. The sequence continues at coordinate 4,949,762 of NC_089583.1, read as the reverse complement.
GCTTCATTATGGCTTGATATGGCATCACGAACAGATTTGTCTACAACTTACTTAAATAAACACCTGTCCTCAGCTTCAGTTGTATCTGTCTGCCTGTGTAATAGAACTCTTGGTAGTGGAAATTTCTGAACAATTGTGTTGTCACGTGTTTTGGTGTAGGACAATAAACACTTGTTCTAAAACTCTTCTATAGCTTTGCTGATGACACCTTTATCTCCATCGGGTAGATCTTCATAATGTATCATAAGGATGTATTGTTGTTGTGAACCACCACGACGATTGTGGGGTCCCACTGGGCGTGCCAGAAACATGTGTCAACACGGAATTTTGTCCCATGCCGAGGACACACGAGCAAGCCGGAAGGGTCCACTTGATGGAGCTGGAGATCCGCCAGCTTCAGCGTAGGGGTGGTCGATCCTACTGCGCTCTTCCTGAGGCATGCCAGTCAATTTGATCCTGCAATTGATAAGGAGAGAAAGTTTATTAGTAATTAAGGGCGAAACATGCCGGTGTTGCCAGACAGTCCTGAATGTGCGACTCTGAGAGCCGATATGAAAGGAGATCGACTAAATAGTCAATTCCAGCATATTCATAAGAATAAATCGATTAAAGCTCATGGAGTTGTGTAAGAAGAATCAGTTATCATTCTAGATGAATAACATTGATATCGGCTAAAACAGCCGATTCAAGCATAGCGCACAGTTAAGGTCATGTCCTCTCAGGAACAGGTCTACCAAATAAGGATCCCCACTCCACGGTGCTAACAGTGGGGTGTGTGGTAGAATCACACAGGATTATGATAATGGGCCATGGAACAGTTTTCGCTAGCCAATAGATCTAATCAAGATCAAACATGCCTTAACTGCACGCTATGCACGATCAAGATTGATATAAAACAGCTGATAAAACATAACTCATCGTTTAAAGTGTAGATTAGATCAGCTTAGATTAACAAATGATGGGTTAAAAAAGATATAAGGCTGATCTAGATCAATCCCAATCGAGCGAAGTGATATTGCTGTAATTAAATAAATAATGGAAGCAATAAGCAATATCGGTAACTTAATGAATCTATCCGAAGGACTCCACCCTTAGATAGAGCTAATAACTTGACCTTAATCTAGTTTGAGCAGTGGAGGTCGACCGGATCGATGCAGCCGTACTTGAACTAGATAAGAGTCGATAACTAACTCATACTAGAGTCATAGTGGAGGTCAACCGGATCGATGCAGCCGTACAAATAGAGGATATAAGCCATGACGGTACTTATAGACAAGTAGTGGATGTCGACCAGATTAAAGTAGCCATACTTGCTAAAGAACTCATCGAGATCTACTCTACTCCTACTCTTAAGGGGTGGCCAGAGCTGAAAAAAGTAAATAACTGGTATTTAATTGATTGTGTGTCCTTCACAATAGCCGGGCTTTGATATTTATACCCGGGACCAGCACATGACTCCTATCTAAGCACGACTCATCACAATCTTTGACCCTAAAGAAAACATTCCTAATTTAAGATAACTTAAACTCTAATCTTTCCCTTTTTAGTAGAGTCCAACATGTCTTGTCCCTAGGGTCGATCGTAGCCTTTGTCGTTATCTGCTGGCGCTATCTGAAGAAAGATGATTCTAGTTTTTGCATTCATATCAGCTGATACCATTGTGCACGTGATTGATTCCTTGATGACATGATCTTAGGAGCTTTTAAGTCCCTAAGACTCTTCTTCGAAATTTTGGTGTAAACAAAAGGCGAGGAAGGAGACGACCTCACCGGCCCGAGGCCAAGGAAAAGCCTCCCCTGCGGGAGCCCTCCAATGCGTCACCTCCTTCGGCGGCAACACCCCCTTCTCGGCGAAGGCGGCCAACACCGACTCACTCACAACGGAAGACCTCCAGCTCGACAATGCACTCTGGATTCATGAACAAATCTGTGAGTTTCTCCTCTCCCTCACTCTACCCTTTTTCTCCTAGGAACCGCCATGGCGCACGAATGATCTTGGTAAGAAGGAAGAAGGAGGAGAGGCGGTAGATAGGGAATAGGCAAAGGAACGGGACGAAAGCCCTCTCCCTTCTCCTATTTAAAGAGGAGGCGCAACAGTTGGGGAAAGGCGAGGGATTGGGGTGAAAAATCTTCTCTCTTCCCCCATTCAATGCAGATGGGATACGGGGGGACGCGTCCTGACCTAATGGGATGCGCCCTGCCCTGATGAGACGGCACCTAGATAGACGAAACGTGGCCTAGGCATGGCCCACCACTACCGCATGCCAGGCATAGGAAACAAGGCGCAACTACGCACAGGCGGCCCAATGCCTTCCTAGGCAAGACTTGGAAGAGTCCCAACCATGGGATCTCCACCTAGGGGAGACCAATGGGCCTCCTAAGTCGATCGGACGGCTTAGGCGAATACTGAGAGACAGGTAAGGAGCAGAGGGACGCCCCATGTGGGCCATGCTGACTCCTGTCATGAACAACAAGCACGGATCCCATTCGGACATATCCGATAAAAACTCCTCAAACCCGTCACTTGAGTCATCAAGGTAACTTTACCAAAACCTTCTATTTCATTTATTTACATGATCATTCATTCATCATTTCTCATACATGCATTCACATATTCATCCGTGCACGCATTCATTCATTCATCCCATGCATCCAAAGCATCGCATATGTAGTTGATGCATCACAACGCTTCGTGTTGCGTCACAAAGCGTTAGTTGCCTCATTCAACATGAGCAACGACTGACTAGGGTTCAAAGGTCGGCCCATGAAGGGATCGAGGCTACCTCACATCAAATAGAGCTAGGGGAGAAAATGCAGATGAGCCCTAGTGGCCCTCACCCAGCCTACGTCGAAGTAGACAGGGTCATCTCAACCTTCTCGTTTGATCCTAACCTCGAGCCATGCCCATAGAATCTCCATCGAGGGGAGGCCAGCGGGCCACCTAGGTCGGTCTCTGGAATGACCCAGGGCATCTACTGGGACACGGGTTAAGGAGTACTAGAATGCCACATGAGGGCTATGCCGACCCCATCATGAACGACGGACCCAGATTTCACTCGAACATGCCCGTTAGCGAGCTAACCGAGTGCGTCACTCAAGCCATCGAGGCAAGGGACGTTAGGTCAGCTCCTCTGGTTGCGGAAACTACAGATAGGGTAACGCACGAAACTCAACCGATCCCTACCGAGCCCAATGGGGCTCAGGGGCTCAAGATGCCCAAAACCTCAGGACGACCTCAGTTGCGCCCAGCGACCGACATCCGTGACTCCGACTTGCCCGATCCCTCAGCGCACCCGATGCCTGGGTTTGCAACTCCGACTCACTCGATCCCTCGACACGATCGACACCTAGGTCTATGACTCTAACTCGCCCGATCCCATAGCACATCTAATGCCTAGGTCAGCGACTCCGACTCGCCCGATCCCACAGCACGTCCGATGCCTAGATCCATGACTCCGACTCATCCGATCCCTCGATGCACCCGATGCCCAAATCCACGACTCCGACTCACCCAATCCCTCGGCTCTCCCTCGGCTATGCCCAATGCTTGGAACCCTCGACGCGCCCGATGCCCTGGTTGATGACTCCATTTCACCTAGTCCCTTGGCTACGACAAAAAGCCTGGGACCACGCTCATGGTAACGATGGGTCAGAAACTAGAAAGAGGAGGCTATGTGCACCAAGGTGCACACACACACATGCCCGTTGACAAAACCCCCAGCTGATTCTGTCCAAATCACCCGGGGGCTTGGGGGTTGCACCTGCGTGTGCGCTTGCGCGCACCCGCTGTTGAAACAAAAAAATTCCTCCGCTGGCAATACGAAAAACCCACCGGATGATTCTACCTGAATCACCTGGGGGCTCAGGGGCTACACCCACAGGTGCGCTCACGTGCACCCGCTGTCAAAACAAAAAATTCCCCCATTGGCAATACGAACCCCCCCGAATGATTCTACCCGAATCACCCAGGGGCTTGGGGGCTACACCCACGGGTGCGCTCGCACGCACCCATCATCAAACCAAAAATCCCCTAGACGATTCTACTCGAATCACCCAGGGGCTCGGGGGCTCCTATCGGGTTCATAAACCCAGGGTCCCTCATGGACCTGCTTTCCAGCAAAAGCTCGGCCCAGCAGACAACATTGCGAATGACACGCAACTCCTGGGCTAGCCCAAAAACCTAACAATAGGCCAAAAGGGCGATCCAGTCTCTGACTAGAAGGCCTAGCCAAGAAGGAACGACACTCACTTCTGACTCCAGCCCGCCTCTCCGACCAGAAGTCCTGGCCAAGGAAAGGACAATGCTTGTTTCTGACTTCGGCCTGCCTCACCGACTGAAAGGCCTGGCCTAGGAGGAACAATGCCGCTTCTAACTCTGGTCTGCCTCTCCGACCGAAAGGCCTGGCCCAGAAGGAACAAGGCTGCTTTCGACTCCGGCCCGCCTCTCCAACCGGAAGGCTTGGCCTAGGAGGAACAACACCGCTTCCGACTCCGACACGCGTCTCTGACTGGAAGGCCTGGCCAAACACCGCCTCCAACTCTGACCCGCGTCACCGATCAGGGATACACCGAACCTTTGCTTACAGCTCTTCTTCGATTGGCGCAGTCGGAGCCGACTGGGACCAACCGACCGGGGATGCCCACTTGGTGAGGACCTAGGAAATGGGTGGAACAGGTAAGGCAGGGCGCTCAAGTCAACCGTAATACGAAGGACCATACCCTATGCACCTATAGGACAGTACCAATAGAACATGTCAGAAGGGTGCCCTGCAACCTTCCAGGCATGTCAGAACCCAAACAGTGTTGTGGGCACTGATCAGTGTTGTGGGTGCCATCAATTCCCATACCAGACGAACATGGTAAAACCCCCATATTCCTCTGGGCATCGACAGTATTGTGGGCGCCGTCATACATGGTGAATACGGAGAAACCCCCCACATGCGTCTAACATCAATAGTGTTGTGGGCGCCTATAATCATCTGGTACCCGACGGCATGGGCAACAAGACTTAGTAGCATACGTACACTCTTTCTCTGTCTCTCTCTCACTTGTAAGGCTGTCCCCTTCATCTATAAAAGGGGATGCGCTCTCTCCCAATAAGGACGATACAGATGATTTGAACAACCAACGATCAATTCACTCTCTGCTAGCTTTAGACACTCTAAAGCGACACAGAGCACACGCACAAATACTTAGCGCACGTAGGAGCCCCTGTCACTCTCGGCCCTTCAGTCTAGAGTCTGACCGGACCTCTTGCACCCCCATCTTTCTTCTTCTCGTTTGTAACCCCACAACAAACTTTGAGCACTTGGGCTTAGGAATAAAATCATCGACTGACTCAAACTAGACATAGGGCATGTTGCCTAAACCAGTATAAACCCTGTGTCATTGAGTGCTAGGACACATCCGATCACAACGTGCGGCAAAACTACAAATATTTACTTGTTGGTCACTTTTCGCACCAACAAGGTATAAGTCATGATGGATACTCACAGACAAACCATAGGTAGGACCTAACCGATGCAGCCCTACTCGTCGAAGAACTCATCGAAATCTACTCTACTCCTACTCCTAAGGGGTGCCGTGAGCCAAGAAAGTAAAGGTATTGATTTGTGTTGATTGTTGGGGATATCCATTACAATGGCCGAGGTTCAATATTTATACCCAAGGACTGACTATGAGTTCTGGTCGAATAAGACCGGTTACAAACTTGAAAAAGAAAAACTCCCTAATTTGAGATAACTTGGACTCCAATCTTTCCCTTCCGTGGAGTTCGACATGTCTTCTTGCTTTGTGCCTCGCCGATCCTACCAATAGGGTCAATTCCTTTGATGTCGCCATTTTGCTAGCTGAACTGGCAATCTATTTAGCCGATTTGATTGGAGGATGAAGAGAGAGATGCTAATGCAGAGGCATAGCAATCTGAACCTCCTTGTAAACCTTGAACAAGAAAAAGGACAGTCACTCGGTGGCCAGATGACAAGCTAACCATCACGGGGCTCACTCCGACTAAGTTTCCCATAGAGAAGGGGCCCAGATAAGAATGAGGAGGCTGGTTGGTCTGATTGCTAGATAAAGGATCTCCTTAGTCCTGCCTTCATTCAATTCACTAAGTGAACAAGACAAGATCACTATATTTTATGAGTGTGTCCAGCCTTGGTTGGAGTTTCTAGAAGAATTGAAGGCTACAACATGTAAGAAGATAATGCAGATGGTAGCCAAGAGTTGGAGAACCCATAAAAGCTACCTTACACGCAATTTCATCAACAAAGGGTTGGATGCCACGGTGAAGTACACATACATTTCAAAAGAAGATTGGGCAGCATTTGTGAAATCGAAGGACAACAAAGAAGCAAAGGCAGCAATTGACAAGTACAAGAAGCTTCAGGAGAGGAACAAGCATGACCACTGCCTGGGGACAGGAGGGTATGAAGGGAAAGCCGCAAAGTGGAAGCAAGACTAGTTTCCAGGTGGCAGTCCAAGGAATTTTCTGTGTGCACAGAGTACTTCGGTTAGGTCAGAAGGAAGTACTGAGATTCGTTGGTTGAAAGATTCAGCTGAAAGTGTATCTAAGCTAATTTTAGAGAAGCAAGGAGCCCTTGAGTCTTCAGGGCTCTCTTTGGTTAGGGAAAAGGATGTGCTCATTGAGGTCTTGGGTAGCCCAAAGCAGACAGGTCATGTATGTGGTGTGTCTAGTTACAGTGGTTGGAAGCATTGGCCGGACTACGCCGGTATGTATAGAAAGAGGAAGCAATCAACAAGTGATGTGGATGTGGAAGCCATCAAAGAAGTTAAAAGCCAAGTGATAGAAAAAATTACCAAAAAGGTCACAAATGATACCATGCCCATGCTGCGTGACCAAGGAGTGCATTTGAGGTCACCTTCCAACACCCCTAGCCCTATAGGTGGTCGGAAGAGCAGTTGTGCCTCAGCCTCGGATGTAGTCGAAAGAGACTACTTCGACGGACTTGACGCAACTCCAGATCCAGATACTGTGGACCTTCTGACAGAGCCAACACCATGTAGCCTAGTAATCAACCCTAGAGGTTATCAGATGGAGGTGGCAAGGGGTCGGGTCTTCCCAGCGCAAACTGGCCTATGTTCACAACCAGTAATAGAACATTATGTCGTTGTACATATTGACTATGTACATCTGGAACATGAGGACAGACCGCTGAGTCCGCCCCCAAGTCCTGAGGTAAGAACTCTTGGACAGGCTCTATATAAGAGGGTCCAATGGAGGAGAGGCCAGATTGTGGTGTCACCAAAGGTGCTCTCTTCTCCAAAGTTATCAAGACCTCCACTACCTGTGAGCTCTAAAAGCAATCTAAAGGACTTTGTTGTAGGCGATGAGAAGGCAAAGAGTAGTGCCTCTAAGAGTGCAATTGTTGACAAGCCAAACAGTGGCACTACTATAGAAAAGAGTGATTCAAATGAGACTGATGCAGCGTCATAGCAGCTTGAGTCCACAACTACTCCAGCTAACCCACCGACAAAGCAGAAGAAGGCTAAGTCCACAACTGTTCCAGCTAACCCACCGAAATAGCCTACAGTAGTCAAGAGTGACAACAAACTAGAACCACAGCAGAAGGTGGAGAAACCCACCAAATCGTCTAAGAGTGGCCCTGGGGTTCTGTATTTGAATAGGGCCAAGTTCAATTTGGAGAGCGATTCCTATCAGAGAAACAGAGCTTGAGAAGGCAGGACCGAGATGTGTTGCTCTTAATGCTTGTACATGAAAGAATACGAAGAGAAGAGGACAACTAGGATGTGGTAGATCTGGACGACGCCGTGGCTCCCCCGGATCTCGTAGGGGCAGGAGGCGCTCCATCCCGTCCTCCACTACCCCAGGTGTGGCCTTCTCCATCCCCATCTGTCTCACATCCCCATACCCTATTTGGCGCATCAGCAGGCTGACGAGTTCGCCCTACTCTTCCGCAGGGGCGCTGGCAAGGAGGCTAGATCTGGACGACAAGGGCGTGGATGAGCTCACACTACTCTCCTGCAGAGGAAGTCTATCGCCCGCGCCTGCCTCGTCTAGAGGGTTTGGATTCGTCTCTTTCAGGACTACAGGGGATGCACAGGCTACATTGGAGGCATCAGATGGAGTTGTATGTTCTGTCTTCATCCAGGGCAATGTTGTTCAGTGCCCATTACATCTCTTTATTAGTAGTAGATATATGTAAATGCCAACTGATGCAGTAGCATTGCTATGTGTGGCCCGTGGCTACTTCAAATTGAATCATCAAATTAGAACACACAAGGTAGCTAATATATGAATTTTTAGTGTGAAATAATGATGGGCTGGACTGGACAGTGCATAGCTGCTAATTGCACTTCGTCCAAGTATCATGCGAATAAGTGAATTGCGATTTAGTTGAGTGTATACCTTCATTGTTCACATTACTTGAGTCACCTTGGTCCTGCTGTAGGTTGTAGCAGTGGTTAACATGGTTATGGAATGGCAATGCAGCGAGCAAAGGCAGCTTCAGGACAGGATGGCGCCTCAGTTACAGAAACTGTATTCTTCCACAACCTGCTAAGAATCTGAATTGAGATTTCTTCCAGGTATATTGATTCTAGATTCTCCATATATCAGTTTTAATTTGGATGTATATCCTGGACCCTTGTATTGCCTGTTGTAGCTTAATTCTTACTATAAGAGCAGCATCTAATTTTGTGCATATGAGGAAGACTATGCATTAGAGCCAAACAGTTTTAAGTATCCTTTGGTAATTCCCTAGAGGTGGCATCCTATGATGTTTCTGAAAACTGCTTCTGTGCTATTTCTGGAACCTGGCTCACTCTAGTGTATTTTCTGTGCATGGAGGACAGGGCTGACCCTTTGGATGCCATATCCTCCCCTACGTCACTGCTTCACATAGCTTGGTGAGTTAGCTTTTGCTGCTAGTTGGATGCCAATATGCACAGATGATTTGTGAACTGCCTATTCATCTGAGATCAATTGGCAACACTAGTTTCAGTTGGCAGATCCAGCAAATACAGCTCCTAGGATATTAACTCCAAGTGACTTCTGTATGCTCCTATGATATTAGCTCAAAGTAATGTTGTACTTAAAATACTTAGCTCAAATTAGATCGACCAGTGCATCCTTCACTAGCAGCAGGAGAGGTCTATGAGTTTTTTTTATGTTTCCTTGCTTACATTCAAATATGACTGGAAACCTTAGCAGCAGGACATGCTTGTGACACTAGTTTGATTATTGCAATTATTGATTGGCTGGTTGTAAACATGAAATTGAGATATATGTTAAATAGGTGTTTGCTATTGTCACATTTTTTTTGCCGTACGTTGTCTGACCTTCTTATCTGAGTTAAGCCTGGTACTGAATCTACACGTGTTCTGTCAACCTAGCTCACCTTGCAACTTTTTGTCGATGTAGTTGCTGAGTTAGTGCTGCATGTTAACCAGGGAGGAGTCGGGCAAATGAAATATTCTTTTCTTTTGTTGTTTGTCTTGGTTTTGTGACACCTTTGACCATGCTAGTTCTCTATATTCCAACTTGTAGTCTGTAATGTTGTATCCTTGTAGACTTTGCATTATTCCAACTAGGTCTGAAAAATAATTTCTGATCTGAAAATTTAGGTCTAAAAATAATTTAAGGCTGACCTGTACACATTCCAAAGCTGATTTATTACTAAGTTCAGTTTTCTTTGCCCAGTCCAGCACAAGTTAATTATTTTTGTACTAATCTGTAACTCTCTCTTAACGGGGGGGGGGGGGGGGGGGGAAAGAAATGTTACTTTGCTATGTGTACTAAGAATTACTAAGTGAGTAGTTGTTCAATCTTTTATTGCTAATGGTTCTCTAGAACTTACGTATGTAAAGTCCTTTTTTGACTTTTTTATTTGTTTCAACAAGTGATGTTTGTTTCTGATGTGGTCTACAGGACATGGACTGATTCCAGCAACCCAAGGTATTCACTCATGCTCCTGACATCAAGAAAAACTAGGTGCCAGCACCTGTTGAACTATTAGTTTGGTTACTAAGGTCATTTGTGAGACAGGAATGTGAGATTTCTGTGTGTTTATTTTATCTTAGACAACTTTGGGACTAAGGTCACTTGTTGAACTATTGGTTTTGGTGTTCGTGATGAATGTAATAAATATGTTGATGTATGACTTGTGAGCCCGTTGATTTGTCATGAAAAGAATATATTGTTGGGCCTACATATGTTGATGTGGATTGTTTGTGCTGATGTGTTGGGTATGTGATGGTATGGATCAGGCCAAATAAATGAGCCATCCTATGTGACAAGGTCTAAGAACTTGTGACATTAAAGCAGAGGTCATAAACGTTTGTGACTCCAAAATCAATGTCATAAAGTTATGACCTTAACACTTAAACGTCACAAGTTGTCATTAAAGATGCTCATCTTTTGACATTTGATTTTTTGTCAACTTGGTGTCATAAATGGTGATTTGTGACTTTATTTTGCATGTATTATGACATATATGAAATGTCAAAAGATGGCACATTTCTTGTAGTGGGAAGTTAAAAAATTTGATAACAACTCATGTATGTGTAGGGCTTTTGGCAATTGCCAACCCAAGCCGAAGAAAGGGCAGAGAAAATTGAAGTTGACCCATGCATTCAAAATTCTAGTAAGTAGTGCTTCACATCCAGTTGTGAAGTAATTTTGTCAATTCAATTATTAACCTTGTGTTTCCTATGTTCACAGTGCCAGCAGCAAGGTCTAGACCACACATGTGGGTTCTTTGCGGGCCACCACTTGATGTTGGCCATGGCATAGGCCAATCTTACTGATTCTCAGGTACAACTGCAAATATATATGTATTTATTACTGCTCAGCTGTTGTGATCTACTTGGAATGTCTTGATCCCCTCTTGTTGTTATATATACTACTGCTGTCAATTTTTAAACTTCTGCTGTGATCTGGAACAAGATGAAGCTGCTGATGTGACCTGCTGCTATGATCCTTTTGTAGACTATGGCTGGCTTATATATATTTGTTTGTAATTTTTGGTACTACTAATGTCATATATATTGTCATCTCTTGTTGTGCAGCTTCATTTTATGGATGATGGCTACACACATGTGCAACTTCATCTTATGACTACCGTTCTTTGTCTTAGAATTTTGAAGTGCAGTCCACTCCAATTAACTTTGCAGACATTAGAGAGAAGCTCGCCTCGTTTATTGTGTCGCAGATGCTCGATGAAACAACCGAGTTTCATTGTTCACATACAAAACCATGATGAAGTGACTGGTACATATGTTCATTTGATGTGTGAACTGTGTTTGGAGCCTGAGAGATACAATTAGAGCTGTGAGATATATACATATGAGAATAACCTGGTGATGAACCGATCTGTGAACTGTGTGTGATATGTGTGTACTGTGAACAAATTAAGTTTTGAGATGAACAGCTATGATCTTGTATATATATATGTCATTTCTGTGAGATCTGTTTGTATATATCTGTGATCTGTGTATATCTGTGCTATTTGGGCTATGTTGTGGGCTACAAACGTGTCTAGATTATAGACGCGTCTATAGCATTTTGCTTACTACAGACACGTCTGTAGCCTAGACCTGTCTGTGGTAAGAAAAATACTATAAATGCGTGTAGAGAATACAAGTCTATATACTTACTACAGACGCGTTTACAAACATCGTCTGTAGTAGTATCCTTACTATGCGTCGGCACTATGTGCGTTTATAAACATCGTCTATAGTAGGATATAACGCCCCAGAGTCCAAATGGCTTAAGATCCATTCTACACACTGAGCGAACCACATCTATCACCATCCCATTTATACTTTCGTCCTCGCTTCGCGTAAAAGGATTAACCTGAGGATAGTGGGATGGACTCTAGAAGCATTATATGTTGGTCTATTCTACCTTGAACAATCAAGGTGGGATTAAACTCTCCATAGTATCTCATTAATATGTACATGGGCCACTATGCACCAAATTTCAAACTGTGCCAGATGTGACATGCACCCCCCTCAAAGGAATCGACATCCTCGTCGGCCCAACACACCCACAACCGGGCAAACGATGACTAGGAACGTTTACTCTTAGCACACACGACCGTGCGTCCAGTGCCAAAACATGTGTCATGCCGTGCACCCCGCAGGGCCTACACGCACAATGAACAACCATGTCCATGCACCTGCCCCGCACGCGCCCGTGGCCGCAAAGGTCGGCTCTAGTACCATTTGTAACGCCCTAGAGTCCAAACGGCTTAAGATCCACTCTACACCCTGAGCAAACCACCCCCTAACACCATCCCACTTATAATTTCGTCCTCGCTTTGTGTAAAAGGATTAACCAGAGGATGGTGGAATGGACTCTAAAAGCATTATATGTTTGTCTATCCCACCTTTAACAACTAAGGTGGGACTAAACTCTTCACGGTATCTCATTAACATGTATATGGGCCACTACAGGCCACATTTCAAACTAGGCCGGATGTGACATACACCCCCCTCAAAGGAACCGACATCCTTGTCAGCCCAACACACCCACAACCAGGTAAACCATGACCAGGAACGTTCCCTCTTAGCACATGCGACCGTGCGTCCTGTGCCAGCACATGTGCCATGTCGTGCACCCCCGCAGGGCCTACACGCTCAATGAACCCCCATGTCCGCGCACCTAACCCGCACGCGCCCATTGCAGGCGAAGGTCGGCTCTGATACCATTTTTAACGCCCCAGAGTCCAAACGGCTTAAGATCCACTCTACACACCTGAGCGAACCACACCTACCACCATCCCACTTACGATTTTGTCCTCGCTTTGCGTAAAAGGATTAACCCGGAGATGGTAGAATGGACTCTAGAAGCATTACATGTTGGTCTTCCCACATTTAACAACCAAGATGGGATTAAACTCTCCACGGTATCTCATTAACATGTACATGGCCCACTATAGGCCAAATTTCAAACTGAGCCGGATGTGACATATGATTCTTACTACAGACGCGTGTATTGCACACGTGTCGGCACTATGTTTCTTCACACAGACATGTTTACAAATGTTGACTGTAGTAGGATTCTTACTACAGATGCATATAACAGGCCAAGCGTCTGAGATATGGTTCTTCACACAAACGCGTCTTAATCTTGTCGTGGACGCATGTTGGCAACATGCGTCTCGAGTAAGAGCTTACTGCAGACATGTGTAGATACTCACCAGTCTCTGTTAAGGGCTAATCACAGACGCGTGTTCATTTTTGTCACAGTCACGTATTGGTAACACGCGTCTGTAGTATGTGCTTATTACGTACGCGCTTTTTACATAGTGTTACTAGCACCATGTCCATCCAATTCCCATGCTGCAAATCCCGGCGGGCCGGCCGTACTCGGCGTTGTTGCCTCTCCGACCCATGGATCCAAAGACCTCCATAGTCATGAGATTACGAATGCACGCGCTTGCGAGCGCACGCAGTGCATGAGATACTAATGACACACTGCGAGATGCCGAGATGACCGGGGGAACTGTTGCTCACGGGGATGTTTTGTTGGTGTCGTCTACTCATCTGGACATTTTGCCCGGATAACACTTCAAACACTTCTTTATGTACTGGCCTTGACTAACCTGAAGTTGTCGATTTGTCTCCTTGGGTCGGGTATCATCATTTCACTTTCGATAGGTCGATCAGTATCAATGTATTTGGAGGCCAAAAAGTAAGAGAAGTACAAATGTTTTAGCCAGAAACTTTGGTTCTCAGCGTATCAAGATAAAGGAGGCTATATATGCATATAGTGAGTGGAACGAGTACTAGCTTGCGCGTGTGTGTGTCTTGTGTCTGTGCGTGCACATGTGTTGTGTGTGTGCGCGCGCGCGTGCGCATGTGTGTGGTAGGGTGCATGTGGGCGCGTCTATGTGTGGGGGGTGCGTGGATGTGTGCGTATGTGTGCCTGTGCGTGTGGGTGCGCGCGTGTTGCGTGCGTGTGTGTATTCGTGCGTGTGCGCGTGTTGTGTGTGTATATGTGCATGTGACACGTGCAGAAGAGCTCACAAAGGGTATCATCATTTCAAACCCTTCAGGCCCGGCTCTGAGCCTAGGCGGCCAGCAGAGCGACGGCCAAGGGCCCAAGCCATCGGGGGGCCCAAAAATTTCCATGTATATGTACATGAGTATATGTTATATATGTATATTATATTGTATATACTTTGTTCAGCAGCAGGAAGGCCCAGACCTACAAGCCCATGCGGTGGCTCCTTGCAGCGAGCGGCACGGCGACTTGTCGACACTCTCTCCGAATTGCCGCATACAGGTAACACCTCACTACTTCTACGTTTGACCATGATCTGAATTTTTGAATTTTTTATCTATCTATCTCCGAATTTCTCATAGACTTATATACCATTCTGTAACCATGTTAGTGATGTTTCTCTAAAATTCTATCCTGTTATTTACTTTCTGTCGCAAGTTTTGGTCTATGCGCTATGTGTTGTACTGGGAAGGATGTCTTGGATAACATTGATCTCGACATTGCTCTTAATTATTTTGCATCCAGAAATACCAGAAGATATTTTTTCCAACAAGCCTTGAAGAATTATTTACTTATTTGAGGTAATCATAATAGTCATTTTATTTTTCATTTAGTTTCTTCTATTGTATAAACATTGTGTTTTATGAACTATATATACATGCCCCCTATCTACCTCATACTAGTACTAGTGTATGACTTCTCATGATCATAGAAGCCGGGAAAAAAATTAGCCTAAAGAGCCCAAGGGCCATAAAATCTATAGAGCCGGCCCTGAAACCCTTTCCTATCAACCTAACACTGGTTGACTTAAGATCAATAGTAAACAGCTGACCAGCAGTCCGTGCTAGTAGAGGTTTAATCGTGCCTACTGCAGGCTGCACATTCTTCTTATATCACAAGCTGGGACCGTCGTGCGAGGCACGAGAATAACACTTATTCTATTCCAGCTTCAAGTTTATCTCAAATTCTAAGCTATCGCGACACATATATAATGTTTTACATTTCAGCGTTGGGTAATAATAATATTATATTTTCATTCCTAAATTTATTTGCATCTTGTCTCATCAGCTATGTTGTGTCGCCCGCTGTTGCTATCCCAGTTGGATATTATATCCCCATGTATCATAATGGAAACGGCATGTATCTGCCAGTGACACCGCGCGCCAGGTAATCTGACTGTCATCTGATGATGTTCGAAATTATTTATGATGTGCTGCTCTTGCTATCAGATTTGAATCATGGACTGGCCAGACCATCGGGAAGAAGTCAGGTAATAAACCTTCTCATCATGTGTTCACAGCTTTTTCTGTAAGCAAATGACACTCTTTCAAGAGGAATTGAATTAACTTAACAGCTACCTTATTCCATTTATTCTAATTCATGTTTCATTTATGTCGAACTTGATCAATAATAATTGTTGATCTTGTTCCATTGTTCAGATGGGGCAATCTGGTTCTTACAGACCAGCAGGGCAGCCACATATATAGAAGCAGAAATTAACAAAAATGTAAGTATGCCTAGCTTGCCCATCATTGGCTTCACGGCAATTTAGACATGATATCTTTTATTCTACATATTGTCCCATGGACGTTCACAGGTTTGCTGCAGTTAATTAATGATGGTGACTTGGGTAAGTAGAGACTATCGACTAGCAAGGACTCCTTTCGTAAAGCTAACCAATCGAACCAGATCCAAGAGGACATTAACAGGGAGCGAAGCGCCGAGCTCAATGACTCTGCTCTGTGCCCATATACGACACTGTTAAGTTCAATTTACATATACGACACTGAAATCCATAAATATTATGAAAAATATTTAATCAATATCAAATTTATGGGGCCTAGAAACAGTCTCCCCAAAAATGTCACAACTATCACTATACAGTGACGTGCATAAATAAGCAACTTTCTTTATCCGACGGTTAGCGTGGCTATTGTTATTTTAAATGAAGAAACTAGCTTAACTAATAAATAAATTTTCAGCTTTTACTACTACAAAATGATTTGAGCTGATAGACCATTTCATCAACAGAGATGATAAAAAAATGTCTGTCTCCAAAAGTATCCAACGTATAAATTCAAACTGAAACATGCAGCCATGAAAAAGGAAAAAAAGAAAAAGAAGTTCAAAATTGTATGTTTTCTAAGCAAAATATAACCCAAACTCAAATTACAACTCAAGAACCACCTTTCAATCCAACTTTCCCAGCGTCCAAGGGGCTATTTTCAAGTAGTACAAAGACACTAGAGGTCAAAATACAGTGGTTTCGACCACGAGTGTGAAAAGGCCAGAAATGGTCTATTCTCACTAGAGGCACTATGGTTTATTGTTACATAGTGAATATTGTGTTTGTGTTTGTGTTGTGTGTGGGCGCGCGTGCGTGCTTGTGTGTGTGTCTTGTGTCTGTGCGTGCACATGTGTGCATGTGTGTCTGTGTGTGTGCGTGTGTGCGCATGTGCATGTGTGTGTGTGTGGGGGGTGTGTGTGTGTGCGGTGGAGTGCAAGTGTGGGCGCGTCTATGTGTGGGGGTGCGTGTGTGTGCTTGTCAGTGTGTATTCGGTCGTGTGTGCATGTGGGTGTGGACGCGTCTGTGTGCGCGCGCGTGTGTGGATGCGTGTGTATGTGACATGTGCGGAAGCTCACAAAAGGGAACAACATGATAGCCATGCAGGTTCAAACCCTTTCCTATCTCCCTAACACGGTTCGACTTGAGATCGATAGTGAAGAGCGAACCAACAGTCCATGCCAGAATAACTTCAATACGTGAAAGGGCCTGTGGTCCAATGGTAAGACAGTCCAGTGAGACCCTACCCATCAGGGTTCAAACTCTGGCGGCTGAATCTCTTCTTTGCGTGTGTACAAAAACGCACGCGTTTATATGTGTGCGGTGTCAGCGTGGAGTGTGTGGGTTACACTACGTAAAAAACATTTTTTAGCAACGGGACAAATTTTTTGTAGGGACGACTAGGTGATAAAGCCGCCCCTACAAATGGTTCTCAAATGAGCCGCCCTTACAAATGAATTTGTAGGGGCGGCCGGTGTTATCAGCCGCCCCTACAATTGGCCCGATTTATAGGGGCGGCTGGATATCCAGCAGCCCCTACAAATTGATTTGTAGGGGCGGCTCAACAATGAAGTGCCTCTACAAATGGACGCCGAATATTAAAAAGTAAGCACTAAAATTCAAATTTTGTAAATGACCTCGGATGAAGAAACAATCAAAATGAAAGTTGTAGATCTCGAAAAGTAATGAAACTTTGTAGTTGACAACTTTTTCAAGTTGAGATCCGTCCATCCCCATAGAATCTCCATCGAGGGGAGGCCAGCGGGCCACCTAGGTCGGTCTCCTGGAATGACCCGGGCATTTGCTAGGATACGGGTTAAGGAGCACTGGAATGCCACATGAGGGCTATGCCGACCCCGTCATGAACGACGGACCCGAATTTCACTCAAACATGCCCGTTAGCGAGCTCACCGAGCGTGTCACTTGAGCCATCGAGGAAAGCAACGTTAGGTCAGCCCCTCTGGATTGTGGAAACTATGAACGGGGTAACGCACGAAACTCAACCAACCCCTACCGAGCCCAACGGAGCTCAAGGGCTTGAGACGCCCAAAACCTCAGCACGACCTCGGCTAGGCCTAGCGACCGACATCCATGACTCCGACTCGCCCGATCCCTCAGCGCACCCGATGTCTGGGTTCGCAACTCCGACTCACCCGATAGCTCGGCACGACCGATGCCTGGGTCCGTGACTCTCACTCAGCCGATCCCACAGCATGTCTGTCGCCTGGGTCCGTGACTCCGACTAAGCCCGATCCCACAGCACGTCCGATGCCTAGATCCACGACTCCGACTCGCTCGATCCCTCAGTGCACCCGATGCCCAGATCCACGACTCCGACTAGCCCAATCCCTCGGCTCTCCCTCGGCTGCGCCCGACGCTTGGAACACTAGGCGCACCTGACGCCCTGGTTGATGACTCCATCTCGCCCAGTCCCTCGGCTGCGACAAAAAGCCTAGGACCACGCTCATGGTAACATTGGGTCAGAAACTAGAAAGAGGCGGCTACGTGCACCAAGGTGCACACACACACACGCCCGCTGATAAAACCTCCTAGGCGATTCTGTCCGAATCACCCGAGGGTTTGGGGGTTGCACCCGCGTGTGCGCTTGTGCGCACCCGCTGTTGAAACGAAAAAATTTCCCCCGCTGGCAATAAGAAAAACCCACTGGATGATTCTACCTGAATCACCCAAGGGCTCGGGGGCTACACCCACGGGTGCGCTCACTGCGCACCCGCTGTCAAAACGAAAAAATTCCCCCGTTAGCAATACGAACCCCTCAGGATGATTCTACCCGAATCACCCAGGGGCTACACCCGCGGGTGCGCTCGCGCGCACTCATCGTCAAACCAAAAATCCCCCAGACAATTCTACTCGAATCGCCCAGGGGCTTGAGGGCTTCTGTCGGGTTCATAAACCCGTGGTCCCTCATGGACCTGCTTCCAAACAAAAGCTCGGCCTAGCAGACAACATTGTGAATGACGCACAACTCCTAGGCCGGCCTAAAAACCTAACGATAGGCCAGAAGGGCAATCTAGTCTCCGACCGGAAGGCCAGGCCAAGAAGGAACGACGCTCGCTTCTAACTCTAGCCTGCCTCTCTGACCAGAAGGCCTGGCCAAGGAAAGGAGAACGCTCGCTTCTGACTCTGTCTCGCCTCACCGACCGAAAGGCCTGGCCCAGGAGGAACAGTGCCGCTTCTGACTCCGGCCTGCCTCTTCGACCAGAAGGCCTGGCCCAGAAGGAACAACGCTGCTTCTGACTCTAGGACCACCTCTCCAACTGGAAGGCTTGGCCCAAGAGGAACAGCGCAGCTTCCGACTCTGACCCGCGTCTCCGACAAGAAGGCCTGGCCAAACGCCGCCTCCGACTCCGACCCGCGTCTTCGACCGGGGATACACCGAACCTCTGCTTATAGCTCTTCTCCGATTGGCGCAGTCGAAGCCGACTGGGACCAACCAACCAGGGGACGCCCGCTTGGTGAGGACCCAAGAAATGGGCAGAACAGGTAAGGTAGGGCGCTCAAGTCAACTGCAATACCAAGGACCATACCCTATGCACCTGTAGGACAGTACCGATAGAACACTGTCGGAAGGGTGCCCTGCAATCTTCCAGGCATGTCAGAACCCAAACCGTGTTGTCGGCGTTGATGTTTGCCCTACAGTGTTGTGGGCGCCATCAATTCCCATACCAGACGAACACGGTAAAACCCCCACCTGCTTCAGGGCATCGACAGTATTGTGGGCGCCGTCATACATGGTGAATACGGAGAAACCCCCCACATGCAGTCTGACATTAACAGTGTTGTGGGCACCTATAATCATCTGGTACCTAATGGCGTGGGCAACAAGACTTAGTAGCATACATACACTATTTCTCTCTCTCTCTCTCACTTATAAGGCCATCCCCTTCATCTATAAAAGGGGATGTGCTCTCTCCCAATAAGGACGATACAGACGATTCGAACAACCAACGATCGGTTCACTCTCTGGTAGCTTTAGACACTCTAAAGCTACACAGAGCACACGCACAAATACTTAGCGCACGTAGGAGCCCCCATCACTCTCGGCCCTTTAGTCTGGAGTCTGACCGGACCTCTTGCACCCCCATCTTTCTCCTTCTCGTTTGTAACCCCACAACAAACTTTGAGCACCTGGGCTCAGGAATAAAGTCATCGACCGACTCAGACTAGATGTAGGGCACGTTGCCTGAACCAGTATAAACCCTTGTGTAATTGAGTGCTAGGCCACATCCGATCACAACATGCGGCAAAACTATAAATATTTACTTGTTGGTCACTTTTTGCACCAACAAGGTATAAGTCATGATGGATACTCATAGACAAACCGTAGGTAGGACCTAACCGATGCAGCCCTAGGTCGCCAAAGAACTCGTCGAAATCTACTCTACTCCTACTCCTAAGGGGTGGCGTGAGCCAAGAAAGTAAAGGTATTGATTTGTGTTGATTGTTGGGGATATCCATTACAATGGCCGATGTTCAATATTTATACCCAAGGACTGACTATGAGTTCTGGTCGAATAAGACCGGTTACAAACTTGAAAAAGAAAAACTCCCTAATTTGAGATAACTTGGACTCCAATCTTTCCCTTCCGTGGAGTCCGACGTGTCTTCTTGCTTCGTGCCTCGTCGATCCTACCAACAGGGTCCTTTCCTTTGATGTCGCCATTTTGCTAGCTGAACTAGCAATCTATTTAGCCTATTTGATTGGAGGATGAAGAGAGAGATGCTAATGCAGAGGTACAACAATCTGAACCTCCTTGTAAACCTCGGACAAGAAAAAGGACAGTCACTCGGTGGCTAGATGACAAGCTAACCATCATGGGGCTCACTCCGACTAAGTTTCCCATAGAGAAGGGGGCCCAGATAAGAATGAGGAGGCTGGTTGGTATGATTGCTAGACAAAAGATCTCCTTAGTCCTGCCTTCATTCAATTCACTAAGCGAACAAGACAATATCACTATATTTGATGAGTGTGTCCAGCCTTGGTTGGAGTTTCTAGAAGAATTGAAGGCTACAACATGTAAGAAGATAATGCAGATGGTAGCCAAGAGTTGGAGAACCCATAAAAGCTACCTTACACGCAATTTCATCAACAAAGGGTTGGATGCCACGGTGATGTACACATACATTCCGAAAGAAGATTTGGCAGCGTTTGTGAAACCGAAGGGCAGCAAAGAAGCAAAGGCCACAATTGACAAGTACAAGAAGCTTTGGGAGAGGAACAAGCATGACCACTGCCTGGGGACAGGAGGGTATGAAGGGAAAGCCGCAAAGTGGAAGCAAGACTAGTTTCCAGGTGGCCGCCCAAGGAATTTTTTGCGTGCACGGAGTACTTTGGTTAGGTTAGAAGGAAGTACTGAGATTCGTTGGTTGAAAGATTCAGCTAAAAGTGTATCTAAGCTAATTTTAGAGAAGCAAGGAGCCCTTGAGTCTTCAGGGCTCTCTTTGGTTAGGGAAAAGGATGTGCTCACTGAGGTCATGGGCAGCCCAGAGCAGACAGGTCGCGTATGTGGTGTGTCTAGTTACAGTGGTTGGGGGCATTGGCAGGACTACGCCGGTATGTATAGAAAGAGGAAGCAATCAACAAGTGATGTGGATGTGGAAGCCATCAAAGAAGAAGTTAAAAGCTAAGTGACTGAAGAAATTACCAAAAAGGTCACAAATGATATCATGCCCATGCTGCGTGACCAAGTAGTGCATTTGAGGTCACCTTCCAACACCCCTAGCCCTGTAGGTGGTCGGAAGAGCAGTTGTGCCTCAGCCTCGGATGCAGTCGAAAGAGACTACTTCCATGGACTTGACGCAACTCTAGATCTAGATACTATGGACCTTCTGACAGAGCCAACACCATGTAGCCTAGTAATCAACCCTGGAGGTTATCAGATGGAGGTGGCAAGGGGTCGGGACTTCCCAGCGCAAACTGGCCTATGTTCACAACTAGTAATAGAACATTATGTCGTTGTACATATTGACTATGTACATCCGGAACATGAGGACAGACCGCTGAGTCCGCCCCCAAGTCCTGAGGTAAGAACTCTTGGACAGGCTCTATATAAGAGGGTCCAGTGGAGGAGAGGCCAGATTGTGGTATCACCAAAAGTGCTCTCTTCTCCAAAGTTATCAAGACCTCCACTACCTATGAGCTCTAAAAGCAATCTAAAGGACTTTGTTGTAGGCGATGAGAAGGCAAAGAGTAGTGCCTCTAAGAGTGCAATTGTTGACAAGCCGAACAGTGGCACTACTGTAGAAAAGAGTGATTCAAATGAGACTGATGCAGCGCCAGAGCAGCCTAAGTCGACAACTGCTCCAGCTAACCCCCTGACAAAGCAGAAGAAGGCTAAGTCCACAACTGCTCTAGCTAACCCACCGAAATAGCCTGCAGTAGTCAAGAGTGACAACAAACTGGAGCAGCAGCAGAAGGTGGAGAAACCCACCAAATTGTCTAAGAGTGGCCCTGGGGTTCTGTATTGAATAGGGCCAACGCCAAGTTCAAATTTGGAGAGCGATTCCTATCAGAAACAAAGCTTGAGAAAGCAGGACCGAGCTGTATTGCTCTCCATGCTTGTACATGAAAGAATGTGAAGAGAAGAGGACAACCAGATGGTAGATCTGGACGACGACGTGGCTCCCCCGGATCTCGTAGGGGCAGGAGGCGCTCCATCCAGTCCTCCACTACTCCAGGTGTGGCCTTCTCCATCCCCATCTGTCTCACATCCCCAAACCCTATTTGGCGCATCAGCAGGCTGACGAGTTCGCCCTACTCTTCCGCAGGGGCGCTGGCAAGGAGGCTAGATCTGGACGACAAGGGAGTGGATGAGCTCACACTACTCTCCTGCAGAGGAAGTCTATCGCCCGCGTCTGCCTCGTCTAGAGGGTTCGGATTCGTCTCTTTCAGGACTACAGGCGATGCACAGGCTACATTGGAGGCGTCAGATGGAGTTGTATGTTCTGTCTTCATCCAGGGCAATGTTGTTCAGTGCCCATTACATCTCTTTATTAGTAGTAGATATATGTAAATGCCAACTGATGCAGTAGCATTGCTATGTGTGGCCCGTGGCTACTTCAAATTGAATCATCAAATTAGAACACACAAGGTAGCTAATATATGAATTTTTAGTGTGAAATAATGATGGGCTGGACTGGACAGTGCATAGCTGCTAATTGCACTTCGTCCAAGCTAGTATCATGCGAATAAGTGAATTGCGATTTAGTTGAGTGTATACCTTCATTGTTCACATTACTTGAGTCACCTTGGTCCTGCTGTAGGTTGTAGCAGTGGTTAACATGGTTATGGAATGGCAATGCAGCGAGCAAAGGCAGCTTCAGGACAGGATGGCGCCTCAGTTACAGAAACTGTATTCTTCCATGCTAAGAATCTGAATTGAGATTTCTTCAAGGTATATTGATTCTAGATTCTCCATATATCAGTTTTAGTTTGGATGTATATCCAGGACCCTTGTATTGCCTGTTGTAGCTTAATTCAGCATCTAATTTTGTGCATATGAGGAAGACTATGCATTAGAGCCAAACAGTTTTAAGTATCCTTTGGTAATTCCCTAGAGGTGGCATCCTATGCTGTATCTGAAAACTGCTTCTGTGCTATTTCTGGAACCTGGCTCACTCTAGTGTATTTTCTGTGCATGGAGGACAGGGCTGACCCTTTGGATGCCATATCCTCCCCTACGTCACTGCTTCACATAGCTTGGTGAGTTAGCTTTTGCTGCTAGTTGGATGCCAATATGCACAGATGATTTGTGAACTGCCTATTCATCTGAGATCAATTGGCAACACTAGTTTCAGTTGGCAGATCCAGCAAATACAGCTCCTAGGATATTAACTCCAAGTGACTTCTGTATGCTCCTATGATATTAGCTCAAAGTAATGTTGTACTTAAAATACTTAGCTCAAATTAGATCGACCAGTGCATCCTTCACTAGCAGCAGGAGAGGTCTATGAGTTTTTTTTATGTTTCCTTGCTTACATTCAAATATGACTGGAAACCTTAGCAGCAGGACATGCTTGTGACACTAGTTTGATTATTGCAATTATTGATTGGCTGGTTGTAAACATGAAATTGAGATATATGTTAAATAGGTGTTTGCTATTGTCACATTTTTTTTGCCGTACGTTGTCTGACCTTCTTATCTGAGTTAAGCCTGGTACTGAATCTACACGTGTTCTGTCAACCTAGCTCACCTTGCAACTTTTTGTCGATGTAGTTGCTGAGTTAGTGCTGCATGTTAACCAGGGAGGAGTCGGGCAAATGAAATATTCTTTTCTTTTGTTGTTTGTCTTGGTTTTGTGACACCTTTGACCATGCTAGTTCTCTATATTCCAACTTGTAGTCTGTAATGTTGTATCCTTGTAGACTTTGCATTATTCCAACTAGGTCTGAAAAATAATTTCTGATCTGAAAATTTAGGTCTAAAAATAATTTAAGGCTGACCTGTACACATTCCAAAGCTGATTTATTACTAAGTTCAGTTTTCTTTGCCCAGTCCAGCACAAGTTAATTATTTTTGTACTAATCTGTAACTCTCTCTTAACGTGGGGGGAAAGAAATGTTACTTTGCTATGTGTACTAAGAATTACTAAGTGAGTAGTTGTTCAATCTTTTATTGCTAATGGTTCTCTAGAACTTACGTATGTAAAGTCCTTTTTTGACTTTTTTATTTGTTTCAACAAGTGATGTTTGTTTCTGATGTGGTCTACAGGACATGGACTGATTCCAGCAACCCAAGGTATTCACTCATGCTCCTGACATCAAGAAAAACTAGGTGCCAGCACCTGTTGAACTATTAGTTTGGTTACGAAGGTCATTTGTGAGACAGGAATGTGAGATTTCTGTGTGTTTATTTTATCTTAGACAACTTTGGGACTAAGGTCACTTGTTGAACTATTGGTTTTGGTGTTCGTGATGAATGTAATAAATATGTTGATGTATGACTTGTGAGCCCGTTGATTTGTCATGAAAAGAATATATTGTTGGGCCTACATATGTTGATGTGGATTGTTTGTGCTGATGTGTTGGGTATGTGATGGTATGGATCAGGCCAAATAAATGAGCCATCCTATGTGACAAGGTCTAAGAACTTGTGACATTAAAGCAGAGGTCATAAACGTTTGTGACTCCAAAATCAATGTCATAAAGTTATGACCTTAACACTTAAACGTCACAAGTTGTCATTAAAGATGCTCATCTTTTGACATTCGATTTTTTGTCAACTTGGTGTCATAAATGGTGATTTGTGACTTTATTTTGCATGTATTATGACATATATGAAATGTCAAAAGATGGCACATTTCTTGTAGTGGGAAGTTAAAAAATTTGATAACAACTCATGTATGTGTAGGGCTTTTGGCAATTGCCAACCCAAGCCGAAGAAAGGGCAGAGAAAATTGAAGTTGACCCATGCATTCAAAATTCTAGTAAGTAGTGCTTCACATCTAGTTGTGAAGTAATTTTGTCAATTCAATTATTAACCTTGTGTTTCCTATGTTCACAGTGCCAGCAGCAAGGTCTAGACCACACATGTGGGTTCTTTGCGGGCCACCACTTGATGTTGGCGATGGCATAGGACAATCTTACTGCAAATATATATGTATTTATTACTGCTTAGCTGTTGTGATCTACTTGGAATGCCTTGATCCCCTCTTGTTGTTATATATACTACTGCTGTCAATTTTTAAACTTCTGCTGTGATCTGGAACAAGATGAAGCTGCTGATGTGACCTGCTGCTATGATCCTTTTGTAGACTATGGCTGGCTTATATATATTTGTTTGTAATTTTTGGTACTACTGATGTCATATATATTGTCATCTCTTGTTGTGCAGCTTCATTTTATGGATGATGACTATACACATGTGCAACTTCATCTTATGACTACCTTTCTTTGTCTTAGGATTTTGAAGTGCAGTCCACTCCAATTAACTTTGCAGACATTAGAGAGAAGTTCGCCTCATTTATTGTGTCGCAGATCCTTGACAAAACAACCGAGTTTCATTGTTCACATACAAAACCATGATGAAGTGACTGGTACATATGTTCATTTGATGTGTGAACTGTGTTTGGAGCCTGAGAGATACAATTGGAGCTGTGAGATATATACATATGAGAATAACCTAGTGATGAACCGATCTGTGAACTGTGTGTGATATGTGTGTACTGTGAACAAATTAAGTTTTGAGATGAACAACTATGATCTTGTATATATATATGTCATTTCTGTGAGATCTGTTTATATATATCTGTGATCTGTGTATATCTGTGCTATTTGGGCTATGTTGTGGGCTACAAACGTGTCGAGATTATAGACGTGTCTAGATTATAGATGCGTCTATAGCATTTTCCTTACTATAGACGCGTCTGTAGCCTAGACCTGTATGTGGTAAGAAAAATACTACAAATGCGTGTAGAGAATACAAGTCTATAGTATGCTGCTTACTACAAACGCGTTTACAAACATTATCTGTAGTAGTATCCTTACTACAGATACGTGTATTGTACACGCGTTAGCACTATGTGCGTTTATAAACATCGTCTATAGTAGGATATAACGCCCCAGAGTCCAAATGGCTTAAGATCCGTTCTACACACTGAGCGAACCACACCTATCACCATCCCACTTATGATTTCGTTTTCGCTTCGTGTAAAAGGATTAACTTGGGGATGGTGGGATGGACTCTAGAAGCATTATATGTTGGTCTATCCTACCTTGAACAACCAAGGTGGGATTAAACTCTCCATAGTATCTCATTAATATGTACATGGGCCACTATGCACCAAATTTCAAACTATGCCAGATGTGACATGCACCCCCCTCAAAGGAATCGACATCCTCGTTGGCCCAACACACCCACAACCGGGCAAACGATGACTAGGAACGTTTACTCTTAGCACACGCGACCGTGTGTCCAGTGCCAGCACATGTGTTATGCCGTGCACCCCATAGGGCCTACACGCACAATGAACCCCCATGTCCACGCACCTGCCCTGCACGTGCCCATGGCCGTGAAGGTCGGCTCTGGTACCATTTGTAACGCCCTAGAGTCTAAACGGCTTAAGATCCACTCTACACGCTGAGCAAACCACACCCCTAGCACCATCCCACTTACAATTTTGTCCTCGCTTTGTGTAAAAGGATTAATTAGGGGATGATGGGATGGACTCTAGAAGCATTATATGTTTGTCTATTCCACCTTTAACCACTAAGGTGGGACAAAACTCTTCACGGTATCTCTTTAACATGTACATGGGCCACTACGGGCCAAATTTCAAACTAGGCCGGATGTGACATACACCCCCCCTCAAAGGAACTGACATCCTCGTCGGCCCAACACACCCAACACACCCACAACCTGGTAAACCATGACCAGGAACGTTCCCTCTTAGCACATGCGACTGTGCGTCCTGTGCCAACACATGTGCCATGTCGTGCACCCCCGCAGGGCCTACACACTCAATGAACCTCCATGTTCGCACACCTAACCCGCACACGCCCTTTGCAGGCGAAGGTCGGCTCTGATACCATTTTTAACGCCCCAGAGTCCAAACGGCTTAAGATCCACTCTACACACTGAGCGAACCATACCTACCACCATCCCACTTATGCTTTTGTCCTCGCTTTGCGTAAAAGGATTAACCCGTGGATGGTAGAATAGACTTTAGAAGCATTATATGTTGGTCTTCCCACCTTTAACAACCAAGATGGGACTAAACTCTCCACGGTATCTCATTAACATGTACATGGGCCACTATGGGCTAAATTTCAAACTGAGCCGAATGTGACATAGGATTCTTACTATAGACGCGTGTATTGCACATGTGTTGGCACTGTGTTTCTTCACATAGACACGTTTACAAATGTCGTCTGTAGTAGGATTCTTACTACAGACGCGTATAACAGACACGCGTCTGAGATATGGTTCTTCACACAGACGCGTCTTAATCTTGTCGCGGAAAACTTATGTCAAACCAATGAAAATGTTATGTGGCAGCTTGTCAACTTGCGCACGGACTTCATTTATTTGCTTCATATTTGTTTCACTGCGTCGTGGCATCACTGCATGCGAGATTAAGTAGCAACTAGTTCGGAAACCGGCAGTCCCGGGGTATCTCGACGCCGGTGGCCGACGTCTTGCACGAGGGGTCGAGTAAGCCGGGGTCCATGGTCATGTCGCCGCCGATCCTACAATATGGGGGCCAAAAAGCCAAATAAATAAGTTCCCTAAAAAATATTCATTTCAATCCGATCCAATTTTTCGTAATCGATTAGTTAACATGGTGGTTAACCGTATTATCAAAGACGGAAAAAATATCATTGGCTTATCAATAATTGAACAAAAGACAGAAACAAACCCACTATTGATTTTATGTCAAGAAATACTTAGAATAACTCCCACTATCGGTGCGACGCGTTTCGATTAAACCCTCCAGGTACCGCCGGGCGGGCGGCGGGCGAGGCGGCCAGGCGGGCTTGCTGCTCGGGCAGGCGGGACTGGCCGCGGGGTTTCATTCAGCTCTACCGCGCCACGGATCAGGGCGTGGCACTACCGCGCCAAGGTTGATGGCGCGGCAGACCCTGCCACGTCATCGGTCAGCGATTGCGGTCGCCGCCCCATCAGCCCTATGCCGCGCCACCATGCATAGCGCGGCACGGGCATTTGGCCGTGCCAGGGCAATAGGCGCGGCCAAAAGTGTTAGTTTAAAAAAAACAGACAGTGTTAGATTTAAAATTAGTTTTTCAAAAAGTGTTAAATTTTAAAAAAAATCCGAGATGACCGGGGGAACTGTTCCTCACGGGGATGTTTTGTTGGTGTCGTCTACTCATCTGGACATTTTGCCCGGATAACACTTCTTTATGTACTGGCCTTGACTAACCTGAAATTGTCGATTTGTCTCCTTGGGTCGGTATCATCATTTCACTTTCGATAGGTCGATCAGTATCAATGTATTTGGAGGCCAAAAAGTAAGAGAAGTACAAATGTTTTAGCCAGAAACTTTGGTTCTCAGCGTATCAAGATAAAGGAGGCTATATATGCATATAGTGAGTGGAACATAGTAGCACTTGTGATTTTTTCCCCCTTGAAAAAAAGCTTGCCAGTACGAGTACTAGCTTGCGTGGGTGTCTTGTGTCTGTGCGTGCACATGTGTTGTGTGTTCGCGCGCGCGTAAGCATGTTGTGTGTGCGTGTTACTTGTGTGTGTATCTCGCGAGCTGCTCACGATATGAAATGAGCTGAGGCCTATCAGCCTATGACCATGGATCCAAAATATGATGATGCTGACTTAGAAATATCAATATATTATATTGATATGTAATCTTTATTTTCAGCTGTTTCATATGGATTTTGATTTTAGAATTGTCGTGGTACTTAAATGTTGATTTATGGATTATTTTTCAAGGAGAAGATGATGATGCTAATATTGAATTTGTGGACTTTCCTAAGTCTGTGGTTGTAAGCAACTTGTAAGTATATTAGAACTGTATGGATCATGGATGGACCAACTATGTTGCATTTGCATGATTGATACTTTTGATGAATCTGATGTGTATTAATCATGTATGGTTGCACAATAGTGGACGTAACCTTCTAGAATTAATGTAGCATAAACATTGTAAACATGTGTGTCCTATTTTTTTTTATAGTAGCTCGCGAGCTAAACGAGCCAGTTTGAGCTCGCTAACAAGCCGAGCTGACCTATCCCTCTAGCTCGTAATATTAATGAGCTGAACCGAGCTAGCTTTTGTTAGCCTAACGAGCTAGTTCGAGTTGGATCAAGCCGAGCCGAGCTGGCTTGATATGCAGCCCTCGACGGAACAAAGGCGACCTCACGGAGCTCACTCCAGGCACCAACCTCAGATGAGTAGAACCATACGGAGGTGACGAATCGCAAGACCCAGTCCGTGCCAACGAAGACAACCTGGCGGCCGCATAGACCACTGCCGCGGTCCAGCCGTCATAGCACCAGTGGCGGAGTGGCGGCAGCGTTTGGAGGTCACCCCTGACGGGATCCCTCACGACGAGGTCGCTGTCGCGCCGCGTAGATCCAGGCGAGTAGCCATTGAGGATGACGCGGCCGTGGCGGGCGTCGAGCGCTCTTTGGATCTGGACGCCGCTGCCGTTGCCCACGTGGCACGGGCGGAAGGAGGTGGTGGATTCGAAGCGGCCCTGGGAGCAGAGGAACCTGCACCGGAATCTAGGGTTGGAGACGTGGCGGCGCCAGACCTTGCAGACGAGGGCGGCACAGACGAGGCTCGCGGGGTCGTCCGGAGGAAATCTGACGAGGATCGTCTCGATGAGGTCGTCCACCAGAGCCAGTAGCAGCCCATCGTTGCCATGCTAATCAGATTGATGTGACCAAGCAGGTGGCGGTGGAGCGAGGATTTTCTGTGGATGACGGGTTGCATGTGACGTGCAGTCAACGAGGCTGAGCGGGGGGTGCCTATGCCACTGCCAGGTGGGGCCATAGGGAGGCAGGGTCAAACTGTTTGGCTATATCTTCTCTTGAGCATAGGATTGCTCCGCTACTTAGGCCCTGTTTAGTTGCCAAAAAATTTTGCATAGTAACTGTCATATCGAATCTTGCGGCACATGCATGGAGTACTAAATGTAGACGAAAAAAAAACTAATTACACAGTTGGTCGAGAAATCGTGAGACGAAACTTTTGAACCTAATTAGTCCATAATTAGACACTAATTACCAAATACAAACGAAATGCTACAGTGAGCCAAAATCCAAAATTTTTTGGATCTAAACACACCCTTACTTAATCGTTTGCACAAAAAAGAGACCTGGTGGTCCCTGAATCGGAAGTGTCTGACAATTAGTAGATCCGATGAAAATAATAACGATCTGTATCTCTATCTCTATATCTATCCTTATAATACATCACTTCAAATTATCCTACAGCCACTAAACAAATCCCACCTCTACAGTCTCGACCTAAACTACATCAATCCCACAAAACACACACAGAAAAGACCACATTAAAAACGTGCGTACCAGATTAACTCTCACTCGTTCTCTCCTTCCTCTACAGCCCCCTCTAGCCCACGGCACTACTCACCCCCGTGGCACGCATGCACGCCGCATGATGGCTCAATTCCTGCGAAGCCGCATCGACGGACCTGGGCCGAGATCGAGGCGGCGGCACGGGAAGGACGGTGGAGGAGGCGAGGAGCAGGTGCAGACCAGCGAGGTCGCGGTGTGGGGGAAGGACAGGAAGCACTGTAGTGGCCCGAACGCCACGCTCACCGTGCGGGAGGTGTACGTTCTTGTGCTCATCTGGTCTCTGATTTTTTTTTCTATGGGCTGTCGAAGTGAAGGAAGTTCCGTCTAGAGGACGAATCCATGGAGGTGCAGACGGATGTGCTGATTGCCGATGTCTCCGCAGACCCAGCCCCCCCCACGCCCATCTCTACCTGCTCCACTCCAACCACCTTCCTCGTGCTCCACTTTGCTGGCCTCCGCCGTCGCCATCGCACTTTTTTTCTCGATCGGGCCATTCACCCGTTTTTCATTAAGAGGAGGAGGTAACCAAATGTTACAAAGACGATATATAGGACACGCAAGTAATCCTTGGATTACTAACGAAATCCCACATAAACAAACAAACAGCAAGAAAAACACGAGGGAGGACCCACCACCTCAAAACCCCAACCGACCGAGCCTAATACATGAAGACAACACAATGATAGCTAGTAGTGTAGTGAAACCGCAGAGGCGATGAGAGAGACCATGGCGGCGAATCATCCGCCCGAACTGCAACCTGGCCATCACGCCCTTAGCAGCAAAGCATCTACCTTAGGGGGGCCAACACGACATCTACGCAAAGCATCCGCCCAAGCTGATAGCGGCAAAGTATCCGCTAGAGAAGCACGACAGCAAAGCATCCGCCAGAACTACAACCTGACCATCACGCCCTTAGCAGCAAAGCATCTGCCTTAGGGGGGCCATCGCGACATCGGCGGCAACTGATAGCGGCAAAGCATCCGCTAGCGAAGCACGGCGGCAAAGCATCCGCCAGAATTGCAACCTGACCATCATGCCCTTAGCAACAAAGCATTTGCCTTAGGGGGGGCCACCGCGACATCGGCGGCAAAGCATCCGCCCTAGCAACCGAGTGATAGCGGCAAAGCATCCGCTACAAAGCAGCAACTGCGGTAACACGAACCAACTACTGGGCATACCAAATCGAAGAACACATGAAGCACGATTAGGCCCAACACGTCCAAGCAGAGGGCGGAGGCAGAGGCACGGCCACAAGAGTGCTCCAACGACGCCTCCAAGAAGGGGAATGACATCCTCAGACGCCATCATCGTTGACAAGCACACGGGACTTTCATCCCAGAACCGGACCCGGTGACCCCCGTTGAAGACATGCTTCGACGACGCCTCCAAAAAGGGATATGACGCAGAGTGCGCCATCGCCGCCGGCCCAGAGCAAGAAGCCGGGCAGGGTAAACACCCAAGCACAGAGTCGACACCACGGGTTGGTAGGGTGGGCGTTGCCGTGCCAAGGGGCGCCCAGGCCGGCGGGCGGCAAGACGACCCACAGAGCTGTCACCAACAGCCGCCGCCCCGGCCACCCAAGCCTCAGACAGACGAGGGGTAGCCACCGCCGCCCCAGCAGCTCCCAACGGCAAGCGGTCGGCCCCAGGAGCCACCAGCCGCCGACGTGCACCAGGAGGGCCGCAGGCGCCCGGTCGCCTGAGGCCAGCTTGCCTGCACGCATGTGCAGCCCCGCCACGACCCCGTCTCGTGGGAAGGCCGGCCACAGCCTAGCCGCGAGCACGCACGGGCAGCCACCGCCTTGTCCGGCCCCGCCATGGCCACCCGGTCGAGGTGGCCGGGCGCGGCAAGGCAACGCCGGATCTGGCAGCAGGGTGCCCAGATCCAGCCATAGGATGCTCGAAGCCAGCCGGGTTGGAACCGCCGACGCGCAGCCCCGAAGCCACCTCCCTCCGCCCGGCTGGGACAGCCGCATGCCGTCGTCGAGCGAAGAGCTGGGCGCCCCTAAACGCTAGATCCGACCCCAGGGGGCACGGATCCGAGCAGCCCCTGCCAGGGAACGCCGGATTTGAAGTGATTTCGCCGGATTTGAAGAGGATTTGAGGAGGGTGAGGGAACGGTGCTGCAGGAGCGAGGGGGAGGGAAGAAGAGGTGCGGACGGGCTCCCATGCTGGGGATCCGCCGCTGGCCGCCGTCGCCGCGAGCTGAGGGGCGGCAACGGCGGCCGGAGGAGAGGCCGGGAGGGGGGCCCTAGGGCGCGGCGGCGTGGTCGCCCCCGAGATGCCCGTTGGGGGCGCGCTCGGGGAAGGTTTTAGTGAGACTACCACCAGGCTCGGTCCTGCTTGTCTGAATGTCTGTCTCGTCGCCATCGCACTTGCAGTCCCTCTTGGTGCGTGTGCTGTCGCTAGACCTCAGCGAGGAGGAGTGATGCGTCGCGCTTCGCCATTGTCGTGCTCGGCGGTGACGGCGATCTGGATCCGTATCTGCACGCTGCTCGATGAATAATAAGCACATGCTCCCCTCGCCGACAAGACTCTCCGCTCTTATATAGGTTTTTTTGCATGGTTCATTCCTGATTCGATTCGATTGTTTTGATGCACATTCAGGATCTGGTCGGGGGTAACCAAAGATTGTGATTCTTCATTTCTTTAAGATGAGAATTTTATTTCTTACAAAGGTAAGATCCATCAGTATTTTTCACTCTTTTGCAACAAAGTGAGGGGGTGTTTGGTTCCTACAGGAAAATTTTAGTCCCTGTCCCATCGGATGTTTGGACACATGCATGAAGTATTAAATATAGATGAAAAAAATAACTAATTGCACAGATTGTGGCTAATTTGCGAGATGAATTTTTTAAGCCTAATTAATCCATGATTTGACAATGTGGTGCTACAGTAAATATGTGCTAATGACGGATTAATTAGGCTTAATAGATTCGTCTCGTAAATTAGTCTCCATCAATGTAATTAGTTTTATAATTAACTCATATTTAGTTCTCCTAAATAGCATCCGAACGTTCGATGTGACATGGACTAAAATTTAGTCCATGGAACCAAACACCCCCTGAGTTGCGCAATCTGCTTCATTAAATGGAGGTCTGGCACTTATGAGTAGCTCTTAAAAAATGGGAAAATAAGAGATTTGTACAAATTTAATGGTTCAAACAAACGCAAAAAAATGGGATAGAATCACTACAAAAAATACCCTTATACATGACGGTTTACTTTGGTCACAGACAAGCGAAAATGCATCACAGTTAACTCACCATGACGATCGAAAAAAACGTCATGTATCCCGCTCATACATTTGTTGGCCCAAATTGAGCCATCATATATTAACATTTGAGTTCGTCATGGATGAGTTGTTTTTCTGTTATAACCAGCCAAGATCCAACCATAGTGATGAAAAAGAACATCACAGATTAATGCGAAATCATCACTTCATTAACATGCAGCACATCTTATAATACACCAATCATACAAACAAACATTGATTCTTTCATTTATTCACATGTCCACTATTGTCACATATAGTTTGAGTACAATCGATTCATGGCCAAACTAACAAGTACGTCTGAACTAAGATCTCATCTCTAGGGAGTCAAAAATAAACAAATAGTAGTATCCATGATTCCACGAGTACTTCAATTGGCTTGCTGTCCATATGATGTGCTACTAAGCAAACTTCAGAAGCTTCCTGAAAATCAATATAAATATGAAATGAGTTAGTTTTGAGCAATGATTCTAAAAATAAATGCCATCTATTTATTAGGATCCTAGTGGAAGGCAGAAACAATCAAAGTAGACTGTTCTAGGATTGCACTCGTCGAAATAATCAAAGTAGACTGTTCTAGAATTGCACTCGTCAAAATCTGTGTTAACTAATAAAATTGATGGTTGTAGCTTCTAGGATTGCACTAGTCAAAATCTGTGCTAACTAATAAAACTGATGGTTGGATCAGTGTGCTCTTAAAGTGGTCCAAGCAATCTCTGATGGCCTTCTCAATGTTTCTGATGTTTGTAATTAGAATCGACGTATCCAGATGTTGTTTGAGCTTTGCTAATATCTCAGCCTGTCCAAAATTACTAATCAGATATGAAGTTACAGTATAATATTAGCTTAGATGTAGTTTCTCTTATCCCCACCCGTGTCTAATCAAAATCACAAAGCTACCATAAAATAAGTGATATAGGAGTATGTAAGCCACAACTCATGTAAAATGAGCTGTGGGTAGCATATGCTCAAAAGGATATTTGGGACTAATAGGACAAAGCTATGTCAGTAAACTCTGTTTGAAACTGTTTGTGCATCGAAGATACCTCTTCTTTTGAGCGAACATGAGACTTGTGAGTTCCATTCAACTACTTTGCATCTTTGTCATAGTCGTTGGCCAACAGAGATATAAGCCTGCGCAGTGTGTTCCTCCTGAACAGAAATATCATGGAGACACCGTTCTTGTTCAAATAACTAACTATATCTTTAGGATTTTCCAAGATTCCCTGGGAAAACACAATGTTGGAAGTTATGGCCAGGTACATATTTAACATATGGTAGGCATAAGCATAACTCCAATCATTCTGATAAAATGAGCCGGGCAAGTTTCAATATGGATCATAATTGTTAAGTGTCAACGAGCTTGGATGGTGAATTTTGCTTAGTACAGAGTTTTAACTTTTAAGGACTATAACCTGTAGGCATGTTAGTACTTGGCAGTTGGCACATAGCCACATAGATAGCAGCAGTAATAATTCATCTGAAGCTAGAGATCAGATGCATAAGGGAGCCGATA
This sequence comes from Miscanthus floridulus, assembly GCF_019320115.1. Taxonomy (NCBI): domain Eukaryota; kingdom Viridiplantae; phylum Streptophyta; class Magnoliopsida; order Poales; family Poaceae; genus Miscanthus; species Miscanthus floridulus. The sequence continues at coordinate 4,914,385 of NC_089583.1, read as the reverse complement.
GCTGGACAAGATAGTAACAAGCACCTCCCAGAAAGCACTTTGGTCAGACATTCATATCTGAATAGATAATGAATTTATGAAATATGTGAGCTCCATGCAATTGATGGCTACAATAATTATAAGTATACACAAAACTAGATCCCAAATCAATATACCCAAAACTACGTCAGCTAAAAATTCAAGGAGAAGACCACAAATATGACAGCGTCCCAACACTAACACGGATCTAAGAGGCAACCCTAACCCCAGATCTAAGAGGCAACACTAACACAAAACTAGATCCCAAATCAATATACCTGAATTCGATTCATGCATTAGTGCTATGCCCTGGAAATCGCAGCAACCTAGCGCGGCCAGCACGACATGGCCATGGCGCAACGTGCGGCCAGCGGTTCGGAGAGGAAGCAAGTGAGGCAGCAACCGAGAGATCTGGACTACTCATACCTTGATGCCGCCGCCGTTCATAGATTGATGCAGCCCCAGCGGACGACGACTAGGGATGAAACGGATCAGATACGGACGGATATCACCGATATTACATTTGTTTTCATATTTCTGTCTGGATTCGGATTCGAATACGGATAGTGTCAACTATGTCGGATAGGATATGATTGGATATCGACATCATAAATATACGATTTGAGTATTCGGATATGGATACGGTATCGGATGTTGGATATCCGGACTCGGATACGGACAGATCTCAACTCCTCTAAACGAATTCGGTTTCAAATACGGTCGGAAAATATCCATACCGTTTTCATCCCTAACGACGACCCACATCCTCCTCCACGAGATCCGGCTATCGCATCACTAGGGCGTCGTCGCATCGAGGCTGTCCTATTACTCGCGCGGCGACATCGACTGCCCGTGCCTCGAGGCTCATCGAGTTTTGGAGGGTCGTGACCTGCTGCCCACCGGGGCGCGGCCGTCACCCACTAGGGGTGAGGCCTCTACCCTGCTGGGATGTGCCCCCCCCCCCCCCCCGCCGTTGGGGCCCGGATTCCTGCCTGGATCCTACGCCGAAGGGGAAGGGGGTGAATGGTGGATGCAGGTGGCGGCGGATGGAAAAGGGGTGCGGTACATGAATACGTGTGGATGTGGGAGGGAGGCCGGTGGATTAGGTTTAGGAATTTGCTTTCCTTTATAATTTTTTTATTACCCACAAGTCCGTCATAGATTTACCATAGAGTTGCCTAAATAATCTGTCAGGTCCAACCATGACGACAACTTAACCAATCGTCATAGATCTATCACCTCAAGAATGAACCGTCACAAATGACAACATTCTATGATGATTTCTTAAAAGGTCACTAGTGAACCGTCATGAATAAGGGTATTTCTTGTAGTGAATGATCGACACAAAACTAATTTTGTTGTTAAGGGTTAGTAACAATTATTTGTTTTTCTTTTTTCTTAGCAGGAGCAAGCAATGTTTGTGTAGCAAATGCAATGTTTGATTTCAGGTTGGTCTCGAAATTTTTTGGCCATGTAGATTTCTTTTCTAGTGACTTTTTGTCAGAACAACAAATTTTGTCAGACATTAGTCTGTTAGTTGTATCCTCACTAACCAGTGTAGAATAATCATGTTTATAGCAAAAATTCACAAACTTTCTCCAAGGGATAAATTATTTGTGTCCACGACCATTGTGCTCTGGTGGAAAGTGGTCATGGATATTTGAACGGGAAGCTTGGAAAATGACCTTATTGTTTGCAAATAAACTGCAGAGCTTCACTTGCAGCATTTAAAAAAAGTGCTAAAAATGAGATCAACTGCCATTTTTATTTTTTTCTCTTATCATCAAAGAAATGCTATGATCGTTCATCGTGCAGGTAAGAAAATTCTTATGAAAGAAATGGCTGAGGGGGCAACAACAATTTACCACATATGTGTCACTGTTAGTTTCGTGATTTAGTTTTTGAAAAGCTTCAAAAGTGCAGGTTTATCATCAACGCATAGTTGCTTTAAGATTTCCAGTTATTAGTTCATAGATGGTTATACAATGTTCTTATTTTGTCTTCTTATTGCAGGGTGTTGCTCAGTGTGTTAGCTATATATATTTGTATCACATCTGTGTGAAATCTCTGAATAATGAAAATAGGTGTCTCATTTGCTGTCGAAGTAAAATTAGTGGAACTTTTCAGTCTCCTATTTCATATTAAATTGGTGTGTTCATGACAACGTAGATTGCCTGGTTTGAACATTATACAGCTCGTGGCAACTCGTGGAAGAGGTATACTACTAGGACGGCTATGGATCGCGAAGGTGGTGGTGCCGGGCATGGACGTGGACGAGCTGCACCTCCTACTCTGGCACTGGAGGGAGTCGGCCGAGGTATGGAGATGGGTTTGGTGTTAGAAAATCTTGTCAACGACGGGTACTGCTCTGGTTCTCAGGCTTCAAAATATATGAGAAATGGGAGGACAACATCGACAATATTGTGGGCGACGCATGAACCATTCTTCTGCTCTTTGGTTCTGCCAAGAAATCGTCTAGCCAGTGGGTGGAACTTGCAGATGGCCAGTTGCTTTGTTTAGTAATATTATCTTTAGCTAAATCTATTTCTGGTTTTCGTTGACCTAAATTTTTTCCTGTATTCTTCAGATGATGTTGTAGAATTGCCTAGCGGTCCATATGCTATTTTTGTACTCTTTTCTTCTATATAGGTAGTTAATGTACAATATGAAACTGTGCATTTTTTTCCTTTCCCCTCCGAGAGGTTCTCTTCCCATATATTGTTTGACACATGAATGCTGAATGCATCTTGCAATAAGTTCCCCGGATGGATGGGTGCATTCTTGAATATATTTGTTGCAAAAGTTATGTCTGGTAGTAGCCCCCGGTCGGCAAAAGCTGACATATTTCAGACAAGATTTTGGACCTGCAGTTGTCTGAAACGTCAGCTTTTTTGCGTGTCATGCCACAAGCTATTTGTTCCACATTTATATAGGCTGATTACGTGGGGGGTACAGTAATATGGCATGAGTTCACATGGTTTTTTTAGATGCTCATGAGATCCAGTATAGATAAGGTGATAGGCTAACAGTGATAGACCAGGTCATATATCTATCTATTGAAGTAATCACATGGACGAGTTAGACAGAACAGGTAAACATTATTTTTCTCAGTTCATTCTTTCTATAAATTGAATTTGCGTTTCTTTCATCAGTTGATTTATATTTTAGTTTTATGACTTATTTTCTTGTAGATGTCACCAGTAGCATTAGCACGGGCAATATACTAGTGTAGTTAGTACAAGACTTCACTTAGACATTCATAACTTGGTGGAATCGTTAAAACCTTTTAGAAAAACATACTTGATTTTAAAACATTTGAAAAATGCATATCCATTGTGCATATATAGATGTACGTTGTAGCAAAATTTGAGTAGAGGGTTTGCACCGAATATTTTCCTGTGCATGTGTATTTACTCATCGTCAGAGGAGCAGATCACAATTCACAAGAAAGGACAACCGCAATAATCACAGCGATCACAGATTCACAGCCAGGCACGATGCAGAGCATGATAACATAGTAGAACGTGCAAGAATGTCGGGCGCCTCTAGCTCCTACCACTCCGATCTCCAACAATCAGCGGTTGGATTGGACACAACAAACTCGTTGTAGTCCATCTTACTATTGAACAGCACGCAGACGTGGCAATAGTCCACGCAGGCGAAGGCCCACCAAAGGTGCTTCTTGCCAAATAGAAGAGCACCTTGGTGGAAGGCGTAGTAGTAGTAGATCCAGAGCATACAGAAGAGGGAGGCATGGACGAGGTACATGGCCTCATAAGGCAGGATGTGGAGGGGAATCTCCTCGTTGACAGTCATTATAGTTTGTCTTCATCATCCTCAAACTCTAAAATCAGACATCTTCCTCTGAAGCCTTAGAAACCATTCAAACTATACTCCATCCCTTTTTTGAAGTGGTTTTGAAGGCAGTTTTGTCTTTGTTCTTAGTTAAAAAAATCCACTAAATACATTGATAATGCTACTAACCACATAAAATGTCTCTAAGATTCTAAAAGTTTTTGAAAAAAAATCCTACAGAGAGATTAGGATATGGCGAATCCATATAAAATATTAAGAGCTCATGAAAATATATTTAGAAGCTTCCAAAGATTTGACTTAGCTCTAAAAATGAAAAATCTAAAAATTCACCAACCATTCTAATTGATGTCTAAACATGTTTTGAAAATTTTGCACCACAAAAAACGTAATAGACGACCAGAAAGAACACATAGCATGAATGCATTCAACATTAATGTATATTGCATTCATGTTGTGTGCATCTTATATTTTTATGGTGCGAAGTTTTTAAAACATGTTTAGACATTGAGTAGAATGTTCTAGAATTTTTGTAGATTTTATAGATTTTTTCTCATTTTTGCAGGCTAAGTCCAATATTTCGAAGCTTTTAAATATATTTTCATGAGCTCTAAATATTTTACTCGGAATCTTCTAGATTTTTTAGAATGTTAGAGACATTTTCTGTTGTTTAAAAAACTTATTGTTTTTTAACAAAAAGGCAAAACCACTCCAAACCAGGACAGGGAAGAAATATGAATGGTTTTTAGAGTTTGGGGTGGAGGTTGAGATGTCTGATTTTAGAATTTGAGGAGAAGAATGAAACTAAAACAATATTTCAGGGAGGTAAAATTGACCTTTTCTTTTGTGAAAAGGCAGAAACAACTATATATCCTCTCGTTCTAGAAGTCAAGCTGAAGCTAAAGCACTCAATATCAAGTTTCTGTCAAAGAACCACAATACACATTCTGCTGTACCGAGTAGCGAGTAGACATGTCAATCATTAGTATAACACTAACCAAATAAGTCTTAACTCTAAACCTCAGACATAGATTTCATAGCCATGATCACAAAACTAGGGAGGGCTAGACATAAGGTCCGTAACTGGCGATGATGGCTAATTAATGCTACAAGAAATTAAACTTCCCAACAGAATGCTAATAAACATTTAAAAGCATAAGCCTCGCAACATGCCAACGTCGGTAGATTCAGCTTAGCCGATTTGTAAATGGGCTCGTCATAGCTTATCAGATTCAGCCTTGCAATGTCTCCGCTGGCAATGGCGATTTGCCACAAGCACAACATGTAAAGTACCAATCACACATACAAGTTAATAAAGTCGTTTATATATACTAATTAACAATTACAAAGAGAGGAAAATAACATAAAAATATTAAACCAACAACTTGCAGTTAATAAAAAAAGAAATCATCTCCTTCAGAGAAGTATCTTACGAATACACAAAGAATAATTGTTCTTAACAATAACAAGTCAACCATGACCAAAAAAACTAGATTAATATGATATTGCATAGTCAGATATTTAGTTTTCAAATCAAAACTACCAGATATTCCCATATCAGAATTAACTTCAGAACAACTAAAGGATTGAGGTGTCTCCACTGGCAACGACAATTTGCTATTGTTATTACAATCTGAAGGCATGAACATATATAAATACAGGTCATGCATATATATTCGGAGGAAGGTTACAGACAAGCAAAAGGGCTTTATACTATATTTGAACAATGTGGACTATACCGAGGTGAATGATAAGTTTTTTTTAGTGTACCAGTATCATGTTGAAAAAAATCTCAGCTTAAGAACAAGTGGGACAAGCTGAGGGGTGATTTGACTGCATGGGAAAAAATTGATAAGGAAGCAAACTGGCTGGTTGGAACTGGGACAAGGGAACTATCAACATGGACCCCGACTAGTGGAAAAAAACCAAACAAGTGAGCACTTCTCACGTGGTCTTATGTTCATTTGTATATACATGGATTATAGTGCACCCAAACTAGGTCTAACATTAACTCTAAACCTAGTTTTCATAGTCATGATCATAAAATTAGGGAGGAAAAACATAAGATCCATAACTTGCTATGATGGCGGACCACCTCCCATCTCTCCTCTCCCACCTCTGCAAGTTACAAGCAAGCTGCACCGGCAAGCATGAGAGGCGAAGGTGGGAGGCAGGAGTGGCCGTTGGGGTAGACCCAGCCTATTGAGGAAGATGCAGCTCACACTTCGTTTCAGAGAAGGTAGGTCTGGGAGTGGGAAGCTACGCGTAGTACGTTGTTGAAGCTTCGCGTGTCGGAAGTCCGGCGGGCACCCCGGCCCCGCCGTCCACCCCCTCCCCCCCGCCGCCGGCCCTCCCACCGGCGACGCCTACCTCTCCGCGGCCGTCTGCTCCCTCCCAGCCGCACCCTTTTGTTCCTCGTCTCCGCGACACATTTTCCCCCCGCTCCGCCCAGATCTACTCCGCCGCGGGACAGCTGGCCGCCGTGCCCCTGCCCGCTGAGGCGGCCGTCGCCGGATCTCGGCTTCCCCCCTGCAGATCCACTGCTAGCCATGGAGCCTGGGTCCTCTTCACGGCGCTCATGGGCAGATGAGGTGGAAGAAGAGGAGCCCGCCGCCGCGGCCGGCCTCAACCCCAACGCTACGCCCTTCGTTGGCAGCACCGCGCGGACCGGACCCAACTTCCCCAGGCCTCAACCCCAACGCTGAGCCCTTCTCCCCTGCCTCTGGGAGCTACGGCGCGAGGCTCTCCTTCACCGACTCTGAGGCCTCTGACGGATCTGAGCCGGACTCGCCGCCGCCGGCAGGCAAGGGAAAGGAGCCCACGCCGGCCGGGGGGAGCCGCCGTCGCCCGCACCGCCGACGCCGGCGTCGAATCGCTGGCGAGTTCATGGCCGCCGCCCGCCGTCGCCCACACCCCGATGGAAGGTCCCCCGCTGACCTCTCGGGCCAACGTGGCGTGGATGACGCCCGCCGCCGAACTCGCTCAACGGCCGCCCACCCGCCGCGCGCCTCCGGGGCTCTGGACGCTGATGGCTACTTCCAGGTCCAGAGCCGCCGACGATGGCGCCGGCGCACACCACCACGCCAACCGAGACCTGGTGCCAACCCACCTCAACGGCAAATGCTTCAACTGCGGCAGCAGGCATCACCTCAGAGCAGCCTGCTCTTCGCCCACCAGGTGCCTCAATTGCGGCAGCGAATGCCACCGGCAGCGTGACTGCCCCTTCCCTCCAATGACGGGCACCAAATCATCCGGAAGACGCTCCACGGAAGCGGCTGCGACTCCCAAATGCCGCAACTGTGGCAGCGCGTGCCATGGGTTGCGGGACTGTCCGTTCCCCCCCTTGGGTGCCCGGAAGCGACGCCGGTCCTCCGACGGTGCTCCCCGCCGTGGCACGGCGAGGGCCGGCCGACTAGGCAAGAACGGCCGGCGGGCTCCGACGACACGATCTCCGCCCGGTCGGTTTCCACCGGCAGGTCGACATCGGTCCCCCACTGCTGCGCTCCGCCGACTCCTAGACACTTCAGTGCCAGAGCCGCCCCCTGCCCAGGAACCCATCACTGATGACAGTATTCCTAGGACGATCAGCAAGCGATGGAAGACGCCACTCTAGCCTCGTCGTCGTGCCTTGCTCCACGGAGCTGGAGGCCGCAGAGTGTGACCTCGGCCTGGCTCTGGTCGCCGTCATTGCCGGCACCAGGCCGCAAGTGTCCCCTGCGATGATGCGCGACTATCTTGCAACTTACCTTAGAATCGTTGACGCCACGGTGCAGATTCATGAACCGGAGGACTTCATCGTCAGATTCTCACGTCTCCAGGATTTGGAGGCGGTGCTGTACACCAGGGTGCCCAACCCCCCCTTCCGCCTCATCTGGCACTGGTGGAGGCGGACCTCGCTCGTGTCCGCCAGCTCCTTCCGCTACAGAGTTCTGGTGGGCATGACGCACGTTCCCCTTCACGCTCGCTCTGTCGTGGTGGCACAGACAATTCTGGGCCGGGGGTACGCCTAGATTGTGCCCGCACCACCAGAGGTGGCCCCAGTGGACGATGACCGCGAGTTCTTTGTTGCTGCCTGGTGCCTACACCCGCGGCTTATCTCAGACGAGGAGTCCATCTTCATCCCGGAGCCTAGGGCTCGCATCCCTGGTGATGCGCTCGACCTCTGCGTGGACTGAGACCGTCCTCCATGGCTTTTCGGGGCTATGCTATCGGGTACGCCTTCGCATTCGTCGAATGCCAAGACTGGAACACGCCGCCAGCCTCTTCGGAGGGGGGGGGGGGGGGGGGCTCGCTGGTGGCGACCCGGACGACGACGACTCGGATGACAGCAACTTCAACCGACTGGCACCCCGGCATGGACCGAGGCGGTGACTATACGCGCGGACCTCGTTTACACAGGTTCGCTGACGCCAATGATGATGCTCCACGTCTTGGTGGGCGACGCGAGACCACCTTCATGCCGCGACAGTGCATCACCGTCGGCTCCGTCAGATGTCCGCTTGTCTCCTTCGAACGGGTTGTGGTCGGACCCCGCTCGCTTGGTCCGACCCCCCCTCACCACAGACGCAACCGTTCCCTATCCGCAGCACACACTGCCGGATACTCGGCCGACCTGGAGCCCGTGCCACTCCTGCTGGAACACGCAGAGCACTCTCAGACACCAGCGGCCAATATCTCCTCCAACCCATTGCTTCAGGACTTCTGTGATGACACCCATCTCCTCGGTGGCGGCCCTACGGTTGAGCCGCAACACGGCTTCCTGGGCTCCCTTTTGGGCTCAGACCTATCTCTTCTCGAGGCCCCATGGTCGGTGCAGCTGGTGACGCTAGCTGAGACGACCCCTTCCTCACCGCCAGCGGACCTCTGCTTGCTCCTGGACTGGAGCCCCTCTGTATTTCGACCACCTACTTCACCCTCAGTCGTTGATGAAATCTTCGAATTGCAGCTTCAGCAGAACTGGGTTTGCACAGGTGCTGCTTACTCTCCTACGAGAGCACTGGCTGCGGACATGCTCAACGATGCCCTGCATGCCCAGACTCCCCAGCTAGTGGTATGCGCCTCACCTGGGAACCACCAGGGCGATGACACCACCGCCCCGTCGACGCCTATGGCCGATGTGCCTGCTGTGCAGCCTGCCACGGTATGCGCCTCACCTAGGAACCACCAGGGTGGTGACACCTCCGCCCCGCTGCCGCCTGTGGTAGATGTGCCTGTTGGGCAGCCTGCCGCACGCACTGCAGCCTCGGTTGCCTCCTTCATTGAATCGCTGAAGCTGCCACTGGAGGAGCCCCTGGTCTGCACCCCACCGCGCGCCCGGACAGCCAAGATCGTCGACGATGACTGGATTCTGCATCGCAGTGACCGATTGGCTGCCAAGTCGGCCTTCCGTGACGCGCAGCCAGAGAAGCAGGCGCGTCGCGTCCTGCTCAACAAATGGGCTGGGCGTCCGGACCACACGGCGACGGGAACGCTGGACGACTCGATTGCATCCCAATTCCACGAAGCTTTCGGTGGGTCCGTCTCTACCTCGAAAAGGGCGGCCATGCGCGAGATCTTCCCCATGCGCGGCGCACGCTGGGCGAGGACCGTGGCGAGGCTGGAGCTATAGCGCAGTTGGCCGAGCACCGCGGTATACGTCGCAACAACGTTCTACCATGAGTACGAACCACCTGTTAGTCTGGAATGCACGCGGCCTGAACAACCGTGCGCGCCGCAACGTAGTGCGTGACGTCGCCGAGCAACAGCGAGCTTCCATCGTTTGTCTTCAGGAAACCAAAGTCGCCAACTTGTCTGCCTCCATGAACACTGATCTTACTGGAAGCCGGTTTTGATTTTGCTTGTTTGCCTGCGATCGGCGTGGCCGGAGGGGCAAGAACCTCCTGGCGTCGAGACCTCTGGAGTGTCTCCAGCTCCTGCGTTCGCCGCTTCTCTGTCACTGTGAAGCTGTCACCTGCTGATGGCCACGCTGAACCTTGGTGGCTCACTAATGTTTATGGGCCAGCCACGAGAGCTGGGAAGCCGGATTTCTTCCAGGAGCTACGTGATAACCATGCAAGCTGCCCCGGCGCCTGCCTTGTTTGTGGAGACTTCAACGTCATCTACTTGGCATCTGACAAAAATAGTGGAAGGCTACACCGGGGACTCATGCGCCACTTCCGGAGCCTTATTGACGACTTGCAGATTGAGGAGCTCACCCTCTCGGGCCGCCTGTTCACTTGGTCTAACGGCCGGGATCAGCCGACGCTCGAGCGTCTAGACCGTGCGTTTCGCCATAGTTGAGTGGCTCGAGCGCTACTCGAGTCACCAGCTCCGCTGCCTCTCCTCGGACTGCTCCGACCACGCTCCTCTCCTCCTGGTGCTCAACACTGAACCTTGGGCGCGACCACGCTTCCGCTTCGACACGTACTGGACCAAGGTTGACGGCTTCCCGGACACCGTCAGCGCGGCTTGGGGGCCACCCAACCCCAACGTTGACGCCTGCAGATGCCTCGACCAGAAGCTACGCGCCCTGGCCAAGGCCCTACACAGCTGGCGCGCCACTCGGGTCGGCAACATTCGGCTGCAGCTCGCCGCAGCTAGGCTGATCATCTACGAATTCGACGTCGCGCAAGAGTCCTGTTCACTGTCGCCGGGCGAGCTGGAGCTCTACCGTGAACTTCAGGCGAATGTTCTAGGCCTAGCCTCGCTCGCTCGCTCAATGGCCAGACAGCATGCGCGGACTAGACACCTGCGAGAGGGAGAAGCCAACGTCTGGATAGCGGCCGGCTTCTGGAGCTTCACGCTGCTCTTCATGCCTACTGCCTAGCGGGCTTCCCCTAGCTCTCTGTCGCACAATTAGTCTAGACAGCACTACGACCTTGCTGCTCTACCGTTCGAGCCGGTGATCTTTGTATGTGTTCTACCCGTCGCGCCTATGGCAACTCGCCAACCGGGCCTTCGGGTTGTGTACCTTGATTCTCACTTCCTTTAATGAAGCATGTGCTAAGCACGCTTTCGAAAAAAGAAATACAAGAAATTAAACTACTCAACAGTGGCGAAGCTATATACATCATCTTAGGTGTGGATGTACCAGGAAAAATAGATTACCATTGAGTAGATCAATTTTTCATCATAGTAGCCGCTCAAGTCTACACATCTATAAGTCCTCTGATTTGCTCTACTTCGCCACTGCTACCAAACATATTTTTTTCCAAAACAGGACGGGCCCCATTTCCATTTTCAGCGAAACAGAAATACATGGGTTGCTAAGATAGAAGAGCAGAGAGGAGACAGTTCCTAGTAGATCTGAGCTCTGTCTTAGAGTCAGAAAACTACTACCTCTAAGACACACCCACAGTTTAAGCTAATCAGCAGGCTAAGAAAGAAGTAACCGGTTATTACAGACCAGAAGATCCCCAGGGCCACGCTGGCCAAAATAAGACTCCAAAGATAGCAGCTAGACAACAGAGCATTGCACCCATGCTTTCCGTCCATCCTTCCGCATCTCCATCGCTAGTTCTGATTGCCACCATCTGGACGATCATCTTGCTTCAGGCGCTTGTACTGGTCTTCAGCAGGATTCTGGGGAAGGAGAATGTTAGACGCCACCTTGAGCATGGTATTTACTCCATTGATGAGCATCCTTCTGTCGACTTCAGCATAGAGACCTGTCCAAAAACACATTAAAAAGCTGCAGCATGACATAAAATTTCTATTGGATTTCTTATAGTCTTTCCGTCGAAGCATTGCCCTGTTTCGGTCTTTCCAGATTGCCCAGCAAACGGCCGACACACCCCACAAATGAAACTTCTTGCCCAGTGGGAGCCATGATTCACACCATTCCCAACATCAGGAAATGGAGGTGGGTATATGTTAGTGGCGCCAATCACAGTTGCAATAACCCCCCAAACTACTTTTGCAATGGGGCACGTAAAAAAACAAGTGATCAATAGTTTTTGCCTAATAAGATTGTCCTAAGTTAATATAGCATCACTGGTCATCAACGAGATGAAAATTTTTATCTTTGGTGGTACTTTGCTTTTCCAAATTATTTCATGGTATAAGGACTTCACAGAAAACACCTTTTTTTGCCAAGTTGCCAAAGAACTTGGTCTTCTGAGTTCTGAAGCAGAAAATTATCAACATCAGTCATGATCTTATTCCAACATAAAAGCAGCTCATCTGTAAACCATCTTCTAAATGATATTTGGACCCTGCCCTCTTTTACCTCAGCAACACTTACTTCTTTTTTATCACACAGAATAAACAGGGTGGGAGCAATATATAGAATAGGCTTATCATAAATCCAAGGATCACACCAGAACCTAGTTCTTTCCCCATTTTGAATACAAACCCCCCCTACCCTGAAGGTATACTTCCTTAACTTTAAGAAGGTCATACCAAATAGGGGAATCAGTGGCTCTGTGTAGGGCTGGATATCGAGCCAGCTCGGCTCGGCTCGTTAATATTACGAGCTAGAGGGGCAGCTCAGCTCGGCTCGTTAGCGAGCTCGAGTTGGCTCGTTTAGCTCCCGAGCTACTACCAAAAAATAGGACACACATGTTTATAATGTTTATGCTACATTAATTCCAGAAGGTCACGTCCACCATTATGCAACCATACATGATTAATACATATCAGGTTCATCAAAAGTATCAACAATGCAACATAGTTGGTCCATCCATGATCCATGCAGTTCCAAAGTACTAATTAGTTGCTTGCCACCACAGACTTAGGAAAGTCCACAAATTCAATGTCAGCATCATCATTTTCTCCCTGTAAAACAATCCATAAATCAACATTTAAGTACCACGACAATTATAAAATCAAAATCAATATGAAACAACTGAAAATAAAGATAACATACCAATAGAATAGGTTGACATTTCTAGGTCAGCATCATCATCTTCTGGATTCATGGTCTTGGGCCGATAGGCCTCAGCTCGTTTCAACTTGTGAGCAGCTCGCGAGCTGGCTCGTTAAAACAGCGAGCTAGACTTCTAGCTTAACTTGTGAAAAAAGTTAAAACGAGCCGAGTCGAGCCGGCCACGAGTCAAGCGAGCCGTGAGTATTTTGTCCAGCAGTTAAGATTGAATTGTTTTGTTGTGAAGGTATTTTGCTTTAACAATATCCTGCCACAACCCTTCTTCCTACTCCAATTTCCACCACCACTTGGCTAGCAGGCTCACATTCATCTTCCTTAGATCCTTGATTCCAAGACCACCTTTTTTCTTACTTCTATAGATTTTACCCATCTCACTAAATGGTATTTTTTCTTGGTCCCACCACCTTGTCAAAAGAATGTTCTTATTAATTTTTTCATAAATTGTTTTGGGCACATGTATACAGACATTTGGGAGATAAGTGAATTATTAAGGCATGAGCATATCAATGTGGACCTTCCAGCTATTGACATCGTGCCCCCCCCCCCCCCCCCCCCCCCCCCCCCCCACACACACACACACATGTAGTCTTTTGTTACTTTTGTATACCAAAGGTGCCCAATCACTTAAGTGAAGTCTGCTGGGACTTACTGGGACCCCCAAGTATTTCATGGGAAACAAGCCAATTTGACAATTGAAAATATTAGCATACACTTGTCCCCAGTTATCATCATCATTGATCACAATTACCTCACTCTTACTGAAATTTATCTTCAATCCTGCCATCATCTCATACATATAGAGAAGTAATTTCAGGTTCCTGGCACCCTCAAGATCATGTTTGAGGAAGACAATAGTGTCATCGGCGTATTATAGTATATATAGCTACTCCATTTGGGATAATGTGATCAATCAAACCAGTGAATAACTTTCTTTCTTCAGCACTCTCTACCATCTTAGTTAAGCTGTCAGCAGCAAAATTGAATAAAATGGGGGACAGGGGGTCTCCCTGTCTGACCCCTTTGTAGCTGTTGATATAGGATCCCACTTTATCATTCATTTTAATGCTAACAGTCCCACCAGTGACTACTTGGGCAATCCAATTCCTCCATTTCTCATTAAAACCCCTCATTTGCATGTACTCAAATAAGCATTTCCAATTTACCTTGTCATATGCCTTTTCAAAATCACGTTTCAAAATAATTCCAACTTCTTTCTTCTTCTTAGTTTCCTGAAGAATCTCATGTAAGCACATAATACCAATCAGAATATTTCTACCTTTGAGAAAGGCAGTTTGAGCATTGTTAATCAACATATTAGCATAAGGCTCAACTCTAATGGTAAGAACTTTAGTAATCAGTTTATATAGGCAGTTGAGTAAGCAAATATGTCTGTATTGTTGAATCTTGTTTGCTTCTTCAATCTTTGGCAGAAGGGTAATGATCCCATGATTTAGCCTGCTGGCATCAGCTTTGTTGCTATGAAATTCATCAAATAGTTGGACAATATCAGATTTGACAATGCTCCAACATTTCTGAAAGAACTCAATACATATCTTGTCAGGGCCAGGGGCTTTATTTTTCTCCATCCGGAATAAGGCAACACTAATTTCTGCCTTAGAAAAAGGCTACAAAGGATTTCATTATCTGATTCAGATAATGTGTAACAATTATTCCAGATTGAAGGGTCCAAATGAATATCGTGCTTGATCCCTCAAAAAAAAAAAAATGAATATCGTGCTGAGGTACTGGACCAAATAGCTCAGAATAGTATTCAGAGGCATGTCTTAATAAATTGTCATCTCCTTCAATGCATGTTCCTTCACTCTGAAGAGTTATAATGGTATTCTTCCTCTTTCTACCATTTGCACATTTATGGAAATACTCAGTGTTGCTGTCTCCTTTAAGAAGCCATGACTCATGACTTCTTTGGAGAAAATATAATTCTTCCTGTTCTAGTAATCTAAGGTTTTCACATTAAATCCAGTGTTTTCTAAATATCTGCTCACTTGTTAAGTTCATGCTCTCTTCCAGCTCTTCTAAAGCAGCTAGCTCAATGTGAAGCTCCTTCCTGAGTTTTCTAGTTTCCCCTTGTTTGTTGTGGCCCCATCCCTTAAAGAATTGTTTGAGTAGTTTCAACTTCTGTTGAATTCTATCCAAGGCAGATCTGGTAGGGCCTGTTTGATAGAGCTCCATCTGATTTTGATTCTCTGATAGAAGTGATTTTGTGGCTAAAAGTGATTCTTTTTTATTCTTTAACATAAACTCTTGAAATCAAGATGGAGAATCACTTCACAGAATCAGGAGAAACTACTTTTTCAGTCTCAGCCTCCTAGTCCATTTTAGAGAATCACTTTACGGAATCAACAGAGAATCACTTCTCTCTAAAAAAATTGTTTGGCCGAGTTTCTGCTGGAGCAGAGAATCAGCTCTGGGAGCTCTGCCAAATGGGGCCTTACATGGTTTACTCCAGATCTTCCCAACTAGTGTATTAAAATCAGGATTGTTGAGCCAGCCTAGATCAAAATTTTCTAGTATTGAGGGATGACCAAAGGGTTGTGATCAGAGATTTTCCTAGGCAGTTTCCTAACCACAGCAAGAGGGAAAACATCTTCCCAATGTTTGGAGACAAGAATCCTGTCAAGTTTTTCTAGTGTTGGGGGATCTTGATTATTAGACCTGGTAAATAAACCACCAGTCATGACTAATTCCCTCAACTCAAAGAAATGAATAATGCTACCATACATAACGCTAATGAACATTTAAAAGCATCTCAGCTTTGCAACATGCCAACAGCGGCAGATTCAGCTTGGCCAACTATATCTTAGTAATGTTTATTAGTCCATCTCCGCTGGCAATGGCGATTTTCCACAAGCCCAATCTGGAAAGTAACAAGCACATATACAAGTTAAAAGTCATTTATATATACTAATTAACGTTACAAATGAGTTAATGCATGTCTTATCATCGATCAGTGCAATTCAAAAAATTGACAAGGTTGGGATTTATTTATAGTAGTGACAAAATATTAGCAACATAAAATTAAAGTGTTGGCCATGAAAAGGTTAGTTGAACCTTATAAATGAATAATTACATTTGGCATTGCATTGTCATATATTCAATTTGTCAAGCATGTGTGTTCATTCAACTAAAATCTACAAATTACTATCTATCAGAAGGTCAGAACATAGATATATAGCCATATACACATATAGGTCATATATACGGAAAAGTTCAGAACATAGAGGCCATATATTCACAGGAAGGATGACTACAAACAAGAAAGGGGCTTTACTATATACACCTATGTACCATGCATACCCGGAGAGTAGAACGTCATGAATACGGATTGTCGATCCAAGTGTCACATATCTTCCTTGCGCGCTCTGACTTGAGATCGATAACGAATGTGCCAGCATTTGTGCCCACGAAGATGGCATTCACACCCTCAGCAAAACCAATCACATTTGCACCATTGATGATACTACTATTGTCGTCATTCCCAGCGCCAGCAGGTGAAGATATCTTCATCGTCCGTAGATCTATGACCCTGGACTGCTCCCACCCTGCATTATTCGCCGTTCGCGATCACAGGTGAAGTGTAGAACGCCTAGTGCCGGCGAGCCCAAGCAATCCGTCCTCGGTTGTCATGAGCTCGACGTCGGTATCCTTGCTATAGAAGCCCGGCGAGTCAATCGCAGACAAGCAGTGCCTGCGCAGGTCATATTTCAGGATCTGGTCACCCAAGAACAACTGGAACAAGTAGACCTGGTATCCAATGACGACGGCACGGCTCTGGTGGAAATGATCAAAGCCACGGAGGTCCAAGTGAACCGGCGCGCCCCATGCGCAGAGCTGCGACATGTAGACGCGCGCACGCGTGTGCCACCCGGCCGGCGTACGGTGGAGGCCAACGTCAACGTAGAGCACAAGGATAGGGCTGCCGCGGCAGCTCGAGTGGTCGCAGCGGCGGCGGCGCACAACACCACCGCGACCTCAAGGCGGTTTTGAGCTAGGGCAGCTCGTGCCGGTCACTGGTGATGGGGTCCCAGACAAGGAAGGCATGGGCATCGTCTGCCATGTATCGCCGCTGGGGGAGGACGAGGCCATGGCGGCAGTCGAGGACCAGCCAAGGGCAGTGGTCGATCGCGAGTGCTCCCCCAGCCGCTGCGGCCACCGAAGAGGAGGGGGGCCTCGCTCCCGCTGCCATGGTTGGGATTGGGACGAAGCAAGGCCCGAGGTGGGAGTCGGAGGAGCAGAGGGTGAAGAAGCCAAGCAGCAGAGGGTTTCGGTGGTGGAGCCTATAGAGGCGGAGGAAGTCGGGGAGCGAGAGGACACGGCGCCACTGCTTGCACACGAGCGAGGCGCGAACGAGGTGCACTGGCTCTTCCGGCGGGAGGCGGAGGAGCATGTCTATGATGGTGTCATCGTCCAGCTCCGACGACGATCGTGTGCGTGGCGACGCCATGCATGGAACTTGGCTTTTCGGAGGCAACACTACCGGAGGCGGCTTCTTTGCTGAGTGCCTGAGGCACTCGACAAAGGACGATATACACTCGGCAAAGCTTTTGCCGTGTGTTACACTTGGCAAAGGGCGCTCGGTAAACAGTTTATCGGCAAAGACCTCTTTGACGAGTGCAGTTTATCGGGCACTCAGCAAAGGCTTTGCTGAGTGCCAATCCAACACTCGACAAAGAAAAGTGGCCATGATAGCGAGCGCCACCGTGACGGCAGCTTTGCCAAGTGTCAAGGTCAAGCACTCAGCAATGGTACCCCGATTTGCCAAGCGCCATTGACTTAGACACTCGGCAAAGGTGGCCACTTTGCCGAGTGTCTTGTCGGCGACACTCGGCAAAGTGGCCACCTTTGCCGAGTGCGAGTGCCTGGACCGTGGCACTTGTCAAATCTGTGATGTTTGCCGAGTGCAATGGCCATTGCACTCGGCAAAGCATGTTCCCAAGTAGTTCCCAGATGGTCACTTTGCCGAGTGTCATGGCCATTGCACTCGGCAAAGTGACTGAAAACAACCTTTTTTATTTGTTTTTTACATCCCATCCAAACAAACAGAAGATATATATAACAAACATCACCAACATCACATATATATCATCAACATCACATATATACCACCAACACCACATATATATCACAAACGTCACATATATATCACAAACATCACGTGTCTCACAATATATCACAAAAAAGTTCACAAGCAATCCAAGTGCTCCATCATCGTCAACCACAATTGCAAATAGAAGTATCATTAACAACCACAAGTATCGTCACTGATTTGGTGAAGAATTCGCTGAAGCATGAGGATCGTTCGATGCCGCCGATTGATTCTACACAAAGGAGAAGAGATTGCATGTGTGAGACAAGATAAATATATACCATACATGAATACAACTTTCATACTCCACTAGGTTTGACCATAAGCATGAACATACAAACTAAAACATTTATACTCACAGGAGTAGAATAGTGAGGAGGTGGAGGTGGAGGTGGAGCGAATAGCGAAGGTGGCGGAGCTACAACCGTAGTGGCCCCAAGACTTTGCATGTACTGAAGAATCTCCGCCATCCTCCGCTGCTCGGCCTCCTACTCGGCCTCCACCCTCTCCATCTTTGCCTGCATCTGCTCCCGTATCCTCCTCTCTTGTTCCAGCTGGGCCTACAATATATTCACCCCCAATGTTACAATAATACAAAGGAAAGGTATGAAAAAACCAATGAACGACGAATAAACCAGGAATAACCTCGAGTGCCTCCACCCGGTGGTGTGAAGTGTCCTACCGAGGTCGTATGGCCGGGCTCTTGCTCGTGCTGCTTGCTCGAATCTGGGAGAGACTGGGAGTAGCGGCCGAGTCGATTGCGCTGTCACCAATCTAATACCGCCCATGCTTCTTGCCTCCTCCCACCCTCATGACGACTTCTCCATCAAGGTCATCGGTGCTTGGATCGTACTCTAACCCATGGACCTCCCTTGCCATCGATGTGTACTTACTGAGGCGGTTGTGGACGGTCGCATTGCTGTACGCCTCGGGCCCGTCCTCCGGGTTGTAGCCGATGTCTGACGTTGCCTTGCCCTTGTGGGCCATACCAATGCCTTGAAGATGGAGCAAGGCTGGCCACCATGTGACGCCGACTGCGAGAAAAAATTCAAGATGATTAGAAATCATGCAGAATTGAGCGTTAGAATAAATAAATGAATTTGTGTACCCATGTTTCTGCGTATCCGCTAAGGCTGCGGCTACCTTGATGGTGTGCTACACCTGGCAGAATCAAACACCGCTCTCGGCACAAGTTGTGCGTCTCCTCTGACTCGCGTGAGCACCACCTGTCCACCATCTGTTCCTAGCACTAGGGATGCACGGCGCACCAATAAGGAATCATCTACAGGCCATCAAGTACATGACATATTAGAAGATGAAATTAAGCCTACTTAATCTCAAAAGGAATCAGTATTAATGTTCTATATTTACCTGCAGGTACTGGTCCTGGGTCAACATCATGGATCTTGCGTCCCTTTTGGTGACCTTCGTTCCAAGGATGGTCCCGTGGTAAGTTACGACGGCCTAGATACGCGCCTCGTAATGCATGTCCATGATGAGTTTTTTGCAGCATTTGGTAGCCATCGCATCCGCCCTGGCCTCATGTGCATCATGGCATCTAAAGAAATTCGGCATACAAACATGATGTATTCATTCATTATTTCAAGAATGTATTGAGCAATGTAGTGTGAGGAAGACTTACCCATAGCTCTTGCTTCACCCGCTCCGCCTTGTTGAATACCCTATGGGCCTGATCTGCAGCATCAGGGGCGGCAGCGTTGTGGTCAAACGAGTAGTCCGGCCCTGTCACTTCGGCGTACTCAACTAGGCCAGGGAAGTGCTCCTTGCACAGAAGACCAAGGATGCCATTAACTTGGCGTGTGTGACCACCTCCACTCACCACAATCGTCCAGTTCTTGCACAAGTGATTAAGAAAAATTATTAATTTCTATTTTGATTTTCAACATATCATATAAAGTAGTGATAACATCTAAAGTTACTTACTTTTCCCCCTCGGGTCGAATCAGCGGACGTCTCTCACGAGGTATCGGTCACTGAGGGAGGCTCGCAGGACCTCGCAAGTAGATGCTCGACGAACTAGAGGAAGCGGAACCCCCCGTTGTCACCTCATCCTCATCGTCCTCTTGCGCGTCCTCCTGCGCCTCCTCGGCGTCCTCCTGGGGCACCTACTCCTTCTCCTCCTCACGCGACGGGGCGGTAGGCGACGACTCCCTCCTACGGCTCCTCCTCCTCCTACTCCTACTCTCCCCCGGTGCAGTGGTCCTTGTCATTCGGTACAAGGACGTTAGCTTCCTCATCCCACCACCCACCATCTTTGTTCAATCACCTGCAATTAAAAAGAGTAAACCAATAAGCACAGATAAACAATAAGTACTTAGAAATAGATGCAAAATAAACAAAACGTAATTACATAAGGATTGAACCCATCTGTTGCTAGTGCAACACGTACATTACGAGCCTCTTTAGCTTTCTCATGATGAATGCCATCAAAGTGGGTCCATGCTTCACCATCGGATGCATGTACCATCCTAGCAGGATTGTATCGTTTGCCATTTTTGTGCCATGTCATCTATTTCGCGGATTCCTTGGTCATGTATAGCCGTTGGATCCTCGGTATGAACGGAAGGTGCCATAGGATTGTCACGGGAATGTTAAGCTGTCTCTTCTGGCCATCACCAGAATCTACCTCCAGGAACCTAGAGGATTTATACTTTGGACAATACTTTGCTTCCACATATTCTTTCCTAAATAGGACGCACCCCTTCAGACAAGCATGTATCTGCTCATACGGCATCTTAAGTGCACGAAGGAGTTTCTGTGACTCGTGCATGCTCTTTGGCAGAAGGTGACCCTCCGGAAGGAGGCTACCAATAACTGTCAACATACCATCGAAGGCGTCTCGACTTAGGCTATACTGGGACTTTAATACCATTATGCGTCCAATGGCATCCAGTTGAGAAACCTTTGTCTGGCCGTGACGGGGTTTCTGTGCCGCGGCAAACATATCGTAGAACGCCTTTGCGGTTGCCTCTGGCTCCTCCTCCATACGTCCTTCAGCGAACTGTGCCTCGTGATAGTCATTTAACATGTCTGCTACCCCCGCATCAGCATCATAATCCTCGACGCGTGGTCTCACCACCTCCTCTCTCATACGATCGGCTTCACCATGGTAGACCCACCGGGTATAGTCTGCCGTAAATCCATTCTTCCAAAGATGTTTCCCCATGACCTTCTTCGTTTGTATTTTCCTGTTTGCACATTTGCTGCAGGGACAACAAATTTTACTCGCTCCTTTAGCAGCCACGCCAAATGCTCGTTCCAAGAAAGCATCGGTCTTGTTGATCCATTCATTGGTGACCTAACCCTGACTTGCGCGGCCCGTGTACATCCACTCATGGTCCTCCATCCTCTAACATATATAGCGACAAGTAATACAAACATCAATTGCATCTACATGATGTTCCTACTATCTAATAGGTGAGGATAGGTCCTAATCCCACGCGAGGATGCGTATGTGGGGTTAGTTTCCATGCTCTACTCCTATCCAAGATAGAATTTCGGTAGTACCTCCCCGCTGTTCTCCAAATACATGTCCTGTCAGGGAGAGTGTGTATCTGGAGAACAACAGGGAGATGATGCCGAAACTCTATCTCGGATCGGAGCAGACCATGGAAACTAACCCCACCTATGCATCTGCGGGCTGTCCAAAAAACATGGACAATTAAAAAAAGATACGGTTTTAGATATGGAAATATCTGCATATTTCCAACTGTATCTCTTTCGAACGGGAGATGCCTAATTGGGTTACATGATCTACGACCATGATACGGAAAGAGGGGTTATACCTGGGTGGCGGTGGAGTCAGGCTAGCGGGGCCGTGGTGGGTTAGTGCAGTAGCGAGGTGACGCAATGCAGGCAGACCCGTAGTGGCGAGGAAGGCGATCGGGGTCACCGAGGTACTCTGGCTCCGCTCCGACGGGCTCTTCTCTACAAAAAAAGAAACATAAAACTGTCAATACAAAATTTCGGCAGCACCTCCCCTATACGGTGAGGTTTTCAAAATTTGCAAGAAAACCAACGACACGATGGCCGACATGCACAAGATTATATCCAACCACATATATATATAACAATGTCACAACCACTCCTACGACTACCACCACTGCTACTCTACCACTACTACTACCGTAACTACTAGTAATACTACGACGACGACGACGGTAGGGCATACCTAGTGGGCGTCGTAGGGCAGCGGTGGTGAAGGGGCCAGGGTGCCGGTGGACAAGGCAACGGCTAGGGAAGTGCCGGGGACGGCACAGGTGCGGGCGGGGGCAGCGGCGGGGCTGGCGCCTCCTTCTTCTTCTTCCTCCTTCCTCCTTCTTCCTCCTCCTCCTTCTCTTCCTCCTTCCTCCTCTCCTCCTCTCCTCCTCCTCCTCTCTTTCTCCTCCTCCTCCGGCGGCGCGGCGCAGGGGGCGATGCGGGCGAGGGCGGTGGCGGTGGGGCTGGCGCAGCGGCCTGGGTCGGGCCTAGTGTGGCGACGTGGGCGGGGGCTGCTGCGGGGCTGGCACGGCGGCACTGCCACAGGGGGCGCGGGCGACGGTGGCGGCACTGGCGCGGGCGTGCGTGCGGTGTGTGGGTCGGCTGGGCCAGGAGGTTAAATCCCCTCTTTGCCGAGTGCCAGAGTGCCATAGGTCCTAACACTCGGCAAAGAGACTTCTTTGCTGAGTGTCTTCTCCTGACACTCGGCAAAGAGGTTCCTTTACCGAGTGTCATTTTTTGACACTCGAGAAACCATATTTTTTTCACTTTTGACCTCCAAACTTTTTCTGCAGTCCTCAGACAATACCTGATACTCCATGTTCCAATGTGGCACATTTCTCGGACTTTTTCTATATTTCTTTCATTTATTTTATTTAATTGAATTTTCTTAGATAATTCAAATTATAACCGCTAGTCATTCGAATAATGAAAAAAATGAATGAAAAAAATGATATTCATGTTATTTAGTATAATGTGAGGCTGTATCCAGGAAACAGACCACCAATTTCGAACATCTTGTTCACGAAACATGACCACGAACTTGCGGTCGAGTTGTTTCTAAATTCTATAAAAAGCAAACGAAGTCCGAAAATCATGAAACTTGTCAAGATGTCAAGATATCATATGTGGAGGTTGTGATAAAAAATTGAGGAAGTTTCACGTAAGTTGTTATGTACGATGCTTGCAAACTGAAGTCGGCTAGTTCCGCTCGTTCCGGCTGGAATCTTCCGTTTCTTGGTTTCGGTACCGCCTTGCCACAGCATCTTTTGCAACGTGTACTCCAGACGGTCGTCCTGTACTCCTGCAGTCATTCGCCTAAAGGTTAAAGAACTCAGGCTGAAATGAATTGGCCAAAAGAGGCTCGTGTCATGTGTAGTTATGGGATAGATGACTAGAGAGGAGGTTTGATGCAGCTCCTTCGTCTCATAAAATACTACCGTACCTTTTAGGTATAGGAGATTAAATAGATATATGATGAAGATGCTCTACGGTGGTAGATGTTTAATAGAGACGTATGTAGTTATTGCAATTGCATCAATCTCGACACCCAACTCCTCTTAGGCTTTGTTTTGATACATGTATATTCATCTCAATCCATGTGTTGGAGTTGAATGGAATGAAATTTAGTTTAATTCCACTCCAATTCACTTGAACATATGTGGATTGAGATGAATACATACGCATTCAAACAAGGTCTTAAAGTTATTTGTGAGCGTCTACATCTAGTACTGTATTATATTGTTACCCTAGACGGAAGGAGCCACACGCGGGGACGTGGATGGAAATAAATAAAAGCGCGGCTATCTCGCAATGCAAAGTAGTGGCAGAGCACTATGTAGTATTGTGTGCTAGCCGTTGAAGCAAATTTTTTTTTGGTCTTGTTCTAAGAATCTGTCCCGAACCATTTTCTATGACCGCGGCCGATGGAGCTACTAGTTAGTACGTACTTCAGGAACGAAGAGGACACTATTGACTTGGCCATTTTGTTTTCCTTTCATGATGATGGCCGGATTAACATCAGACGTGATGACCAAATCAGCTATAGATTATTAACTAATCCCATGATGCCGATGTTCGATGATGCATAATGCTAGTTTCAATGCAGCTCTGATGCATGTCATACTGTCAGTTGTGCACCCAGCACCCACATGTGCGTACGTGTCTTCTGATTACAAAACGCAGGCAACGCGTATATCTCTCCATCTCGGTGGTAATAATTAACCTTGTTTACTCGTTTGACGGAGCTCGCCAGCTCGGTCGCATTTTCATATATCTCCTTTTTGTTTATGTCTCACGCGATCGGCGACCATCAATTTTTAATCGTGAATGAAGGTTCGTGAGACGCACGCTGATTTAATTTGAACCGGATCGGAATTCTTTCCTTCAGATCAAAGTCAACTTTGTTCGGAACATGCATGGACCCAGAAGCAAGTTCAGGAACAGCAAGAACAAGTCGCCCTTTATGTTTTCGCTGTGAATGATATGACTTGGTTAATGCTTAGGCCCTGTTTGTATCCCTATAGATAATAGCTATCGGCTAAAAGTTATCTCTTTTGCATCCAAACAGGTGTAACTTATAAAATAGGTAATTGCTCTAGATAATAATTATCTCATTAGTTGGATCAAATCAGATAATAACAGCTAATAGTTATCTTAGCAGCATTTTTCATAACTTGTATCAGTCCACTAGGGCGGTCGGGCCTTGCGCCGCTACTTCTAGACCTCCTAGGGCGCTCGTTTGAAGCGTGGCGTTGTGTTTAAACTCTTGTACCGTAATAAAAAAATAACCAAATCTTTTGCGCATTCACTGAAACTAGCCTTAGATAAAAAATGATTTAATTTATCTTGCCGAGATGAGGTTGATCGATTATTAGTTTTAGAAACCCTAGGTAGTTCATCTTTTCATCGTATCATACATGGGTTCTTACAACGGCTAAGAATAATTTGAGAGATGCGTGTTAACGATAAACTTAGCAAAAGTACCCGTGCATTGCAATGGGTCATTATCTGCTCTCCCTCACTCCTCACTCCTCACATAAGTTGGTGTGCTTGATAGTAACATATGATGAGTTGATGACAACTTTGAAGCGCCTATAGACACACATAATAGTTAGTTTGTCCACCTTCAACGTTGTAGTTGTGCACTTGTGGCCACTACTATAGTCTACATGTTTTCCTAACAAAGATTTTGCAGACAAAAATGGGGAAGAAATTTGCAGACGGAGGAGAGTGACTCAAACCGAGAATGGTGTATGAGGGACAATAGACAGAAGAGAGTGATGCCACAGAGTAGTTAAAGAGAGGGCCCGACCAAAAAAAGCCACTGAGTAGTTAGAGAGAAGCCAAAACCAAAATATAGTGAAGACATTTTGGCCCTTTAATATAGAAGTAACTATACCCGTGTGTTGCAACGGAACGTAATACATATAGAAATTGGACCTTGTATCATCATTATAATTTGTATCAACGCAGGTCATATGAGATACGTAGGACGAGATTCAATACGTATTGGAATTGGATATCGTATCCATCGTTCCTAGATGAGGCTGATCGATTATATTAGTTTTAGAATACCTAGGTAGTTCACCTTTTTTCTGGTATCATACATAGATTCTTACAACGACTAAGAATAATTTTAGAGGTGCGCGTTAACAATAAATTAATAAATGTTTAAGGAAATGAAGTTAGTATCGGATTGGTTAGTCAAAAAACTTGACTGAGTCATTGGAATCCTCGCATACTCTGAGGTGGCGTGCCAGGTCCTCCTTGTCTACGGGCTTGCCCCGGCACTCCACACCCAGGGGCGGCGTGAGGTTGCACGGCTCCATGGACACGGCCCGCCGGCACGGCGGCTCGGGAACCTTGTGGCCATACGCGGTGAGCAAGATCGTCGGCCGAACGCCAGCGAGGTTGCTGCTGACGTACCCGAACGTGGACCTCCCCGATGTGAGAAGCTCCTCAGAGAAGCTGAGCAAGTAGATCTCCGCGAGCGCTCTCTGGTTGTGCGCCAAGTTGTCTGTCGCCTGCCGCTCCTCGTGCGACGGCTGGAACACGGCCACCGTCTCGCCGCCCTTCGCCGCGTGCTCATAGTACCTCGACCTCAACCTCTCGTAGTAGTCCGCGTACAGAGACGCCACCAAGATGGCCGTGGAGTTGGAGCCATCGACATTGTCGTCGCTCCTCGTTGCCAGCACGCCATTGTCACTAGCACCGCCGCCGCCACCGCCGCCGCCGCCGGCGGTCTCCGGCAGTATGTGCTCCTGTCGCGAGCATGCGAGGATCTGGGTGTACATGTCGTCGGCGGGGATGGAGCCGTAACTGAACATCCTGATCTGCACACCGATCCTCCGCTTCGCCGAAGCCAGGTACGATCGGTAGTACCTGGTGGTCAGACTCCACACGGGGTTGGTCGGGTGGAAGAGGTACCGGGACAGGAGGTGGCTCACGCTCTCCTTTGCCGGGAACAGTCGCCGGAGCTCGTCCTGGAACTCGGCCACCGCGTACAGCGACTGCGCGAAGTAGAGGTCGCTGTACAGCAGCAGCCAGTTGACCTTGGCAAGCACGAGCTGGTGCTCACCGCAGAAGAAGAGCGGGTCCTTGAGCTGCCACCCCATGCTCAGGTACACGTACGCCGGCACGCCCGCCGTCGCGTTCGCGTCCGGGCCGACCACCTTGGCGTCGAGGAGCCTCGTGTACGACTTGTCGATGTGCTGCCCCCGCGGGACCAGGTCTTTGATGGGGAAGTCGTGGTCCACCGGGAGCCGCCACGTCGTGCCCGGGAACGGCTCGCAGAAGAGGTCAGCCGAGTCCGGCGGCAAGGCGGCGAGGAAGATGCGGTCGGTGAGCAGCGCGTAGAGGAAGGCGCTCACCATGGACAGCATGCGGTTGCCGAGGCCGTCGAAGGGGAGCCACACGACGTAGGTGCACTCCATGCCGTCGGCGCTGCGGCCGGACCGGAGCTGCTCCAAGGACTTGGCGTAGAGTGGCGTGCCGGGGGCGCACCGCCGGTGCCGAGCTTCGTAGGCGCGCAGCTTGCGCTGGAGGTACGGCGACGCCGCGTACGGGAAGTGCTTGTAGTACCGCCACGACTCGTACCAGCTCCGGCACGATCGCCGGTCCATGCCCGCCGGCAGAAGCCCGCCGAGGAGGTCGTCACGACCATGAGGAGCGTTCGTCGTAAGCCCTGGAGGCAGGTGACGTAGCTTAGTTTTGTCGATATGCAACAGTGCTCACATGCATACGAGGGAGGACCGTACTTACCTGCTGTTCCATTGTTCATGCCTGTGACCTTGGCGACGTCGATCTGCAGCCAGGCCACTGACGACGCGCTATCCCGGCGGAGGACGAAGCACGCGAGGAGCAGCAGCGTCATCAGGCTGCCGGCGGCGAGCAAAGCCCGGTGACACATACACACCTTCTTCAGCTTTGGCACGATGCTGGCTGCAGCGCCGCCACTCATCGTCATCTTCGTCAATCAGCTCTGTACCGTGCGCACATGGCCGATGACAACGACCGAGCTGCATGTAATGTACATGCAAGCGGCTGCGTGTGCCGGAGGTAGTCCAAGCTGGAGATGGACTTCCAGTGCTAGTGGTTTGCACGAACTAACGTGGGAGATTGGAGTGATGCGGTTGAGTTTTGTATATTCGATTTATTTATATTGGAATTCGAGGATCATGTAACATTTTTGTATCCTATAACGGTCTACCAAATCGAATTTTATTTATGATGGGTGCTAGCCCGTATGGAATTGCATATAAACTTTGACCAATAGTTACTCTATTCATATAATTTCTTTTTGACATAAATTAAATTAGCGTCCATGTACCATTTCATATTTGTTTTGAAAAATACTAACTATGATTATACTTTCTTATTCCCAATCAAAATAGCATCTTATACTGTATACATGACTAATGGTTTCCTGATCAAAATAAACTAGAAGCGTACCTGCGTGTTGCCGCGGGATTTTCTTAAAAATAAATCTGTTATATACGTAGCATCGTTGGTCTCCAGTAGTATGTTCTCCTGCTGGGAGCACGCGAGGATCTGGTTGAATATGTCATCGGTGGAGATGGAAGCGTAGCCGAACATCCTGATCTGCACACCGATCCTCGGCTTCGCCGGAGCCAGGTACGAGCGGTAGTAACTGGTGACCAGACTCCACACTGGGTTGTTCGGTGGAAGAGGTACCGAGACAGGAGGTGGCCCACGCTCTCCTTGGCCAGGAATAGCTGCTGGAGCTCGTCCTAGGAATTGGTCATATCCTATATATATACCTAATTCCATCACCAAATATAGGTATAGATGTTTAAACTAATGAATTCCACAAGTTTTGGTGAATTTATAAATATAGGAGGATTTATCCAGAAACTAGTCCCGGGACCACCATCATACACTTCAAACAAGAAAACGGACATCAATAAGTGATTCAACATGCGAAATATGCGAAAGTCAACTCTCAAGACGGAGTCTAGGCCCCGCCACCAGAGGGGGAGGCCCACCTGCCATTGGGGGAGGCCGGTAGGCCCCACCTATAGGCCGGCCAGCCTATGGGGCCCACATGTCACCCCCTCCTTCATACGTCGGTTTCCCACTGCCTCTAAGGTTCAATCTCCGCCATGGATCAAAGTCGGTTCGATTCGATAGTCCAGATTTGATGTTGCAATGAATTCATGGGACCACAGGACTCCTGGTGCCCCATATAAAAGGATCCCCAGACTCCCTCCAGAAGGCCATCGCATTCGAGAGAGACTAGTCCTCTAGTAGGCTCTACTCTTATTGTACATAGAAAATTGTGAGTTCAAGATTGAGTGAAAAGTTTGGAGGAAGTACCAGTCTGTTGGTGCTACCTCTACGCTTGTACTTTGGTGGATCTGGGCTTCTCCAAGTCTACATCTGAGATACTTCATGTAATTGATTTCTGTTTAAAGTAAGTATTGTGTTCTCTTTTTTCGGGTTGTGAGTTCTTTGAGATGCTTTAATCGTTGCTAGGCCTCTGGATTAGAGCAGTGATCGATAACATAAGCGTGGTGCTTGGGTTTTTGGTTACCTGAGTTTGCTCCCTGCTCCCTGGTCGCGTGGTAGCAGTGGGTGGTGACAGCCCCATTTATCCTCTGTAGTCGATCCCATGTTGAGCAGGTTCTTAAATTAGTAGGATCATAGCCGCGTCGTCAGAGTTATCTTTTAGCTGTGCTTTACCATCTAGCGGCATCCTGCAGTGAACACTAGAATCATAAGCCTTGCTTTGCATAGGGTCAAAACCATAAGAATCTTCTCTACTCATACTTTAAACCTTGTTGGTTATCCCTGGACAAACTAGTAATTAGACAACACACATGTTTCCCCTGTTGACACAGAAATTTGGTTCGAGATAGGAAATCCCTGAAGACACAAAATTATCAAGGGAAGCCGAGTCCTCCAATCAAATCTGCTAAACAGGTTGCCAGTTCAACTAGCGAAATGGCGACATCATGGGAATGGACCTTATTGGCAGGATCGGCAAGGCATGAAGCAAGAAGACACGTCGGACTCCACAAAAGGGAAAGATTGGAGTCCAAGTTATCTTAAATTAGGGAGTTTTTCTTTTTCAAGTTTGTAACCGGTCTTGTTCGACCTAGAATCGTAGTCAGTCCTTGGGTATAAATATTGAACCCCTGCCATTGTAACAGATATCTCCAAAGATCAACACAAATCTATACCTTTACTTTTTCGGCTCACACCACCCCTTAGGAGTAGGAGTAGAGTAGATTTCAACGAGTTCTTCGACGAGCAGGGCTGCATCGGTTAGCTCCGACCTCCGGTTTGTCTGTGAGTATCCATCACGACTTATACCTTGTTTGTAAGGCTGCATCAATTAGGTCTGACCTCTTGCAAGCTTTGTATAAGTTAGTTATCGTTAGTTGATTGTAAGGCTGCCCTCAGTTAAGTCTGATCTCTTGCAATTACTTATAGTTATCCTTGATTCTTATCAAAATCCACATGGCTGCCTGGGTTAAGTCTTATCTCGTATGAATTTTGATATGAATCCCCTACTCAGTTAAGATTGAGATACATCGGCTTTATATTTCTTTTTGAATCGTCATCTCATCGCACTACATTGTTTACATCCCGAGGTCCACCTTAAATTACTGATCAATCTTGCTCCCTTGTCAATTGTAGGTCAAATAGACTGGCATGCCCCCCGAGGTCACGATCGTCTGGTCCGGTGATGCTCTTCCAAAGCTCGGAGAGAAGCTCAGGATCTACTCCACGCAGGGCCTCTCGCCGACGTTGATCACTGTGTTCCCGTCGTTGGATTTTTGGTGTCGACACAGGTCTGGCACGCCCAGTGGGACAACAATCATTTGATCAGAAGTCAACCGCAGTCGTCAACGTGGAAAACAACAACGCCATTGTCAATATCAACCTTGAGGACTTGCCTAACGACCAAAAGGCGCTCATTGAGCAGGCAGCAGAAGAATTCAAAGAGAAGTGTTTGCTGTCTTATAGCAGGACGCGGGAATCCATTGTTCAGAAGACCCCGCTGCCAAGGGTTCTCCTACATATAGAGCTATCCAGATGGAGAAGCTGAAGCTAGACTTGCTACTCAGATGATCCACAAGACTATCAATGAAGTCATTACAAATCACAATCAGATGCTTGTCAATATGGTTGGCAATGTTATGAAGTCAGTCTTCTTTGGGGCACCGGTTGATCAGACTAGACCAGCATACTTCAGTGGCTTCAACCCTTCGGCTGTGGGAAGCGATGTGACTAGCTATAGTCAACAGCCAAACGGTGGGTAATATCAGCAGCCACCAGTGCAGCAACCTCCAAGAGGACAAGCTCCAGACCCTCAAGTTCAGCTAACCGCAGGAGGGCAAGTACCAACCCCGCCAATAGTAGGGGGGCTAGGTCAAGGACAAGTGACAGGGAGGCAACCACCAGGTGCCCCTGTCACATAGACAAATAAGCTTCCAACTGGACAAAACAAAGCTTATTCGATCTAGCAGCCAACCTCACCAATCAGTCAATAGGATGTGCAACGGCTGTCTCAGGGAAAGTTCGCTACTTCCTACTAGACACCTCAGTCGGCCCATAAAATTGCTCCATCAGTACTATGGATCACCAAGGATGTCGGTCCTAACTTCTTCAATAGTCGGTTACAAGGATATACCAATCACAAGACCTAGATTGACTATCCAGAAGGTTATCATCCAGTTTCTTACGTCAGCACGTACGAGATGACGCCACACCCTGGGTATTAGAAGCCTTATAACTACAACGTTCAGTAGCTTCAAGCCTAGGGACAACAACTAAAAGTTCAAGGACAACAGTCTCTGGCTCAGGGTCAACAAGTTCAAGCACAAGGATATCAAGCCTAGGCCCAAGGACAGCCGAGATAGGAAGCCTTTGTCATGGATGCTGACAAATTCGCCAATAGGATAGTTGCTATGATGTAGAGCCAGTTTAGTCTGAAGCCCAAAGGGCAGGTTGGCTCCTACCAGCACCCATACCTCGCTTGGTATGATATTGTGCATCTCCCTCCACGCTATAGGGTCCCAGCCTTCTCCAAATTTACTAGGGTAGACGAGATGACAACCATGGAACATATCAGCCGCTACCTCGTTCAGCTCGGAGATGCATCTGTTGAAGAGGGACATAGAGTTTGATTCTTCCCTTTGTCCCTCTCTGGACCAGCCTCTAGTTGGTTTTCTTCGCTCGAACCAAACTCTGTCACTGGGTGGGCCGATCTAGAAAACAAGTTCCACGCATACTTCTACAGTGGGACAGGAGAGAAGAAGCTTACAGATCTGACAAGTATGAGGCAGAGAA
This sequence comes from Miscanthus floridulus, assembly GCF_019320115.1. NCBI lineage: Eukaryota > Viridiplantae > Streptophyta > Magnoliopsida > Poales > Poaceae > Miscanthus > Miscanthus floridulus. The sequence goes on along the minus strand of NC_089583.1, from coordinate 4,882,766 downwards.
GCAATGAGTCAGGCTCTGAGTTCATTTAGAGATTCAGAGAAGTAAGGAGCCGTTGCTACTCATTGAATCTATCTGATGGCCAATTGGCTGGATTGACCCTTCAAGGGATGTATCCATTAATCAGAGAGAAGTTCGAAGGCCAGGACTTTAAAAGCTTGGCTCATTTAGTTCAGAGAGTGTCTTCTTTTGAAAGTCAGCACCGGACCCTGCGCAAAGAGATGTTTTTGAAGGGGAGTGCTGCTATGTTAGATCCCTATGATACAGACTCTGATGAAGATGAAGAAGTCGCAATTGCTAAATGGACATGGGGCAAGGCTCCAGTATCGTGTCCATGGGTGAAAGAAAAGAAAGATGTTTACGACTTCGATGTCAACAAAGCTGATACGATCTTTGACCTACTGCAAGAGAAGAAGCAGTTGAGACTACCTGCAAATCATGTGATCCCTTCGGTTGAAGAGTCAAAGGGGAAGAAATACTGCAAGTTCCACAATGCCACCACTCATAATACTAGTGATTGCAGAATCTTAAGCGTACATATTCAGAAGGCTATAGAGCAAGGAAAAACCAAGTTTGAGCTAGCCAAGAAAACATCAATGGGCGTAGATGGACATGCCCTCCTATGGGTGCATATAGTGGAGTTTCACTTGGCTAAGGGAAAGACAAAGGTCTTGACATCAGCTAAGGCTAAGAAAAATGGGTCAGTTGACCCCAAAGTTCAGATATTGGTGAATGAGTTCAAGAAGGATGATCAGCAAAAGAGCCAATACGAACAAGGCGAGACATCTAGAGCTAGTGCTTTACGTCCTCGGGTCACTTCTAGGATCTTGTTGAATAAGTGCAATGCCAGAAGGATAAGGACTATCAGCACCGGCTCAAACAAGAAGAATATGAGCGTCGGTGCGATGAGAAAAGGTACAAAAGAGAATAAGCTGAGCTACATTAGAGTTGTCCTTTCTTTAAACACAGTTGGAATGAAGGTTTGAAATTGCCTAGAAGACCGAACTACCCAGAATGTAGTAATCCGTATGCAGAGTTCAGGCAATCTCAAGCCAACCGCCGGTCCATCCATGAGCATTTGAATTGTCAATCTAACAACATGGATCGGTGCATAAAAAATAAAGGAGTTCATGATCGGTTAGGCAAGCGTGTCCATGATCAAAATTGGGCCAATCGTGATGATGAGAAAGAGTATATTTGGCAGGAGGGCCAATGGTGTCTAGGAGGTCTAACAAGGAGCCAAAAGAGAAGGGTTCAATGCCTGAGAAACAGAGAATTGGAAGCTCAGAAGTATAGTATACCTCAGACATGGCGCGTCAATCAAACAGCCGACAAGGGTAAGCTGTCGGCTAATGTTGATATGGTCTTCATCCTACCTGCAGAGTTCAGGGCTCCCTCCAAATACGAACAAGAAGAATCTGATGGGGAGGAGTATGAAGAAGAAGAACTGGAAGAAGCAATAGCTCAGTTAGCCCTCCAGTCCCAACAAGCTATATTTAACAAGCCATCTCAGCATCGGCACTTGAAGGCTTTATACATAAAATGATTTGTCGATGGAAAGCCGATGACTAAGATGTTAGTCGATGGAGGTGCTGCTGTTAATCTAAAGCCATATACTACTTTCCATAAGATCGAGAAGGGCCTAGAAGATCTGCTTGAAAAGGACATGATGTTGAAATACTTCGGTGGCAACGCGTCTAAGACCTAGGGGCCAATTAACGTCGAATTGACGATCGGAAGTAAAACCATGCTGACTACTTTCTTCGTCATCGATGGTAAAGGAACATATAGTATGCTCTTGGGTCATGACTAGATCCATGCTAATTGCTGCATCCCTTCCACAATGCACCAATGCCTTATCCAGTGGCAAGGAGACTACGTCGAAGTGGTTCAGGCACAGCTGTAAGCGTGGCAACAGCCGATCCAGCATACTAGGAATTTGAAGACTGTGAATGCTTCTCTGGTAGACTCTGGGAAGGAGGCATCATCAAAACCAACGATGGAAGTCAACAGCTTATCCAAACAATCGGCTCTGAGAATTTATTTTAACGACTTCTTTAGTTGGTTATCATGGATCGGCTAAACATTGCTTTTATGAGTTAAAATGTAGCCATTCTATTTTAACAAGTCAGATTTGGATTGCACAACACTTCGACAGAGCTTGACAACCAATGATTATTAAGTTTTCATAAAGATTTAGTACTTGAATCATCATCAGCTATTTTGAAACAATTTTTGTTATGAGATTTCACGTCCTGATGATTAAGGGTTAGCGCAGTGCAGATCATCACCAAGTCTGATAGTCGATACCAGCAGAGTATCGTCTTTAGAACAAAAAATAAATGATCCCAACTCAGCCTAACAAGGCAAAAGGCGTTGCAGTACGCATCGCCTATAGTGCAAAATAAATAGAAGAAAAATACAGAATCATATAGAAAAGAGCGTTAGTAGGATTCACAGAGTGAGACAGAGAATTCATCACCGGGGGGAAAGCACCCCTGACATTGACGAATCCGGTCGTGTAATCCGCATCCAGTTGGAAACTTTGAAGCTGCGCTGACAAAGCTGATGAAAAGAAGCCGTCAGAGTTCTATGTGGTTAGGGTTGTGAGAATAGAAGTCGCAACAAGGAATCTCACCTATGATTCTAGCCTCAGTTTTGTCCAACCTCGCTTGAGCGGAATTGGCCCTATTCTCTGAGACGGTGAGCGCATCCTGTAGAGCATTCAGGTGGAAGTCCATGCGCCCAAGGTCGTGAGCCGCATTAGAGTACCATAACTGGGCCTCATCTCTCTCCTGAAGAAGTCGACGAACGTCATTTCCATGGGAATCAGAGGATACCGTGGGGAATTTACTAGAGCCACCACCTGCACGCCTCTGGGACCGACGATTATGCGGAGACGAAGGCCACCGTTTGAGTCGGCCCTAAAGATATGAAAGGTTAGATTAATCCGCTCAAGGAACACGAAACCATGTTCATCCTTACTCTTGGATACGAGAACACTGGTGCAGCGGCACAAACTCATCTAGAATCTCATCAGTGGGTCGCTTGTTGTTCTCCATCTCTACAGAAAAGATGATGATTTAGGATTGGAAGATGAGGGGAATAGTTCGCGCTCAGGACGCAAGAAAATCAAGGTGTGGTAGATTGGTTTCTCATCCGCGACCATGGCCCGTATTTATAACCCAGAAGATGCGACGATAGGCCTCCTCAAGGCCGCGCAATCGATCGGAATTGGTTATGGAAAGGAATCATCACTCCAGAGATCGAGGGGACAGTTTGCGAAGAATTAGGAGATGCAACAGATTCGGAATTTATTGCTTTTCCATTATTATGATACCTCGGATCTTGGAGGATTATTACAAGAAAGATTACACCCAGAACCGGGTAGCCAACCCAAGAAGACTCCATTGGATTGAAGGGAGTCTAGACCCCCACAAAGCCGAAAAATGTGAGTCACATCGGCTAAGAGATGGAAGTAGCATTAGGGGCAGAAGGAAGTAGACCTATTCGTCAAGAATGCACTGTTAACCTCGCAGGCTTCTCGCCATAGACAGAGTAAATAAGGGGAAGGTGTCCACACATTCGAGCCCTTGCAAACACTGGAATAGCCTCATACCGATGGTGAGAAGACTCAAGTGATATCACAAGATTTCTTCTAGCCACGACAGTTGATTCCTTGGCTTGATAAGGCACTAAAATGGGCAACACGATCACCCTAAACACAAGAATTCTTCTAGCCACCAGGGGTTTTCATGGTGAACCGTTGGTCCAAAGAGGATCCAACGAAGCTGAGAGCGCTCAGAAAAATGATAGCAAGAAGAACGAGGCTGGATAGGCATGCTCGGTCGTTCTCATCAAGATCAGAGATTTATAGTCGACCAGTGAAGCTGTATTCAAACACCCAAGAAGAAATAGTGTACCTATGGAACTTTGGGACATAGGATGCCAACAAAGAAGTGGCATACCCGTGAAGCATGCAAACGACCGAGAGCATAAAGAAGAACAGAGCCAATGAGCCCTAGGGAAAAGTTCTCGGTCCCTGTTGAAGACATGTCGATGGCCTCAAGATAGCACAGAAGACAATTTCAGAATAAAATCACTTTTATCCTGAAATTGCGGGGCATGTGTTGACACAGAAATTTGGTTTGAGATAGGAAATCCATGAAGACAAGAAATTATCAAGGGAAACCGAGTCGTCCAATCAAATCGGCTAAACAGATTGCCAGTTCAGCTAGCGAAATGGCGACATCAAGGGAATGGACCCTATTGGCAGGATCGGCGAGGCACGAAGCAAGAAGACACATCGGACACCATGGAAGGGAAAGATTGGAGTCCAAGTTATCTCAAATTAGCGAGTTTTTCTTTTTCAAGTTTGTAACCGGTCTTATTCGACCAAAACTCATAGTCAGTCCTTGGGTATAAATATTGAACCTCGGCCATTGTAATGGATATCTCCAACAATCAACATAAATAACTACCTTTACTTTCTGGGCTCATACCACCCCTTAAGAGTAGGAGTAGAGTAGATTTCGATGAGTTCTTCGGCGAGCAGGGCTGCATCGGTTAGGTCCGACCTCCGGTTTGTCTGTGAGTATCAGTCACGACTTATACCTTGTTTATAAGGCTACATCGGTTAGGTCTGACCTCTTGCAAGCTTTATATAAGTTAGGTATCATCACTTGATTGTAAGGCTGCCTTCGGTTAAGTCTGATCTCTTATAATTGCTGATAGTTATCCTCGATTCTTATCAAAATCTGCACGGCTGCCCTCGGTTAAGTCTGATCTCGTACGAATTTTAATACGAATCCCCTGCCCGATTAAGATTGAGATAGATCGGCTTTATATTTCTTTTTGAATCATCATCTCGTCGCACTACAATGTTTACATCCCGCTTTGACGATGGTTCTTGCTAGTCTAGCTGTTCTGTTCCAATCTTGATTGAAGATAGCGTGTGGTCAAAGGCATATTTAGCCCTAGGTGAGGCTTGCTAGTTAATGAAATCTGGTCTAGAAGTGCTTTTATGGCTGTATCAGTTAGGTCTGACCCCCACTGCTAGCATCATAGATTGGAAATCGTCAGGTGGTAAGCCTTGGTTATGGCCAAGCATAGTCTTCGGCTGCATGCTATGTCTGCATCAGCTATTTAGCCAATTGCCTAAGCTCTCACGATCATAGAGTGTTCCCGCTATCTCATTAAGTGTTTATAGATCCATATGCTTTGAAGGTTTAATCTGTTATCCTTATTATAGCTATATCGGTTAAGTCTAACCCCCACTGATAAAGATAGTAGATTGGATCTGTTAGGCATACGGGTTTATACACGCTTAATAGTTGAGTGGTTGCATGCTATGACCCTTCTTTCACTGGAATCGGCTATTTAGACGATAGCCTATCTTTTGAGAATATATATTTGCTATTTATATGCTCTTTACTTGTTCGTGTCTTGGTTAAAAGCTAGATTGTTTCTCAATCAAATCATATACCTTCACGCCTTTCTTTTTACATCTTTTGTATGCTTTCATGATGATTGGCAGGTTAGATCTATATATTTGACTAACTGATGATTGTTGATATGCTCATTTTCTTATCATACATCATGAACATGCTGGATATCGACTCTCTAGTCGATAGCCTTATCTCGCTGGCCACTTGGGCGCACTTTTGGAACTGTTTGGACAAACGACCAGCATGTTCCACCTTAAATTACTGATCAATCTTGCTCCCTTGTCAATTGCAGGTCAAATTGACTGGCATGCCCCCTAGGTCACGACCGTCTGGTCCAGTGGTGCCCTTCCAAAGCCCGGAGAGAAGCTCGCGGTATGCTCCGCGCTGGGCCACTCACCGGCGTTGATCACTATGTTCTCGGCGTCGGATTTTTGACGTCGACATCCCCATGGATACGATACTCGATAATACTCTAGGTAAAAACTACTTCGATACCAGTGCACTTGCGGATTTTGTCTGTGTGCCACCATAGATGTCAACACTCGTCCATCGGGTACAGCGATGGCGTGAGGTAGAGGTCGCTATACAGCAACAATTAGATGACCTTGCTGAGCACGAGCTGGTGCTCACCGTAGAAGAAGAGCAGGTCCTTGAGCTAAAACCCTAAGCTTTGGTACACGTATGGCGGCACGCCCGCCGTCGCGTTCGTGGCCAGGCCGACCACCTTAGCCTTGAGTAGACTCGTGCTCGATACACTGTCCTTGCGGGACCAGGTTAGCGACGGGGAAGTCGTTTTCCATCAGGAGGCGCCACATCGTGCCCGAGAATGGCTCACAGTAGAGGTTGGTCGAGTCTGGGGGCGGGGTGACGAGTAAGACGTGGCCTGTGAACAGCGCGTAGAAGAAGGCGCTCACCATGGACTGCTTGTGGTTGACGAGTCTGTCGAAGGGCAGCCACACGACATAGGTGCGCTCCATGATGTAGGCGTTGCGGCCAGACCAGAGCTGCTCCATGGACTTGGCATAAAGCGGCGTGCTAGGTGCGCACCGCCTGTCCCGGGCCTCGTATGCGTGCAACTTGCCTTTGAGGTACAACGACGCTGCATACGGGAAGTGCTTATGTTACCGCCATGACTCATACCGGCTCCGGCACGACCGCCGGTCCATGCCCGCCGAGAGAAGCCTGCCGAGGAGCTCATCGCGACCATGAGGAGCTTTCATCGTCGAAAGCCATAGAGCCACTATGTACGAAGGGAACAAGGCCTGCGATATTTCGACCGAAAACTTGATAGTAAAGACGGTAGGGAGCATTCCGGGAGAGGCTTGTCGGAAGGTATATTGGAGACCCACTTGCGTATGGGAAAGGCAAGGCTATTCACGTAGTTACCCGACCTGGAGCTTGGCCCTTGCGGAGGCTTTCTTGCGAGAGGCTCCAATGAGCACTAGGGAAAGCTTGCGCATTTCTCGATACCTCGATAAAATTACTGGAGTCGTCGACGGTTGTTTGCGTCTCTACCTCATCTTTAGCTATCACATTTATATTGCAATCTTTGTTTTGTGCTTTACCTTTGTTAACATAGTTGATAGGCTAGTTGATAGGATTGGAACATGGATTTCATAACACTTTTACAGTAGAGATAGTAACACACTAGTAAAACTAAAGTTACACATTTAGATAGTTTATTTATTTGCATATGTTTTGCTAAGATGAGAATTAGAGGTATAGTTAGAAGTAGATTTTTAAGTTGCTTAATTCACACCCTCTTAGGTGTCACGGACCTTACCGAAGGAAAATGCATATGGAAAAGTAACAACGCCACGCCGCCTAGTCCAAAAAACATGACCCCATCCTTGAAATCCTCGCAGACCTTGATATGGCGTGCCAGGTCCTCCAAGTTAGCGGGCTTGTCCCGGCACTCGAGGCCCCGCGGCGGCGTGAGGTTGTAGGGCTCCATGGACACTGCCCGCCGGCACGGCGTCTCAGGAACCTTGTGGTTGAACGCGGTGAGCAGGATCGCTGGCCGGATGCCGGCGAGGCCACTGCTGACGTACCCAAACGTGGACAGGCCGGATGTGACCAGCTCCTCGGAGAAGCTGAGCAAGTATACACTACTACAGAAATGAGATCTAGTCCCGGTTGGGAACTAGCTCTACTCCCGGTTTCCCAACCGGGACTAACAATCCGGGGCTAAAGGTGTTGTTCTTTAGTCCCAGTTTGCCACAACCGGGACTAAAGATCCTCCTAGCTTTAAAAAAAAATAATGCCTCCCACCGCTGCGCCCTGTGAGATTCGAACCCAAGACCTCATGCACTGCCTCGCGCGTAGCTTACCACCCCACCTACACAACACATCTAACAATGGATGGGATGCTTTTCTTTTGAACTAACCCATCCGGGGACCTTTAGTCTACCAACCGGGACTAAAGGGTCTACCTTTAGTCTGGGTTGGTATTACCAACCGGGACTAAAGGTTGGAGGACTTTTAGTCCCGGTTTAGCCGTTGGGCAGGGATCTTCCTTTAGTCTCGGTTGGAGACACAAACCGGGACTAAAGGCCTTCTAGTCCCGGGGGCAAAAAATGCCAAGACTAATGCTAAATTGAGACATCGTTCTAAAGTCTGTTCTCTGGTAGTGATATTTCCACGAGCGCCTTCTGGTTGTGCGCCAGGTTCTCAGTCGCCTGCCGCTCCTCGTGTGTCCGCTAGAACACGCTTACCCTCGTCGCGCCGCCGCCCTTCGCCACGTGCGGCGTGGAGTACCTCGACCTCAGCCTCTTGTAGTAGTCGGAGTACAGCGACGCGATGAAGATGGCCGTGGAGTTGTTGGAGCCATTGCCATCTCCGCCAGTCACCGCGGTCGGTGTCACAGCCTTGTCATCGGCGTTGGTGGTTTCCGGTAGTATGTGCTCCTGCCTGGAGCAATTGAGGATCTGGTTGTACATGTCATCGGCCGGGATTGAGGAGTGTCCGTACATCCTGATCTGCACGCCGATCCTCCGTGTCGCCGGAGCCAGGTACGAGCGGTAGTACCTGATGACCAAGCTCCACACGGGGTTGGCCGGGTGGCGCAGGTACCGGGACAGGAGGTGGTGCACGCTCTCCTTCTCCGGGAACAGTCGCCCAAGCTCGTCCTGGAACTCGGCTACCTCATACAGCGACGGCGCGAAGTAGAGGTCGCTGTACAGCAGCAGCCAGTTGACCTTGCGGAGCACGCGCTGGTGCTCGCCGCAGAAGAAGATCCTATCCCTGAGTCGACACCCTAGGCTCAGGTACACGTACGACGGAGTCACGGCCGCCGTCGCGTTCGTGGCTGTGCCGACCACCTTGCCACCAACCAGCCTCGTGTACGACTGCTCCATGTTCTGCCCGACCCCGAACAGGTTGGTGACGGGGAAGTCCTCCACGTCGGGCCCGGGAACGGCTCGCAGAAGAGGTCGGCCGAGTCCGGGGCAAGGCGGCCAGGAGGACGCGATCGGTGAGCAGGGCGTAGAGGAAGCCGCTCAGCACGGATAGAATGCGGTTGCCGAGGCCGTCGAAGGGGAGCCACACAACGTAGGTGCACTCCATGCCCTCGGCGCTGCGGCCGGACCGGAGCTGCTCCACGGACTTGGCGTAGAGCGGCGTGCCGGGGGCGCACCGCCGGTGCCGAGCTAGCCTCGTAGGCGCGCAGCTTGCCCTGCAGGTACGGCGACTCCGCGTACGGGAAGTGCTTGTAGTATTGCCACGACTCGTACCGGCTCCGGCATGCCCACTGGTCCATGCCCGCCGGGAGAAGCCCGCCGAGAAGCTCGTCGCGGCTATGAGGAGCGTTCGTCGTAAGCCCTGGAGGTAGGTGGCGACTGAGGTTAGTTTTGCGGATATGCTACAGTGCTATAGCATGCAAAGCCCGGGAATGACATGGACATGCACGAGCTGACCGTATGTACCTGCTGTTCCATTGTTCATGGCTGTGAGCTTGGCGAGGTCGATCGCTGACGACGCGCTCTCCCGGCCGAGGACGAAGCACGCGAGGAGCAGCAGCGTCATCAGGCTGCCGGCGAGGAAAGCCTGGTGACGCACCTTCTTCTCCCTCACCGGCCATGGCCACGGCTCCGCCTCCACAGCTGGCGCCACCTCCCGATCGTCCACCGGTTTGGTACCATGCGTGCAGCGCCGCCGCCACTCGTCGTCATCTCCGTCGATCAGCTCTGTACCGTGCGTGCTTGCCGACGACCGTGCCGCGGTATTTATTGGATCCGATACGCGGCTGCGTGTACCAGAAGAGCAGTAGAAGCTGGAGCTGGAGTCCTCGTCACGTCGGTGATTGCAACGAACGTGGGAGATTTATGGTGATGGCGGCATGGGGCCGTGCGATCGAGTAGCTTTGGCAAAACTTTAACCCTGCACGTTTAGCTCTTTTTTTTTTTTTTGCTATGCGGATCCAAACAGAAGGGCTAAAAAATGAGCAAATGGCTAAAAAGTAGACTAAAATATTTTGCTCCTAAAGAGGGCCTAAATTAGGCTAAACCGGCGCTAAACGCCTCATACCCCTGTCGTTCCCCACGCTCTCCACGCGCGGTACAACCCTATCCCCTGGCTCGCTCATAATGCCGCCGCCGCTCTCGACCGCCCGAGCCCGAGCACCGCGACGCAGCGCCGCGCGAGGCCGACCGCACACCCGCACTCCTACTCCTTCCCCGCGCCGCCGCACTCGTTCTCCTCCCCCGCACCGCTGCGCTCCCAGCACTGAGCAGCGCCGCGCTCGCCCGACCGCCCTGCAGGCCAGCCTGACCGACACTGTCACTACCGGAAACACCTAATTTGCCGAGTGTCCCCGCCTTTGCCGTGGGCAAGATTTCGGGCACTCAGCAAACATGGTGTTTGCCGAGTGTCCCAAAGACGACACTCGGCAAAACTAAAACTCACGGCATAACAATTTACGCCGAGTGCTGACACTCGGCAAACAACAGACACACGGCAACTTCATGTCCGGGGTAACACCATCAACCTCTGTTATCATTTTGCCGAGTGCCACCCGTTAACACACGGCAAACCAACATATATGCCGAGTGTCAAAGTATAACACTCGGCAAATCCTACTATATGCCGAGTGTCAGAATATGACACTCGGCAAACAATTGTTTTTTTTATTTTGCCTCCCAAACTTTTTGTACTATTGTATTACAATACCTGTTGCTCTGTGTTGAAGTTTTGTACATTTCTGAGTTATTTTATTATATTTCGTCAATTTATTTTAGTCAAATGAATTTTCGGTAATTTTTTTATTTGAACTGCAAGTGCTTCGAATATCCGAAAAAGTGAATAAAAAAATGATATTCTTGTCACTGAGTCTGTTTTGAGACCGTATCTAGGGCCAGACTAGAAATTTCGAACATTGTGTTCGCGAAACATGAGCAGAAACGCGTGGCGGAAAAGTCTGAAAATTCTATAAAAAGCAAACGAAGTATGAAAATCACGAAATTCGTCGAGTTGTCATGATATCATACGTGGAGGCTATGGTAAAAAATTGAGAGTGTTTTGGCAAAGTTGATACGTACGCTGCATACAAATCGGATCATCTTCGAAGAAGTTTCTGAGATTTGAGAAAGATCCGGTAAGATGAGGAGACAATTTGAATGTCGATTTAGAGTTTCACTTCAAAAAATTTTGTATATACAATAGAGAACAAATATCGCTTCTTGTGAATTTTTAGCAATTTTTCGGAGCAATTTCATAATTTTAATTCTTTCGTCGCAATTATTGAATTTTAGATGCGTGATATACAAACACATGAAATAATAGTCCAATTTTTGTACAAGCTTGAAATTCACATTTGTGAGTGCACCTAACAAAGTGTAATGCAAGTTCATTTCATGAAATTAGTGAAACATGAAATAGAGGAAGGTAATTAAGTAGAGGAAAGAAAAGGGCAGCATGAAATATAGAAATAAGTTTGCCGAGTGCTGCATAGGTGGCACTCGGCAAAAATGTAATAAACTTTTTTTTTAAAATTTCTTGTTAAGGGAGAACAGGGATTTAGGTTTTTTAAGTAGTTTACCAAGTGCGCCATCGGCCGACACTCGGCAAACGGATGGGATTTTTTTAAAAAACGTTGCCGAGTGTCGTATCGGGCCGACACTCAGCAAACAGGCCGCAAAATATCTAGGCCGCTGGCCGGCTCTGGCCATTTCTCCATTCTATCCCCTCGCGCCGCCGTCGTCGACCTCCCTCCCCTCGCGCCGCCGTCGAGCTCCCCCCACGCGCCCTCCTCCCTGCCCACTCCATCGTGCTCCCCACGCCCGTCGCCGTCGAGCTCCCTCCCCACGCGCCGCCGACCGCACACCCTCCACCGCAACCCCTCCGCCGCACCCCTCCCTCCCCACTCCGCGGCCCCCTCCCTCCCCACCCCGCCCGCCTCCGCCGTCGACCTCCACCCCACCCGGCCGGTCTGCCACAGCCACCGGCTGGCCCACGCCCCTGTCCCCGCCGCGAAACCGAGCGCGAGCACGACCCCGCCCGCCTGCCCCAGCGAGTCCCTGCGCCACCTCGGTGCCCGCCCGCAGGGAGCCCCTTGCTCGACGCCACTCCGACGACCTCCTGGGCGGCTTCTACAGTGCGGCCGCCTCTCCGACGACAGCTGTTCTACGGCGACCCAGGTAACTCAAAGTCGCCCTGCTCGGTTGCTTCCGATTTGGGACTCGTTTCAGTTTTGATTTCGGTTTCAGAAGTGGCAAATTTTGATTTCGATTAGATAAGTGCATAGGGAATAATACGCGATGCATGCATTCATATGCATCTGTTGCTGATAAAGCTGATAAAGCAAGCAGCAGCAGGATTGGGGGGAGGGGAGGGGAGGGGTCAATCAACACAGCCATCTGACCCTAGCTATAATTTTGTTGTTGATTTGAAGAACACATTGTTCCTAGTCTTAAAATGTTTATGTGCTGGAGTATTTGGATGCCAAATTCATTTTCCAACAAATCCCACAAAGTAGCTGCAAAGGAAAATTACTGTCGTTGGGTGGAGCATTAGTCCAGATTAGTTCAGCCTTATTTAGCCTACCAGCAGTATTCTCTGCATTTGCTTGCCAACCCTTGTTCTAAATTGCATGGTGATTACTATGCAATATATAGATACTCTGCCATCTGGACTGGATGTGGTAGCAAATAAGAACTGGTTTTAGTTTTTTTTTTGTCAAGCTGAACATCCACTACCGGAGACCGGCTCTTTGCCGAGTGCCAGGTGGTTTGCCGAGTGTTGTTTTTCGGGCACTCGGCAAAGACGCCTTTGCCGAGTGTTTTTTTGACACTCGGCAAAGAGGCTATTTGCCGAGTGTTTTTTTTAACACTCGACAAAGAGTCTCTTTGCCGAGTGTTTTTTTTGACACTCGGCAAAGAGCTTCTTTGCCGAGTGTTATTTTTTTGACACTCGGCAAAGAAAATTTCAAAGCACATTTTGAAGCAGTAAATTAATTCAAATGAAAAAGTTTTCAACTACAAAGTTGTATAACTCATCAAGATGTACAATGTTTGTTTTGGTATTTTCTTCATACGGTACAAAGTGAAAATAAATTCGTTCACAAATCTGACATATCTCTCTTGTAGTTTATGAAACTACAAGAGAGATATATAAGATTTGTGAACAATGTTAGAACGACCATGTCGGATGAATAGATGACCAAACAACCAAAATAAACTTTGTAGATCTCGAAAAGTTATGAAACTTTGTAATTGGCAACTTTTTGATTTGAAAACATCTTGTCATGCAAAACTGTGTTTGAATTTCAAAATTTTAAAATTCAAACTTTTCAAACGACCTCGGATGAAAAAACAACCAAAATAAACTCTGTAGATCTCGAAAAGTTATGAAACATTGTAGTTGACAACTTTTTGATTTGAAAACATCTTGTCATGCAAAACTGTGTTTGAATTTCAAAATTTTAAAATTCAAATTTTGTAAACGACCTTAGATGGAAAAACTTCCTAAACTAAAAGTGTAGATCTCGAAAAGTTATGAAACTTTGTAGTTTACAACCTTTTGATTTGAAAACATCTTGTCATGCAAAACTGTGTTTGAATTTCAAAATTTTAAAATTCAAATTTTGTAAACGACCTCGGATGGAAAAACTTCCTAAACTAAAAGTGTAGATCTCGAAAAGTTATGAAACTTTGTAGTTTACAACTTTTTTATTTGAATTCGTTTAGGGCCTCAAACATGCAATTTACACTCGGTTTAGTATAATATATTGGGAACTAAAACGGAATCCAGACACAAGTGAGAGTGTGGTGTAGTGGTAGAGGAGGTACGTGCATAGCGGGAGGTCTCGGGTTCGAATCACGTCGGCCGCGTAGCCATGAAATTCACGCGAAAAATGTCATAGATGGGTGGACGCTGGCCGGTGGGGGCCTCCATCGATAAAAAAAAATTCTATTTTTTTGGGTAAAAATTCCCATTTTTTTCGGGTTTTTTTCGGTTTCAACTTTGCTGAGTGTCGGGCACTCGGCAAAGGCTTTGCCGAGTGCCCGATAAAAAACACTCGGCAAAGTTGGCTTTGCCGTCACTGTTTTTGATGAGTGCTGTCGGCGAACACTTTGCCGAGTGTTTTATGTCTTTTGCCGAGTGTTTCGGGCACTCGGCAAACTCAAGGAGTCCGGTAGTGATCTGTGCATGCCTTACTGAAAATCTGATTTCCTGGCATTATCCTCGTGTCTTTGGCAATTTCCATTTCGTGCACTGGGCAAGCTAAAAAAATATTTTCTTCTTGGAAAATTTCTAGATTACATTCAGTATTGTGTTGAGAACTTTCACGATCATGTGTACTGCTAGCTTCTTCATTTGAGATAGTAAATAGCTCGTCAGGCGTGCTTCTTGTTTGATTCAAATAGCTATCGTCCCTAATGTCCATATTGGTGGAACAAGCATAAGTTTCCTCACACATGCTTCTTTTACTACTCTGAGAAGTCCCAATCTTTTCAGTTAGCATAGAGTATATATTTCCACAGTGCAAATAATGTGCACCTCCAACCTTATTTGCGGACATATGCCTCCATGTGGATGATGCACCAATAACGCTATTGAATGGTGTGAGCATCAACATCTTCTTTACCGAAATAAGATCCTCATAAATTTTTTTAGGTGTAGACAAACAGTTTTGAGATCTCAGACCACTTCAGCTTTCCACATACCAAGGTGTCAGTATATTTCCTTGTTGATCCCTGCTAAAGCACACATGGTCTTCCCTACTCGAAGTCCCATGAATCTCAGATCTTTGAGTTGTGCCAGATGATTCAGGCTGGCCAACAAGATTCCAGATTCCAGCCAATGCAGATACAAACTGGGGAGTGGTCAATCTTCTGCAAGCATATGTTCTGCAAGATTGAGAACTTTGGCTTGATTGATGATTGGCATCTCGCTCCTTAGTAATCAAAGCATCTGGTTCAAATAAGTGGTGCTCATCTAATGAAAACCTGTGGTAATTGATTGTTGACTTTGCCGCTTTTGAAGCTCGGCGTGTCGAGTTCATCTTTTACTAGATTGCAAGGTAGTAATAAGTATATAAAAAAAAGTCCAACTAATCGGCTGCTTGAGATCTGCAGGAAGCAATAATGAACAGAGTATTTAGCTCACTGAAGTAATTCTCTAGAAGCTGAGTCATTTCAGTGGCTACCAAACAGAGAATATAGCTAGCACGTAGTATCCGACAGTAGCACCCTACCCTAGTAAGACCGAATCTCATGAGCATCAGCAATCTACAAAAACAGCCGAGCAAGCAGAAGCAATCCAGTTGCTGGAATAGGATGACCAGGATCTGAAGGCTCAGATAAATAGAGAAAAATTCACGGAAAGTCCGAATGCCAGCTACTCTGCTATACGGGGCATTTCTCCGAACACCGCGTGTGCGCGAGACGAAGAGCAAGCTCCCAGTCCCTGAGCGCCTCATCCCCCAGCATACGCGAGCTAACAAATGAAATTGAGACATGAGACCGATTCAGTTTGCTTGCTTCCGGTAGCAGATTATTTTCTGAAGCCTGCCCTTGTACACCTCACCCTACCACATCCAGTCTGTCACATCAGCTTAGATTGGGGTAGCAGATTATATTGGTACATAGCCCCTCTGTCAAACAATTTGCTAAAATCTATTGCTCACAGGTCACATCAGCTTAGTCTCACACAAACAATATTTTTCAGAGTTCAGAAACCGATCTGCCAGTAGTTTAGTAGAAATTTAGACTCCCTATGTATAGGCCTAGGCGAGAACTAAAAAAACTCACATCACACCAGGAGGCTGAAAAGTTCAGATCATGGTTTTTGGAGTAGGCCTTGAAACGTAGAGATGCTTTTAGGTCCTGTTTTTGGGAACCTAGCTAGCTAGCTTCTATTCGATGAAAAGTCCAGATCTTGTTTCTTTTTACTTTGTTTATGGTGATATAAAGGTAATTACTTACTCGTGTGAAATGACTTATTCTTTTAGGGAGGACTGAGGCTTCTGGCTGTTTGTTGGTGTTCCGTGGACCTTGTAGCGGTTGAGGCTTCTTCTGTTTGCGGGACAGCGAGGTGAGGCATAAAACACCCCTCTTTTCCGTATCATGCATGTTTATAGAGCACGTAACCTGGTTAGGCGTCTCCCGTTCGAAAGAGATACGGTTGGAAATATGCAGCTCTTTGCATATCGATAACCGTATCTGTTTCGAATTGTCCACGTTTTTTGGACAGCCCTAGGATGCGTAGATGGGTTAGTCTCCGTGGTCTACTCCGTTCCGAGGCAGAGTTTCGACAGCATCTCCCTGTTGTTCTCCGGATACACAATCTTCCTACCGGGACGTGTATTTGGAGAACAGCGGGGAGGTGCTACCGAAATTCTGTCTCGGATCGGAGTAGACCATGGAGACTAACCCCAGCTACGCATCCTCGGGTGGGATTAGGACCTATCCTGACCTATTAGATGGTAGGAACATCGTGTACATGCAATTGATTGTTAATGTCTCGCTGGTATATACATATATATATATATATATATATATATATATATATATATGTCAGAGGATGGATGACCGTAAGTGGATGTACACGGGCCGCCCAAGTCAGCGTGCTTTGACTGATGAATGGATTGAGAAGACGGAGGCTTTCATAGATAGAGCAGTTGCCCTAGTTCCAAGAGCGTTAGCCATTTGGTGTCCGTGTAGTAGATGTGCAAACAGGCGTCGGCAACCAAAGGATGTCATGTCTACTCATCTTTGCAAGAATGGATTCATGGCAGATTATACTCGGTGGATCTACCACGGTGAAGCCGATCGGATGAGAGAGGAGGTCGTGAGAGCACGCGTCGAAGATTTTGATGCTGATGCCGGGGTAGGTGACTGGCTAAATGACTTTCACGAAGCACACGTAGGTGAAGAAAGTGGGGAGGAGGAGCCAGAGGCAACCGCAAAGGCGTATTATGACATGTTGTCTTCGGCACAGAAACCCCTTCACGGCCACACAAAGGTTTCTCAATTGGATGCCATTGGATGGGTAATGGCCTTAAAGGCTCAGTTTAGCATGAGTCGAGATTGTTACGATGCTACGTTGGCAGTTATTGGCAGCTCGCTTCCAGAAGCTCACATTATGCCAAAGAGCATGTACGAGTCGCAGAAACTCCTTCGTGCACTCAAGATGCCATATGAGCAGATACATGCTTGTCCGAAGGGGTGCGTCCTATTTAGGAAAGAACACGAGAAAGCAAAGTACTGTCCAAAGTGTCAATCCTCTAGGTACCTGGAGGTAGAGTCTGGTGATGGTCAGAAGAGGCAGCTTGAGATCCCCGTGAAGATCCTACGGTACCTTCCATTCTTACCGAGGATCCAATGGCTATACATGACCGAGGAAACCGCGAAACAGATGACGTGGCACAAAAATGGCACTCGATACAGTCCTGAGAAGATGGTACATCCATCTGATGGTGAAGCATGGACCCACTTTGATGGGATTCATCGTGAGAAAGCTCTTGAGGCTCGTAATGTACGTGTTGCGCTGGCAATAGATGGGTTCAATCCTTATGGACTGATGGCTGCCCCATACACTTGTTGGCCAATCTTCGTTATCCCCCTCAATCTCCCCCCCCCCGGTGTCATGTTTCGACGACAGAATATATTCTTGTCATTGATAATTCCTAGACACCCGGAGAGTAAGATGGGTGTGTTCATGGAGACTCTGATTGATGAGCTGGTCCGTGCTTGGGAGGAAGGGGTGTTGACATATGACCGAGCTATGAAGAGGAACTTCAGCATGCATGTCTGGTACCACTACTCCCTGCACGACTTCTTAGCGTATGGGATATTCTGCGCCTGGTGTGTTCATGGGAGGTTCCCATGCCCATTATGGAAGACAGCTGTGCAGTTCATTTGGTTGAAGAAGGGTGGCAAGTATTCTTCATTCGACAAGCATCGATAGTTCCTCCCTATTGAGCATGCATTCAGACGAGACATCAAGAACTTTACGAAAGGTGTGGTAGTGACAGACCCCGCACTGCAGATCATGACTGGTGCCGAGGTTCGTGCTCAGATAGATGCTCTCGTCGTCAACCCACAAGGCGATGGTTTTGTGGGATATGGTCGTCAACATATGTGGACTCATAAGTCGGGCATGGAGAGGCTCCCCTATTATGATGACCTCCTTCTTCCACATAACATTGATGTGATGCACACTGAAAAGAATGTAGCCGAGGCACTTTGGGGAACACTCATGGACACTAAAAAGTCAAAGGACAACGTTAAGGCTAGAGTGGACCTAGCAACGTTATGCGATAGACCAAAGCAAGAAATGAAGCCTCCTAGAGGCGGCAAGACATGGAGCAAGCCTAAGGCCGATTTCGTCTTGACCAGGCCCCAAAGAAGGCAAGTACTTGAATGGATGCAAACGTTGATGTTCCCTGATGGGTATGTAGCGAATCTGAGGAGGGGAGTGAACTTATCTACTCTGCGAGTCAAAGGGATGAAGTGCCATGACTTCCACATATGGATTGAGCGGCTTCTTCCGGCGATGGTTCGTGGCTATGTCCCTGAGCATGTCTGGCTAGTGCTGGCAGAGTTGAGCTATTTCTTCCGCCAGCTTTGTGCCAAGGAGTTGTCTCAAAAAGTGGTTGAGGACTTGGAAAGAATGGCGCCGGTGCTTCTCTGTAAGTTGGAGAAGATATTTCCACCTGGCTTCTTTGTTCTGATGCAAGCATTTGATCTTGCACCTCCCGTATGAGGCACGAATGGGGGGGGGGGGGCCGTGCAGGGCTGTTGGTGCTATCCAATTGAGAGATGTCTAAAGGTTGTTCGAAGTAAATATAAGAATAAAGGCAAAATTGAGGCTTCCGTTGCAGAGGCATACATTCTGGAGGAGGTGTCAAACTTCACAACAAGTTACTATAGTGACAACCTTCCCAGCATGCATAATCCACCCCCTCGCTACAATGCTGGCAAAAATGAATCGAACCTCAGCCTTTTCTGAGGGCAGCTCGGAAGTGCAAGTGATTGGAAACCCAAGACATTGAGACATGAAGAGTGGCGCACTATCATGCACTATGTGTTGACCAACCTTTCCGAAGTGGAGCCGTACATGCAGTAAGTTCACAACGAACTTGTTAAATATGATGTCACTATTCGGTATCCAACTCTCTTGTTTCTCATTGTTATAGGGAATTTCTTGATCACTACTGGCATCTATCAAGGGAACCTACCCGCAGGAATGTGATACCCTTCTTAAACAGGGTGCGGGAAATGGAATGCCCGATTTCATTTCTTGGTTCGCACAGAAGGTATTGTCCAACTTTGCTCGTACTTAGTTTGACATTATAAGTTGCTCGTACTTAGTTTAATGATATATCCTGCTTGAGCTTGCAGGGCCAAACCGATGAGTCTATGGATCCCGAGTTAGCACAGGTGTCCAGTGGCTTTCTGTATAGGGTCAGGTCATTTACCGCTTATGACGTGAATGGATATCGCTTTCACACGACAGCACATGAGGAAAGTCGGCCCAATCGAAGAACCACAAATACCGGAGTTCTTACGCCCGACACTGATGGGGCCGATTATTATGGGAGAATCGAAGAAATCTACGAAGTCAAATTTCGTGGTTCCAAACCCCTTAAGCCTGTCATATTCAAATATCATTGGTTTGATCCGGCAGTAATGAGACGGAGCCCTAATCTTGGGCTGGTCGAAATTCATCAGGATTCCGTCTATCTAGGGGAAGATGTCTATGTTGTTGCTCAACAGGCGACGCAAGTTTATTATCTGCCATACGCGTGCCCAAATGATGATCATCTTAAGGGTTGGTATATTGTGCAGAAGACATCACCACATGGTAGACTACCTCTCCCAAATGATCAAGATTACAACTTACACCCAAACACATATGACGGGGAGATCTATCAAGAGGAGGGGCTAGAAGGGAGTTTTGAGATAGACTTAACCGGTGCAATCGAAATGGAAGTAGATAATGAAAGGGTTGATGAAGAGGACGATGGAGATGAGGTGGAAAATGTGCAAGACTTAGAATTACTTGAGCGAGTGCGTATAGGCAATGCCGATGATGACAACATTGGTCCTTCGGATAGTGTTGATTATTTCGACATGTGTGATAGTGATGATGAGAGTTATGATCCGGCTAATCCCGATCATGATGTCTATTTCTAATACAAGTAATACTATCATTTTCTAATTATGTTTTGTTTATTTTGCATTTCTTTTTCAGGTTGTCCTGTTTATATGTGCTTATTGGTTTACTCTTTTTAATTGTAGGTGATTGACAAAAGATGGTGGGCGGTATGAGGTCCGTCGGGTCGTTTTACCGGAGCTCGGCGTCCGCTCCAGCTGAGGAGCCGCGGCGGAGGCGCAGGGGTCGGCCGAGAGGCCAGGGTCGGCAGGTGCGTGCAGCGACTCGGCTGTCGTCGCCTGTACCTCCCTCGCCTCAGGAGGAGGCGGAGGAGGAGCAGCACTAGCACGAGGAGCACGAGGAGCAGGCCGAGCAGGAGGAGGGCAAGCACGAGGAGGGGGAGGTCGAGCACGAGGCAGAGGAGCCCTCGACGGGGGGTTCCTCTTCCTCTGCTTCAAAGATCTAGTTGCGAGGCCCTTCACACCTCCCGGAACAGCCTATACCTTTCACGAAACGGCCGGTGATTCGCCCCAATGGGCCAAGGTAAGTGTCTTAAAATGTTATCGCTACTTCTTTTGATATGTTTAACATGGCAAAATACAAACTAATATTTTTTCGTTAATCACTTGGACAGGGGATGGAAGGTTGTGGTTGTAGGTGATCACAATTGCCTTCCCGGTGGAATCCTGGGTCTTCTGTGTAGGGAACACTTCCCCGGCCTGGTGGACTAGGCAGGAGGGGTGGAGCCGGCCTACACGTTCGAGCACTACGCGTCTGCCCCCGATGCACGAGATTGGGAAGGCAGGAATTCGACAACAAGGCGCAGCGGGTTGTGAAAGAGCTGTGGGTAAGCCTTCCCCGCACTATCTTGCTCAATACATCGCATTCCTATCACATCCTTGAAATAATGACTACATACAAAATGTTTATATGCAGGATTTCTATAGATGTGATGAGGGATATGAGGAGAGGGCAGAGAGGCACGCTCACAAAGCCTGCTACAAGCTCATGAAGGACATGCACTACGAGGCGCGTATCCTGGCTGTACAACAATACAAAGCTGTCTTCGAGGAAGTGAAGATCGACAAAGACCTCGTAAGAACCTTGATGCTGACCAAAGAGCAATACATGCTGGTAAATACTGTTTCTTCCTGAGATTAAGTACACTTACTGTGTTCTTATATGACAAATGCTTGTTGACGTGTAGATGCCTCCAAATTGGGTGGCCGGTAAAGGCGAGTGCTGGAGTAGGATGGTGGACAAGTGGTGCTCCCCGGAGTGGTCGGAGACACACGCCGCTTGCCGGGAGCGGCGTTTGATGATGACAGGTGCACCACACCATCAGGGGAACCTTACCCTTGCCGAGTACGCGGAGAGATGGGTACGTGACTTCATTTATGTATTCCAACGCTTGCTTCTGCATAGTTTCTAATGATCTTGCTGTTTGTTTCACAGTCGGCGTCACATGGTGGCGCACCTTGCTCCCAGGTGAAGGCATGGGCTATGGCCCACAAGGGCAAGGCGACGTCCGCCGTCGACTTCAACCCGGAGGACCCCCCCTCGGCGTACAGCAATCCCTCCATCCACAGCCGTCTCATCACCGAGTACACAACGGCGGCCAAGGCGGTCCATGGGCCGGAGTACGATCCGAGCACCCAGGATTTCGAAGGAGACCTTGTCATGAGGGTGGGAGGAGGCAAGAAGCATGGCAGGTACTGGCTTGGCGACAGCGTCGTCGACACGACCACTACTCCCACTCTCTCCCAGATCCGAGCAAGCGACACGGGCCAGAGGCCGCCCATACGCCCACGGCTGACCAGTACACAGCACGCCATGCAGACTTTGTAGGTTATTACTCTTTTATTCGTCGTTCATTGTTTCTTACATACCTTTGATTTCCATTGTAACATTGGGGTGAAATTTTGTAGGCCGAGCTAGAAGAAGAGAGGAGGCAGAGAATAGCGTTGGAGGCGAAGATTGACGCTGATCGGCAGAGGCAGGAGCAGATGTTTCAGTGGATGCAAAATCTTGGCGCGAAGATGGGTGAACCTCTGCCACAAGCGCTATTCCTTCCTTCTCGTCCTCCTGAAGACACTCCTGTGAGTACATCTATCCCCATGTCCACTCACTCACACACACACTCACACACACACACCAGCACACACACACACACTCACACACACACCAGACGCTCTTCTTTTCCTCGTCATCAGACGCTCCCGTCCGAATCTCATCTACATGCATGCAAAAGAATAGCAATTAATTCAAATGTTAGTGGAAATCATAGTCATGGATCAAATCTGCGCAAGAGTAAAAAAGGCTGGTGCCAAACAGCAACAGCAATGCGACTTGGAACAAAGATGTTTCTTTTTCTTTTGCTTTACATGATACGCAACACTAAGATGCCACTATGCTTCAATTCTTGGCTTCAGTAGTTGCATTTTTACCTCACCCTTTTTTCTTAGCTACTGATACGTCAGATAGTTTTTCTCATTGGCAACCAAATTATGTATGCCACTGCAGGATACAGATTAGATGTTTGCCATCCTAGGGAAAAAGAGATTAGGAAAGTTTTGCCTGTTATGTTTTTATTTTACAATAATTTGATTGAAACGAACAAAAAATCCATAGTTGTGGTTTAATTAGATTTTCGTTGCAGAAACCTCGTGCCTTGTGTTTTGTTTTTCAGGTTCAGTGAGATCATTGCATATATAATGGACAAGGTCCATGAAATTCCCATTTTCTTTGTGCATCTACTTCAGACTAGAAATTTAATTGTTTATTTGTGATCACATGTGGAGATGTCTGGGTTTTAGGCAGCCGACGTCGCAACTTGCTCGAAACTTTCTCAATTTTTTACCAGGGCCTCCACATGTGATAAAAAGACACATCGACAAGTTTCGTGATTTTCGGACATCGTTTGGATTTTATATAATTTAAATAAACTTCCCCCGCGAGTACATCGTCATGTTACGACAACATGATGCGCGACATTTCATGCCACTTCCTGCATACGGCCTCGACATAGCCTAAATATCGTGAATACTATTTTTTGAATGACGAAATTCCATTATTTCATGTACCTGCAGTTCAAATTTGGAATAGTCGAAAAAATTCAATGAAACGGAAAAAATTAAGGAAATATAGTTAAAAAACTCATAATTGTCCCAAATTTTGAAATAGGGCTATATTTACTGTAGCAAGTCCCCACAAAAAAATGGGTCAAAAAAACAAAAAAAAAATTTGCCGGGTGCCAGGTCATGGGGCACCCCGCAAAGAAATTAAAAAAAAATAAATAAATTCTTTGCCGGGTGCCGTCGTCACCTGGCACCCGGCAAAGGCCCATGACTAAAAAGGCTGGCCCGTCCCAACCCTATCCTATTCCAGCAGACCGACCCTGCGCCTGCGGTCCGTAGCCGTCGCCGCCGCGCTCCGCCGCCGCCGCCTCGCGCTCCGCCGCGCCCGTGCCGCGCCGGTCTGCCGCGCCCGCGCCTCTCCCGCGCCTCGCTGCTCTGCCCGCCCAGTCTCGGCGACCACGCAGCGCCAGCACCGGCGGCCCAGCGCCCGCGCGAGCCGCGCCCACGCCCGGCGGTGCTCCGCCCGACGGCCGGCCGGCGCCCCCGCCCGGATCCGGCGGCCCTACGGCCGCGGCCCACCACCGACAACCCCGGCGCGCTCTCCTGGCCCTCCTGCCTGGCCCCTGCCCCAGCCTTGCCGCCGCCGCGGCCACACGGCCGGCCAGCAGTAGAGGAGGTAGGTGGAAGAAGGGAGGAGGAAGGAAGAAAAGAAAAAAAAAGGGGGAGGAGGAAGAGGAAAAAAGAGAAGGGGAGGAGGAAGAAGAGGAAGAAAGAGAAGGGGGAGGAGAAGAGGAAGGTGCCGACCCGACCGCCCGTCGATCCCCGCGCCGTTCCGACCGGCCGTCTTTTCCTCCTGTTTCTTCCTCCCCTGCCCCGCCTTCTTCGCCATTCCCTCTCTCTTCTTGCCGTTCTTGCCGCCAAGGTAAGCCCTACCCTTGTAGTGTAGTAGTAGTAGTAGTAGTTAGTAGTAGTATATTGTTAGTAGTAGTTAGTTGTAGTGTTAGTAGTAGTAGTTAGTAGTTTTAGTTGTAGTGTTAGTTGTAGTAGTTAGTAGTGTTAGTTGTAGGGTTAGTAAATAGTAGTAGTTAGTAAGTAGTAGTGGTTAGTAGTAGTAGTTGTTAATAGTTAAGTAGTTCTTACTTTTAGCATTGTTAGTAGTTAAGTAGTTGTTAGTAGTAGTGTTAGTAGTAGTTGTAGGGTTAGTAGTAATTGTTGTTGTACTACTTCAATACTTTCATGTGCATGGAAAGAGAACTAAAGTACATGGCTCCTCTTGATATATTGGTGGTTGTTGGCCTTCGTGTCCATGTTTGGTATATATGTGGTTGTTGGCCTTCGTGCCATGTTTGGTATATATGTGGTTGTTGGCCTTCGTGTCACGTTTTTTGTAGGTTTTGGGAACCTCCCCGTGCAGGGGAGGTGCTGCCGAAATTTTGAGTCGACACTAACCACTTTTGCCCTTTTTTGCAGGAGGAGGACCTGTGGGAGGGACTCGGCGACCCCGATCGTCTTCGTCAGTGCTGCGGGTCTTCCTGCACCGCGTCGACTCGCCACTGCACCGACTCTCCACCGCCCCGCTACCCGGACCTCACCGCCACCCTAGGTATAACCCCTCTATCCGTATGTGGTTTTTGGTCGCGTAACCTAGTTAGGTGTCTCCCATTCGAAAGAGATACGGTCGGAGATATGCGGACCTTTGCATATCTACGACCGTATCTATTTCGGATTGTCCACGCTTTTTGGACAGTCCGCGAATGCGTAGTTGAGGTTAGTTTTCATGCTCCGCTCCGGTTCGAGATGGTGTTTCGGCATCACCTCTCCATTGTTCTCCGGATACACACTCTCCCTTGCAGGACGTGTATCGGGAGAACGGTGGGGAGGTGCTGTCGAAATTCCGTCTCGGATAGGAGCGGAGCATGGAAACTAACCTCATCTATGCATCCGTGGGTGGGATTAGGACCTATCCTCACCTATTAGAGAGTAGGGACACCGCGTAGATGCAATTGATGGTCACCTGTGGTGATGTTATATATGCTAGAGGATGGAGGACCGTCAGTGGATGTACACGCGCCGGACAAGTCAGGGTGATGCCAGCTATGAATGGATGCAGAAGAGCGATTACATTTAGATGATGACGATGAAGGCAACATTGAACCTTCGGACAGTCTTGTTTATTTGGACAATTTTGATAGTGATGACGAGACATATGATCCAGATAATCCCAATAATGATGATTACTTCTAATACATGTAATACTATGTTATTTTGTAATCGTGTTTTGTCTATTTACTTAGCATCTATTTCTAATACATGTAATGATGTCTTGTTTGTTTCTTTTTAATTGCAGGTGATTGAACAAAGATGGCGGGCGGCAGTGGGCCAAGGAACGTGAACTTGAGGTACCAGAGAGCACGTCAGGACGCAGATGCCGGAGAGAACGCATCGGACAGGAGGAGGCAGAGGGCTAGGAGCAGCGGCAGCGGGAGCGGGAGTAGGAGGGGCCAGCCTCCTCTAGTTAGGCCACGTGACGTGCCGGAGGAGCGCCGTACCATGGACTCCTCGGAGGACGAGCATGTTCTGGCGACGGACAGCGAGGGAGAGGCACAGGAGGGCGGCGAGGCCGGAAGTAGTTCCACTGCCTCTGCTACGGCTAGCCCCTACTTGCAAGGTCCCTCAAAACTCCCTGGGCCTCCGCTTCCTCCCCTACGCCCAGTGATCCGCCCCCAGGGGGACAGGTAACTAACTTTAGATTTAATCACAGCTACTTCATATAACCTATTGAAAATTGTCAGAGAAACTAATAATGTTTGTTAATGACTTGTGCAGGCACTGGGAGGTTGTGTTGCCTGGTGACTCACGCAACCCCAACCACATTTGGGGCTTGTGTGTAGGCACTATTACCCCAGCATTGTCACGCACAAGGGGACTGTGGGGCCGGCCAAATTGTGGGACCACTACAAATCTACCCCCGACGTAGATTATGAAGACAAGCAGGAGCGGGTTAGGAGAGAGTTCTGGGTAAGTCTCGTTCGCACAACTTTGATCAATACATCGCATTCATTTGACACTTTTGACATAATGAATTGATACATTATGTCTGTCTGCAGACTTTTTTCAGGTGTGAAGAGGGACAGGAGGAGAGGGCGGAGAAGAACTTGGTGAAAAGTGCCAGGAAATGCATCAGCGACATGCACTACGAGGAGCGCCTCACTTGCATCATCAAGTACTACGCCACGCGACTTGGTCAGAAAGTCAGCAAGACACAGGCAAGACAGATGCCTCTGACCCGGGAACAGTACATTGAGGTAAATGAAGAAGAATAATACTGATTCATTTTGAGATTAAGTAGCTTTCATTTGGTCGTCTTACATCTCAAATTCGTTATGACATGTAGATGATTCCATGGTGGTGCGAGTCCTTTGCCGACTGCTGGGAGATGATCATGGATAGGTGGTTCACAGAGGGTTATATCCAGGAACACGAAGCCCACCAGGAGCGGGCTTTGCAGGCGATAGGCCCCACACACCACCAAGGCAGCCGCAGCCTTGACGCGTACAAGCAAGCTTGGGTACGTGAATTCATTTTTAGTATTCTGACGCTCCATTCTGCATGTTTCTTCTAATCATCTTGTTGTCTTTCTCACAGTCGGCGTTGCATGGTGGCCAGCCTTTGTCCACGTTCATGGCATATGGACTGGCCCACAAGGGAAAGGCGACTTCCGCTGTCACCTTCAGCCCGGATGACCCACCCAAGTCGTACAGCAACCCGAGCGCCCACACCCGCATCAGCTCCTATGCGTCGGACGCAAGGTCGGTCCAGGGGCTAGACTGGGATCCGAGCACCGACGACATTGATGGCACAACTGTCATGAGGATCGAATAGGGCAAGAAGCATGGGCGGTACTGGCTTGGCGATGGCACCCTCGAGTCCGGCTCTGTTCCCTCCCTCTCCCAGATCCGAGCAAGTACCCCGAGCGGAGGCCCGGCCATACGCCAACGGCCATCCCCTTCACAGCAGCGGGTCGACGCACTCCAGGTTAGTCCAGTTTAACTCTTCGTACATTGATCTTTACATAACTTAGTTACCTTTACTTTACTAAAACATTCAATTGAAATGTTGTAGGCCGATAATGAGAGGATGGCTCAGGAGCTGCGGGACCTGGCGGCGAGGACCGAGGTGGCCGAGCGGGAAAGACAAGCCGAGCGGGAGAGATAGGCCAAGCAGCTGGCGGAGATTACGATGTTCCTGCAGAACTTTGGGCAAGTGAACGGTGTACCTGTGCCGATGTTCGCTCCAGCGCCGCCGCCAGTTGTAGCTAGTCCAGTGAGTATGAATCCATATTGCTTCGACTAGTGCTTTCATTAGATGACCCACTCTAAGCGCCTGAATCTCTTGTCCTTTATGCAGCCTCCGTCGGCGGGTTCGAATGACCCATCTCAGGCGCAAGCAGGCGGTGCCGAGTTTCCTTCACCAGACACTCAGTTTCCTCCCCACCTTTAGTTTGTATCTCTTTTCACCGCTTGATGGACATGTGATACACTGTGATCCACTATTGACTTGTTTCGATGGTAATTGGACCTATTATGTTTGTGATGTCGTGTATGTGAGGTATTGTATTCGCGATGTGATATATATGTGTGGGATTGAGTTTGTGATGAGATGGATGTGATATATATATGCTTTGTGATGCTTCAGATGTGATATATATCTTTTATATGCTGTGTTTGTGATTATAGAATCAAAAAACAAAATAAAAAAATTAATTTTTGAGGCTTTGCCGGGTGCCCTGGCCCTGGCACTCGGCAAAGCTGGGAATTCTAAAAGGAATTCCCAGCTTTGCCGAGTGCCAGGGCCAGGGCACCCGGCAAAGTTTTTTCAAAAAAAAAATTCTTTGCCGGGTGCCCCATGACCTGGCACCCGGCAAAGAAATTACGAAAAAAATAAAAAACTCTTTGCCGGGTGCCCCCGCGGTGCGACACCCGGCAAAGAAATTATAAAAAAAATAAAAAAATCTTTGCCGGGTGCCTCCCGGCACGGCACCCGGCAAAGAAAATTTGAAAAAAAAAATTAAAAAAATCTTTGCCGGGTGCCTCTGACATGGCACCCGGCAAAGCAAGGGATGACGGAGCCGGCGCCGTAACGACCACTTTTCTTTGCTGGGTGCCGGGTTTGCACTCGGCAAAGTCTTTGCCGGGTGCCCGATAAAAAGCACCCGGCAAAGAAATCTTTGCCGACTAATTTTTTGCCGGAGGCTCTTTGCCGAGTGCTGCACCCGGCAAAGGCTTTGCCGAGTGCAAAGTAGCCTTTGCCGGGTGCATTCGGCACCCGGCAAAGCGCCTGAATCCAGTAGTGTGCGACATTTATATATATATATATATATATATATATATATATATATATATATATATATATATATATATATATATATATATATATATATATGAATAAAAGTTGGATGATCTATTGCATACTTTTTATGGATTTTTTTCCTGGGTTTGTTACGAATCATAAGTAATCTCATGACCCACCGCAGCAGTCGCCGTGGTCTAATTGGTGATTTGCTTCTTTTCATGTGTTGAACTTATTCCTTGTGTTGCACTTATGCTTGTAATGCACTTGTGGTGGATACTTTAAACTCGAACCTTATGTTGGTATTGTGGTATGACATTTGTGTACCATTGTGGATTATTGTGATGTATGTGATATGTGGTGTGTGGAGATGATATATATATGTGATATATGTGCTGTGTAATATATCTGTGCTGTGAAACATATCTGTGCTGTGATATATATAACTGCTGTGAAATGTAATGCAAAAACAAAAAAAAATCAGATTTCTGAGGCTTTGCCGAGTGTTATGACCAAGACACTCGGCAAAGCAAACACAATTTGCCGAGTGTTATCACCAAGACACTCGGCGAAAAGCTATTTAAAAAAAAATCTAAATACTGTTTGAAAAATGTTTGCCGAGTGTCTTACAGTGCCACACTCAGCATATGTTTATCATTTGCCGAGTGCAGCACTTGGCGAAAAGGATTTTAAAAAAAACCAAATACTGTTTGAAAAATGTTTGTCGAGTGTCTGACAGTTCAACACTCGGCATATGTTTAGCATTTGCCGAGTGCAGCACTCGGCGACAAGGAATTCTAAAAACCAAAAATATTTAAAAAAAATAGTTGCCGAGTGCCTTGCCGTTTGACACTTGGCGAAGTCACTGTTAACGGCGGGTCTGGTGTTATGACCGTTTCTTTTCGCCGAGAGCCAAACTGCACACGGCAAAATGTTTGCCGAGTGCCCGATAAATGGCACTCGGCAAAGTTGGCTTTGCCGGAAGTGTTTATGGCGAGTGCTGTTCGCCGAGTGTTACACTCGGCGAATAATTTGCCGAGTGTTTTCGGTATTTTGCCGAGTGTTTCGGGCACTCGGCAAACTCAAGGAGTCCGGTAGTGTGTGTAATAGGTGAACTATTTCGAAATGCATTCATGCTTGCCTGTGCATGGCTACCGCCCAGCAGGCCAGCAGCACCTAGCGCCAGCGAGCACGGGGTAGCGCCCAGCACGCCAGCAGCAGCTAGCGCCGGCGAGCAACAGCGCGCGCTCAGCAGCCCAGCATGTATCGCTGTGCATGAATAATTAATTGAGGGCAAATCAGTCATTGTAGATCAGAGGACTAAAGTTTAGCCTATGAATCCAAACACCCCAGCAGGAGTAAACTTTAGCGGCTAAACTTGAGTACTTGGACTAGTGATCCAAACACCACCTTTGTCGCTCCTGTACTTCACTTGTGTGACAAACCAAAGTAATAAATGGACCGACCTGAATTCGAGGATGAGGCAATATAATGAAGTAGTACCAAATTGAATTTTATTACACGGCTCTGATGAAACTGGCAAACCTTTGGACAATAATTATTCTCTACGTAAACAATGTGTCACATAGTCGATGTCAATTTGTCATTACACAGTTGTTTTGAAAAATAGTTACTTATACTACCTACAGGTTGCTAAAAGAAGTCGTTTTGGATAAGGCTTGAGTCAAGCATTGAGAACATAAATCATGAATAATTTTTAAGTTGTTGAGTTTGAAAATGGGAAAACCACATGAATAGATTTGTCTTGAAAAATACTTTCATAAAAATAGACACATATCACTTTTTAATAAATAGTTTTATAAAAATAAGAAGTCAAAGTTATGTTTTGTAGACCGTGTCGTTGTCTAAACCGGCTACTTTTACCAACCTCGAAGGAGTACTTTTTATCACGTAAATGGAACATTAATCATCCGTCCAAACCTTCTCCTAACTAAATGAAAGAGTGGAATTTACAGGGGTCCCTAAACTTGCACAAAGACCACAACAGCCTAGTGTAAACCTGTGCTGTGCAGGAGTAGATTTGACTTGATAATATAGTTGTGCAGAACTTCCGGCATTGACTTGGCTGCTGAGTGCTGACTAAGGCACTGATGCATGCCTTTTTAAGAAAGCAACTGATGAACGGCGCCTCTAAGCAATCCAGTCTTGACTCTTTGAGGCCATATGCATGCAGCATGCACACAGACAGGGGAGGGAACCAGCTCAAGAACATGCACTGCACAATGCTCGAGGAAGTACTGTAGTTGAATAATGCCTTTATATTACTGTATGTATTATATATCGAAATGGAGGCTACGATGCAACGGCTAATTAGGCATGCATGCAGCAACACAAGCACCGAAATGACTAGCAAAACAATAATGTATGTGTATGAAGCAAGTTTACATCATGATTTTAAGCTTGGCCTAAATCTGGGAATTAGTGCGGCCTGCGGCCTCAGCTAATTAATAATTAAATCATGAAAGCATCCAGGTTGCCTTAAGATGCCAGCCATTGCGCCGGACAGAGAGGTGGTCTGATCCTCTGTTGCCGAAGTCAACTGTGTAATTTGTCAAGCGAACACCCGAGAAAATTCAAGCGAACGCTGTCAGTCGAAATTCAGTGGGCCTGTGCATACTAGTTTACTGAAACTGAAGCATACCTAACGTTGCACCGGACAACAAATTCAGTAGCCGTGGAAACTAAGGGCGTGATTGGTAGGCAGGTTCCGGCTTTGAGTTGGTTCTGTGTGGTGATTGGTTGTCTGGCAGCACGCAAAACCCCACTTCGATCGGGCCTAGCTCTGGGTAAACCAGAACCGTTTCCGTTTCTTCTGGGCCTGGCTCACGGGGGCATGACGCCATGGCCCGTGTGAGAGAGAGCGAGCGCAGATATGAGCCAATAAGCAGCAAACCAAACAACCGATGTGCTCATCTAGTATATACTCATATAATCAACTAATCTTGAGTTCGTTGGATATAGTAGGCCTGGCCTAGCTCAGCCTGGCCGTAGGAGCGAGCAAGCCAGACTCCTCTGATCACTGAACCAACCATGCCCTAATCATATACTAGATTGAGGCTTGGGGCCTGGGCAGACATGTTCATGTCTAACTGAAAACTGAAAAACTCACAAAAGGAAACGAAACCATAGCCATTTTAGAGGAATTATGAAACGGCATCGCCTGCTGCAGAAACTAAGGCTTGTTATATATATCCAGCAATGTCTACAGCAGTCATATGATCAATAATAAGACCTAGCGTACTAGTAGTAAATTGACATGTGTACTTCCATAAAAAATCAGTGTTTGATGCAGCCATACTTCAGCCTCTATGATGAGTGCATCATGTAGAAACCAGAAAATGTTTCTTCTGTTTTTTTTCCCAGTCAGTCATAAACTATTGGTCACGACAATTGCATAGCTGAATGTAGAAAGAAAAAAATATGATGAACTCTTTCTTTCCTTCAACTGCACAACTTAGAATTAAACATACTTAATGTCCATGAGAACCTAGCTATTTTTTATACTCAACTGTCAAACAGTAGCAGGATCATGTTCATGGATGAATCATTGCATCTTCATGGTAGTGACAGTTTGCCCTTAGCAAGATCTGAAAAGATACAATCCATTACTTTGATATTTGCAAATATTTGATAAGGTACCGCTAAATGATTATATGGCTTGGTACTTCTGCATCACATGGCCTAAAAGTTAATACAAATTAATATATCTTTAAGTTCCTATAGATATGTTGATAGTATATCACTAAAATAGATATGTGGAATTCCGATTGACCTTACATTCCTAAAAGATCATTTACAAGTCACGGCTCAAAAATATATATATAAATCATGTTATATGCAATGGCTTTAAGGGTTATGGATAGGTGACAGTAATTGTTCTGCATATCTGAACACCATCTTGTATTATTCAGATCCAATGGCTCCGGTTTATGACTACTTGACAGAAGTAAATGAAATTTTGGACATAGCTATAACATTTGTAAAACAGGTGTATAATAAAGAAAGCCACAAAGCTACTATACCTTGGGAGTGTAGAAGCTCGTGTAAGGCAAGATGAGGTCGAATCGGTCGCCCTCTCTTTCGCTAACCTTTCTCACTTTCTTTGACTTAAGGTCAACTGTGAAGATTTCAGTAGATATGTTAACGAAAATAGTATTTGTGCCCTCGGCGAAGCCAACCACTTGATATGACTTGTATGGTACACGACTTGGGAGCAACGTCCCAAGCTTCATAACCTTGTGTTTCACCCACCCATCAATGTCATTTGTAACATCTTGTCGTGACCACATATGGATGCAATTGTCGTCAGACAGGGTGGCAAGTCCCAGCCCTCCATCCTCTGTCGTCATGAGAACTGCCCTAGACATACCTCGTGGCATGTTGATCTCAGATAGCCAATGTGTACACAGGTCATACTTGAGGATGCTTGTGGTATAATGAAAGGGGAAGTATATGACATCTCCAATAAGATGACTGGGTTTGCGGCCGGCTCTGAAGCAGTAGTGGTTGGAGTTGTGAGTGATATGATTGGGGGTGGGAGCGGGAGCGCTCCACGCACCGGTCAGCGATGAGTAACTGGTCGCAGATGCGAATATAGGGCTGGGAAGGTTGGTCTCTACAAAGACCACACGGAACGGACCATCGTGGCAGTCGAGGTGGTCGCAGCCGTCTTTGGCACACAGCACCGACCCTGTGTAGTTGTAGGACGAGTAGGACGGGTATCTATCAGAGGGCAATCTCAGGTGCTGTTGGCTGCCGGTGATGGGGTCCCAGATGACAAGTCTTCTCTTTGACGCGTCCCTAAAGTGGATCAGCACCAAAGTTTTAAATAGCCGGCTATAGCTGAAGCTATAGCCGGAGATAGCTGCTGGACAAGGTAGAAGCTAAGATATGCAATTTTTTGCGCTATGAAACCAATGCAGCTAATAGCCGGAGATATCCGGAGATAGCCGCTATAGCTGGGCACATTTTAGCGGCAGCCCAGCAACTCCTACCGCGCGAGAGCCCAAGATTTTCGCCGGCCCAGCAGCGGCCCCCACCCCCATCATAAGGACCCAGCAAGCAGCGACCAGAAACCCTAGCTCCAAGTCCCATCCCTCTCGGTCTCTCTACCGCGCAAAAGGAGGGCGGCGGCGGCGGCTGCTTCTTCTGGGCTTCAGCGGCGGCGGCGGCAAGGGTTCCCCAAGCGGCGCGGCGGCCTCGCCTAACTTGCTCGCTACTCCGTCGCTTCCGGTCCCCTGCGCGACGCCCCACATCTCTTCCTGTTCCCTAGGCAGCGGCTAAGGCAGAGCGGCTACGAGCGGTGGTGGCCTGTCCACCAAATCGGCGCCGGACCGGAGAAGATGGCGCGACGGCGATGCCCCACATCTCTTCGTCTCCTCCAAGAAGCGGCGCTACGGCTGCGAGCAGTGGCGGCCGGTCCATGGAGCCCCGAAGTCGGCGGCACAGCGCCCCACATCTCTTCCTCTTCCCCAACCGAAGGCACGACGGCTAGAAGGCAGAGCGGCCACTCTGCCGTGCAATCTGGCAAGTTGTCTTGTGCTTGTACCTTATAGAGTGTAGATACATTCAGCAAAGATGTGCTTAGGAATCAATTTGTAACTCAATAATGGTTATCAGGTATACTCAGGTTATGCGCTTGGGCTAAGGATCTGTATTTTTTCGTGATTTTTGCCAAAAAAAAAACAGCTAAATAGCTTAACTGCGGCTATCTCCGGCTATAGCTGGACTTAGCTGTTGCGGAGGACAACAGCTAAGAGGCTTAGCCGGAGATTTAAAACCTTGATCAGCACGCGGCCGTGGCGGCAGTCAAGGGCGACCGGCCAGCTGCTGTTTTCGACCGTCGGCATGCGAACGATGGAGGCCACGGAGGTCGTCGCGGGGACGAATTGCATGGATGAGGCGTCGGAGTAGCGGTTCTGGATGTAGCCGAGCAGCGGCAGTTCTCCATGGAATCCGCGGGAGCGGCGAACGAAGCAGTCCCGGTCGGAGAGGACGCGGCGCCAGGCCTTGCAGACGAGGCTGGCGCGGACCAGGTGCACTGGCTCGTCCGCGGGGACGCGCACGAGGATCTCTTGGACGAGCTCCTCCGGCAATGAAGACGCCATGCAAGTCGTCGGTGGGTTGGGATTGGAGGAATTGAAACGACGGCACGTACGTACGTAGAATCGGAATCGCTATATATATCAATTTATATGGCACAAAAATCTGAGCAACAAGTACGTACGGACTCCCAGCCTTTGCCGAGAGCCCGAAGCTCTCGGCAAAGACGAGTTCACGCTCGGCAACCTATTTGCCGAGAGCAGCTCTCGGCAAGGAGCCGTCGGCAAAACATCTACCGCAAAGGATTCTTTACCGAGAGCCCCTCTCGGCAAAATATTTACCGAGAGTAATGTCAAGGCTCTCGGCTAACTATAGGTCTCGGCAAACTGGGTTGCCCTAGTAACGGCCAACCGAACGCTAACGGTGTGACAGCTTCTTTGCCGAGAGCGACCGTCGGCAAAGAACTTCTTTGCCGAGAGCTACCGTTGGCAAAGAACTTCTTTGCCGAGAGCGACCGTCGGCAAAGAATTGTTAAAAAAAACAAATATTTGCGGAGGCGGTTTTCAAAAAAAAAATAGGTTTGCCGAGAGCCGAGAACCAAGCTCTCGGCAAAGAGGCAGATGTGCCGAGAGCTAGGCTCTCGGCAAAGAGGAAGATTTGCCGAGAGCCCAGAGAGCCCTACTCTCGGCAAAGAGTCCAGAGAGCATTTTTTTTTGTTTATATTTCCAGCTTCAACAACACATATTTCACAAATATAACACATCATCCACATCACATATATCACAAATATGTCATCCACATCACATATATCACAAATATGTCATCCATCTAAACACATGTCCATCTCAAAGTGCTAAGTTCATCTCACACAAGTTCATGTCACAAAGTGCTAATACATGATGAAGAACAACAGGCTCACCCCCAAGGCTCCCACCCCCCCCGACCCTCCCGACGGCGGCTGCTGCTGCGGTGGTTGGTACCCCGACGGCGGCTGCTGATGCGGCGGCTGGTACCCCGACGGCGGCTGATGCGGCTGCTGATGCGGCTGGTACCCCGACCCTCCCGACGGCTGCTGATGCGGCGGAAGTTGTGGATACGGTTGGTGCCACGACCCTCCCGATGGCGGCTGCTCAGGCACATCATTCGAACCCGCCGATTGATTCTGCACAAAGGAGAAGAAAAATTAGTAATTATAGTAATACTAAGGCATATAATTGTAATCTAAGCGTAGACAAGTCAAAATTTGCAGAACTAGGTATAAAATTGTAATCTAAGCCTAGACACATCAAAATTTGGGCAGCACCTCCCCTGCACGGTGGGGTTTCCAAAACCTGCAAGAAAACCAATGGCACGATGGCTGCCCACCACATATCAACGGCACGATGGCCGGCACACATATATATCAACGGCACGAAGGCCTCCCATCACATATCAACGGCACGATGGCCGACATGCACAGTAAAGAGCTTTTGTTAGAGAAGTTGAACTCACGTATGAGTAAGGCGGGTATGGGTAAGGCGGTGGAGGAGCGAACAACTCTAGTGGCGCTGGACGACCCATCGTGACGCCAAGACTTGCCACGTACTGAGCCAAGGCGTCAAACCTCGCCCGCTCGGCCTCCCACCTCTGTCGCTCGGCCTCCCGCTCCCTCTATCGCTCTTCCTCCACCCTAGCCTTATGCTCCTCAAGCGCATGCACCTGGGCCTATAATTTTTCACCGCATTGTTACAAGCAATTTTGAGGAATGTAAAACCAATGAACGACGAATAAAACAGAAATAACCTATAGTGCTGCCACACGATGCGTCGAAGTGTCCTGCCTTGGGCGTATGGGCACGCTACCGCTCGTGCTGCTTGTCCGGACCTGTGAGAGAGTGGGAGTGGTGTGCGGGTCGAGCATGCTGTTGCCGATGAGGTACCGCCCATGCTTCTTGCCTCCTCCCACCCTCATGACGATGTCGCCGTCAATGTCCGCGGTGTGTGGATCCCAGTCTGCCCCATGGACTCCCCTTGCCGCCTCGGTGTACTGACTGATGCGCTCGGGGATGCTCTCGTTGGTGAACGACTCGGCTGGGTCGTCCGGGTTCTAGTCGATGTTGTCTATCGCCTTGCCCTTGTGGGCCAGAACCCATGACTTGAGCTCTCCACATGGCTGGTTTTGATGTGCAGCCGACTGCGAGAAAAACAAGACGATTATAAATCATGCAGGAATAAATGTCTGAAAGAATAAATGAAGCTACACCAAGTCACGTACCCATCTAGCCCCGAATTCGTGGATGTTAAGGTTGCCCTGGTGGTGTGATACACCTGGCATCAGCAAACGCCATTCCTGGAGGACGGTGTGGTTATCCGCCCAATTGCCACTCACCCACCTATCGACCATCATCTGCCAGGCTAGCGGGGCCGTGGCAGGTCGGTGCAGTGGCGAGGCGACGCGGTGCGAGCAGACCTGGGGACACCGGGGTACTCCGACTCGGCTCCTACAAAAAGAAAGAAAGAAGGAAAATAACGTCAACTCAAAAATTCGGCAGCATCTCCCCTGAACGGTGAGGTTTCCAAACCTAAAAGAAAACCACGGCACGATGGCCGACAACCACATATATATCAAGGAATCACATGCAGCTTAAGTATCAACTACTACTACTCTAACTACTACAACTACAACTACAACTACACTAACTACTACTACCACTACTAATACCACTACTACAACTACTAACTACTAACTACTATTAATACCACTACTAATACCACTACTACAACTACTAACTACTACTCACTACTACTACCACTAATACTACTTAGTATACCTTGTTCCTCTCCGCGGCGATGGCGAGGGCGAGGGCGAGGCCAACGGCAAGGACGAGGCCGAGGGCGAGGCCGACGGTGAGGACGAGGCCGAGGCCGAGGGCGAGTCGAGGCGCGCGCGAGGGCGAGTCAGAGCGCGGGCGAGGATGAGCCCGAGGGCGAGGACGAGGAGGGGCGCGGGCGAGGACGAGGGTGAATCGGGGCGCGCGCGAGGGCGAGTTAGGGCGCGGGCGAGGACGAGCCCGAGGGCGAGGACGAGGAGGGGCGCGCGCGGCGGGGCGGGAGAGGAGGTGCGCGGCCGGCGCCGGGGCGTGGCGTGGCTGGGGCTGGGCGGGCTTGGACGGCCTA
This sequence comes from Miscanthus floridulus, assembly GCF_019320115.1. Lineage (NCBI taxonomy): Eukaryota > Viridiplantae > Streptophyta > Magnoliopsida > Poales > Poaceae > Miscanthus > Miscanthus floridulus. The sequence continues at coordinate 4,845,083 of NC_089583.1, read as the reverse complement.
GCCGGCCGTGGAGGGGCTGGGGCGGGTCGGCGGCCGCCGCCGGCGCGCGTGGGCGGGCGTGGCGGGATGGGGCGGGCTGCGGCGGCGGCGTGGCTCGGGCGGCGGCGTAGCTCGCGGCGACGGCGTGGCTTGCGGCGGCGGCGAGGCTCGGGCGGAGCGGCGGCGGCAGCGCGTGCGGCCGGGCTGCGGCGGCGGTGTGGCTCGGGCGGTGGCGTGGCTCGGGCGGCGGCGTAGCTCGTGGCAACGGCGTGGCTCGCGGCGGCAGCGAGGCTCGGGCGGAGCGGCGGCGGCAGCGCGCGCGGCCGGGCGTGGCGGGCTGTGGCGAGCAGGAGCGGGTTGCGGGGCTGCGGCGGCGAGAGAGTGAGAGAGATAAGGCCCGAAACGGTTAAGTGGGAAGGCACTTTGCCGAGAGCCAGATCTGGGAGGCTCTCGGCAAACCTTCCACCTTTGCCGAGAGCCCCCCGATCCGGCTCTCGGCAAAGTTTTTTTTTTCAAATTTCGTTCGAAATTTTTAACTAGCTAACTGCACAAAAAAATATTTAAAAAAAATTATTGTTTGCCGAGAGCTACTCTCGGCAAAGAAAAGTTTTTTTAAATATTTTTTATTCGTCTAACAAACTGAACAAAAAATGATATTTCTCAAAAAAAAATTAAATATTTGCCGAGAGCAGCTCTCGGCAAACCTATTCGCCGAGAGCCAGCTCTCGGCAAACCATTGATCCAGGCTAGGTAAAAAAAAGAAATCTGCGCTGAGAGCGGGCCCAGTTGCTCTCGGCAAAGAAGCTTTGCCGAGAGCAATCCCCTGAAGCTCTCGGCAAAGAATATCCAAAAAAAAATTAATAAATAGCAAACGGCTCCGGAAAAATACGAAATTTTGCCGTGTTGCAACTTATGCTCTCTAATGGCTATACAAAAAGTTTGGAACTCCAAAACTAATTCGACCGTGACATTGTTTGAAAATCCTAGTGGATCCTTCTCAACTTTATGAAACTTATTCGGAGATGTCTCAGATTATAAGAATCATACGCAACCACTTGCGCGAAACATTTTCAATTTTTTACCACAGCCTCCAAGTGTGATACCATGACTTCATTGCAAATATCACAATTTTTCGAATTCGTTTCCTTTTATTAAGAATTTTTAAATCGTTCGGCGACATATGTTCGTGGTCTTCGATTCGTAAAATAAAAGGTGAAAAAAACGTCAACAAGATGTTATTTGCCCCCAATAATGCATAAATAGCATGAATATCATTTTCTACTTAATTTGTTCCCGTGTTTAAATCAATCGCTGTTCAAATTTTAATCGATTAAAAAAACTCCTTGAAATGCAATTAATTAATTATATATAGCAAATAATTACAAAAATACACAAAATTTTAATATTGAGTACAACCTGTAGTATGTGTATAGAGAAAAAAAGTTTGGAGCATATGAAAGAAAAAACAATTTAATTGGAGAGAGTTAGGAGAAGAGAAACACATGCACATGAAATATAGAAACCACGTTTGCCGAGAGCCTGGGAGGGGCTCTCGGCAAATATTCGCCGAGAGCAGCTCTCGGCAAACAGTTTTGCCGAGAGCCATAACGTTGGGGCTCTCGGCAAAGTGGTGACGCCGTCAGGGCAAGTCACGGCGATGGGCCCACGGCAATGTTTTGCCGAGAGCCTAATTTTGCCGAGAGTGCAGCCCACGGCAAAGGCCCATTTTGCCGAAGGTCATTTTTTGCCGAGCGGGGCTCTCGGCAAAATGGCCCACTTCGCCGAGAGTTGTTGTTTGCCGAGATGCAGGCCCACGGCAATCTTGTGAGTTCCCGACGGCCCGTGTTTGCCGAGAGCCGCGCTCGGCAAACGGTTTCTTTGCCGAGATCCTGCGTTTTTGCTCTCGGCAAAAATCGCGGCTCTGGGCAAAGGACGTTTTTCCGGTAGTGTCCAGATGCGATACGATCGATCCTCCAGTTCCAGGGACTAAGCAATCGATCGAGCGTGTGGTAGACGGACGGCGACACGATCGGGGACTAATACACAGATTTGGATCCGAACCGGACGCGGACGCTGTGATGATGATTTCTTGATCAGAATGGTCCAAGACGATCCATCCGACTCAGATGGCTATTATGATGTATTGAAAGGCTGAATGCACTTTGGAAAATAACTTTGTTATCAACGTATATATATCTAGAGTTAATTTACGTAAACTTGAACAGCAAAAATACTTAGCTTCAGTTTTTGTGCACATGGAGGGTTGCTCATCCCTTGGATCACAAGTTCACAAGTTTGGTGGAATCATTTACAACGACGTTTATAGACAAAGAGATGCCCGAATGAGGCACACTGGACGCCAAGATCTCTCCCTAGTAGTCTACTAGTATTTGTTTTCATAAAGGACGTCGCTAGTGCCCACACGCTGGGACGTCGGTGCTTGCTGCTCTATTTCACGCGTGTCCGCGCATATGAGGGAACCTCCGTGCCTCCTGTCTGGAGGCCCACGCCCCCTCTGCTTCCTGTGCCCACATGCACGCAGGGCCATGCGCCCCTGCCTCCATCCTCCTCCGCTTCCCACGCCCGCGGCATGCACGGCGCCCTAGCAGCTTTCGTTTCACACGTCTGGGACCGCCCGTGCCCCTACCTCCATCCCCCTCCGTTTCCCACACACATGCACGGCCGCTGCAGCAGGTGGACCCCATTCTAACATGTGCAACACCAATTCTACTTATGCAACATTCAGATGAAACACTTGCAACATACGTCCGAATCAGTTAAAAACAATGGCAACATACGTATCAAACACTTGCAAACACCTTAAAACACTTGAAACATATGTGTAGCCATTGCAAGACATATGCAACATCCAGATGAAACACGTGCAACATACTTATGAAACACCTGAAACACTTAAAACATACTCTTGCAACATGCGTGCATTTGCAACATCCAGATCTACTTTTGTAACATCCACATGAAACACTTGAAACATACGTATGAAATACTTGAAAACAGACGCTTGTAACATGTGTATATTGTCATTGCATCATATGCAACATCTCAAATATACTTTCACAACATCTAGATGAAACACATGCCACAAATTATGAAGCACCTGAAACACTTGAAACACAGCGTCGTTGGCGTCCACGGCCTACAAGGTGGAGGACTGCAGTAGCTAGCAAGCTCAGGCCAGGCGAACGTCGGCCCAGCGTACACGTCCACTGTAGGACTTCCCTTCTTGCAGTGGTGTCTTCGGCTAGCCGCGGGAGACGATGTCCCGACCGGTGACGACCTCCTACTCGTGGCGCCGGGCTGGTAGAGGCCCGATGACGACCTCCTACTGGTGGCACGGCTTCTCTTGTGCGGCACCAGCCATTGAAGCCGCTCATACACTGCCGGCTTGCTCTCCTCCCGCTCGTGCGGCGCCTGACTCACGTGCTCCGTGCACTCGTGCCCTTGGGCGTGGCCCATTGGTCCTCCTGTGATTCTCCCGCTCCTACTCACGGCCCAAGCTCGCGCTCATCGGCGCGGCCCCTCTGTTGCTCGGCCGCAGTTGTCCAGCACCGTCCGCTCGCGGGGGATGGGGCACAACACGACTGTGGTTGGGGTGCCGTGCAGTAGGGGGAAGGGCATGGCGCGGCGGGGGTGGGGCACGACGGGATGGAGTGGGGTAGGTGGATGTGTGGTGACGCTGCGACACTGATGCGAGTGTGAGTGGGGAAATTTTCAGAGATGGAAGAGATGCAGAGGCAAGCATGCCTTTTGGTCCTATCCGCTGCGTAGGCCCACGAAGGCAATGCCCGAACGAGGCGGACGCCAGTGTGCAAGCATTTGTGTTAGCTTCCACATGGTGCTCCATATATACGCCTCTATTAATCAAAAAATAAATTAAAGCTAGCCTAGGCTGTCCAATCAGCTAGCTAAGGCCTCGATCTAGGTCACGAGGGTGTCGCCGCCACACCATCGTGCTGTCCTATGTCTTAGCTTCCACATGGACTTCTATGTCAATGCCACCACACTGCCACACCTCCATCCCATCTGCCCACCTCCACGAGGACCTTTGCGTCCATGCCGCCATGCCTGTGAAGAGGGAGGGGGAGAGAGACAGACAGAGAGCAAGTTTGAGCGCCGATGCCCTCGAGGTTGAGAGAGAAGGGTGAGAGCAAGGGCACACCTTGGTCTTCATGCCTACACCCAAGAGATCCCTCTACCGAGAGATTTGCGGCCTCCTTGCCAAGATCCACCGCCTCCTCGTGCCTCCTCTCCCTGAGGTCCGTCGTTTCAAGTAGGGGACGCTAGTATGGGATGCTAGGAGGGAGAGGGGGCGCTACTGGTAGGTGACACCAGCAGAGAGGGGATGCCTGCGCATGCTTCGGATCTCGACACCCCCATGTGCTGGATCTTGAAGTGCTTTTGTTTATAGCTTTCGCTTGCTGCTGGCAGGTGACAAAAGGAGGGAGTTGGATTCTTGAGCCATTCACTACGGGAATCAGGATATTTGCCAGAGTGCCAGGGGCACTCAGCAAAGCCTAAAAAACACTCGGCAAAGGGTTTGCCGAGTGTCGACACTCGGCAAACGACACTCAACGAATTTTAGTCGGCAAATAGACTTTGCCGAGTGTTTTTTGTCGGGCACTCGGCAAAGCCTTTGCCGAGTGCCGGAAAAGCACTAGGCAAAGATTTACACTCGGCAAAATAAAAATGCGAAAAAACCTAAAAATAATAGCAAAATTTTTCAAAAATTTTTTTCAAGGGAGACCGCCACCGGCCAGCGCCTGCCCGCTAACGTGGCCGGCAGGATACGAACTCACGACCTCTCCCTCGCGTATCTGCTGCTCTGCCACTACACTACACTGTCACTTATGTCTAGATTCCATTATCTATCCTCATATATTATACTAAACTGAGAGTAAATTGCTTATTTGAGGCCCTAAACGAATTCAAATCAAAAAATGGTCAACTACAAAGTTTCATAACTTTTCGAGATCTACAATTTTCATTTAGGAAGTTTTTCCATCCGAGGTCGTTTGAAAAATTCGAATTTCAAATTTGAGAGATTCAAACGTAGTTTTGCATGATAAGATGATTTCAAATCAAAAAGTTGTCAACTACATAGTTTCATAACTTCTGGAGATCTACAATTTTCATTTAGGAAGTTTTTCCATCCGAGGTCTTTTGAAAAATTCAAATTTTCAAATTCAAACGTCGTTTTTGCATGACAAGATAATTTCAAATCAAAATGTTGCCAACTACAAAATTTCATAACTTCTCAAGATCTACAAAGTTTATTTTGGTCATTTGTTCATCCGACATAGTGGTAGTAACATTGTTCACAAATCTTATATATCTCTCTTTTAATTTCATGAAACTAATGAGAGATATGAGAGATGTAGATTTTATGAACAACGTTATTGTCGCTTTGTCAAATGAAGAAATGACCAAAATAAACTTTGTAGATCTTGAGAAGTTATACAACTTTGTAGTTGAAAAATTTTTCATTTGAATTCATTTAGGGCATCAAAAATTGTTTTGAAAAACTGATTTGCCGAGGGCCAAAAAAATACACACGGCAAAATGCCTCTTTGCCGAGTGCCAAAACAAAGGCACTCGGCAAAATACATCTTTGCCGAGTGCCAGAAAAAAGGCACTCGGCAAAGACGCATTTTGCCGTGTGCCGAAAAATAGCACTCGGCAAAATACATCTTTGCTGAGTGCCAGAAAAAAGGCACTCGGCAAAGACGCATTTTGCCATGTGCCGAAAAATAGCACTCGGCAAAATACATCTTTGCCGAGTGCTAGAAAAAAGACACTCGGCAAAGACGCATTTTGTCGAGTGTTTTTTTTGCCGAGTGTATTTTATTTGGCACTCGGCAAAGACCGTCTTTGCCAAGTGCCCGATAAAATACACTCGGCAAAGCCTCCGGCACTCGGCAAAGTGCCGGTTTCGAGTAGTGATTGTTGTCGATTGGATAGTGGTGTGGTAGCAGCAACAACATCTACAATGGGTGAGAGCGAGTGGGAAAGAAGGAAGAGGGAAGGGCGAAGTGGGAAGGAGAGGGAACCTTCGAAACAATGTCCACTCAGCCTCACGTGCAGCACATGTGACCCATGCGTCATGTTGGCTGATTACATGGACTGTGTTACGCTGGATCTATTCCCCAAACAAAGGGTATGGACCTACATTGAATGGCTTAAAAGGTTGATGGCCCAAATTTGATGGACCTGAATGACATAGATACCAGAAAGTTAGTGCACCTAGGGTGCATTCACATGGTGCTGAAGGGACCCATGTGCCATGTTGCCTGACATAGACTGCCACAATGGATCTATTTACCAAAAGAAGATTGGTGAACTAGCAGTGAACTACTTCAAAAGTTTATGGACCCAAATCTGCAATTTCATAATTACATAGCCTGAAAAGTTAATGGACCTACAATGCATTTATCTCTATCTAAAAAAATCAGAATGACTCATAATTTGAAACGGAGGGAGCCAGTCATATTTGACTTGAATATAAGAAAATCACTCATAAGCAAAATCGTACTAGTTTAAGAAAGATAGAGATGATGTGTAAGGCAGTACCTCCATAGTGATGAGCAAAACATGTCCAAAAAAGTAATTCGAGAAGTAATTCACAGGTATATGAATCAAAGACATTTCTTGTGTGCCCAAATCATACTTTAGATGCCCGTGCAGTCTTCTCTCAAGAAGTAGAGTGCATTACCCTCAACCACACTGGCTTTCGGCGTTTGGCCAACACTGCAGTGTGGATGCTGCCTACAGGTTGTCTTACTCCATGAACCAGCCTCCAGTGAGTAGACATAAGTCAACATCTCCCTTTTCTTGGGGCCAACTACCACAACAAGGAAGTGTCTTCTGTGGCACTCTTGGTGGTGGCAGCCTCGCTGGTGCCACCTAGCCTGGCGGCGCAGAGCACAAGCTGCATTCGAGCTGTGAGCCTGTGACGGCGAAGGATCCCAGACAATGAAGGCGTAGTCCGTGCTTTTTTCGTGCACTCTGACGCAGCCGTGGTGGGCGTTGATGACCTTGCACTTGCGGTGGAGGAGGTGCGGACCAAGTAGGATTTCATCCCACCTTTACAAAAGAAGCCGAGCATGTGGGTGGGGGGGGGGGGGGGGGGGGGGGTTCTGTGTAACTCCCGGAACCTGCAGCTGAAGGCAGAGCTGTAGATGAAGTGGCACCATCGCGGCACGCTGTGTAACTCTCGGAACCTGCACGCAGGGTTGCCGGCAGGAAGCAGAGGAGGACCTCCTCGATAAGCTCTTCCAGCAGGCGGCAGCTCCGGTGGTTAGCGCTGGATAGACCCGTTGGCTGGCTCTGATACTCGGAGGATGCGAAGCGACGGAATCAATGGGGTGCTGATGTAGTTTTCGGCGGGCCCAACAGCGCTGGTGGCGGGAGGGTGCTGCGCCGGCACCATGCTGCGTGGTTGGTAACAGAAAACTGGGCCATAACAAATCTTTCAGTTCCAAAGATGTGTCATGAAAAGGCTCAAGGTATTGCTGAGTAACCGACTTCATTTTTCCAAACAACGAATACCAAGCGAAAACATACAGAAACTGGAACACATTTTGTCATTCATGATCACAAGTGAGATTGTGAGCAGAATTGACATTGCTTCTAGGAAGCTGAACTGAATCGCACGGGTGCTTTGCTAAGTATTAAGATATGTGGCTTTCAGAAATCAGAACAACAATTGGCAAGAAGTCACAATAAAAAAACTTTCTTGTGTTGACTAACAAATGGCCCAACTGTGTTCACTACTGGAGGCGCATGCTTTGCCGAGGGCCTCTGGCCCTCGGTAAAGGACTAGAAACCCTCGGCAAAGGCTTTGCCGAGGGCTGCCCTCAGCAAAGACCCCTCGGGGAATTTTTAGACGGCGAAGGGGTCTTTGCCGAGGGCCCTTTATCGGGCACTCGGCAAAGCCTTTGCCGAGGGCCAGGATGGCCCTCGGCAAAGAAAAGACGCCGTCAGATGCCGGCGCCGTTGGCGGTTTCTTTGCCGAGGGCCGACCCTCGGCAAAGAAATGATTTTTTTTGAATTTGTTTGCCGAGGGCCGACCCTCGGCAAATAAAAGTTTTTATTTTTTTTTTAAAATCTTTGCCGAGGGCCTCCTCTATGGCCCTCGGCAAAGAAATTTTCAGGATTTTTTAAAAATTCTTTGCCGAGGGCCGACCCTCGGCAAAGAAATGGTTTTTTTGAATTTTTTAACCCTTTGCCGAGGGCCTACTCCCTGGCCCTCGGCAAAGAAATTGGCAGGATTTTTTAAAAATTCTTTGCCGAGGGCCAGGGAGTAGGCCCTCGGCAAAGAAATTTTTAGGATTTTTTAAAAATTCTTTGCCGAGGGCCGGCCCTCGGCAGAGAAATGGTTTTTTTGAATTTTTTAACCCTTTGCCGAGGGCCTACTCCCTGGCCCTCGGCAAAGAAATTGGCAGGATTTTTTAAAAATTCTTTGCCGAGGGCCGGCCCTCGGCAAAGAAATGGTTTTTTTTGAATTTTTTTTAACCCTTTGCCGAGGGCCTACTCCCTGGCCCTCGGCAAAGAAATTGGTAGGATTTTTTCCAAAAAATCTTTGCCGAGGGCTATTGCTTGGGCCCTCGGCAAAGGACACTTCTTTGCCGAGGGCCTTGGTCATTGCCCTCGGCAAAGAGGCAGAAATTTAATTTTTTTTTGTTTTTTGCATTCCATCGACACAAGCATTTCATATATATACATATATATATATCACACAGAACCCATTTTCTCACAATATATCACAACCATAATTGTGAACCACAAATCATAATATATTACAACGACAAGTCACATGTTCATCATCATTCACATGTTTATTACGACAAGTTAATAAAATCCAAGCACAAGTCACAACCATAAATCACAAATCACGCTAAAGTCCAACCACATCACCTAGCACGAGTCCTCATCAAGCTAGCCTATGAGACGATGGTTAAGGAAAAGCAGGATCACCCGGTGACGCACTAGCGGGTTGATTGGAACCCGCGGACTGAAGCTGCACAAAGAAGCAGAGATTGCATGTGTGAGTAATCCGGGAAAACAGTTTTGAAACTTAGAGATTGCATCTAGTATTGTAGGAATACAAAAAGATTAGACTCAATTGAAAATTTCGGCAGCACCTCCCCTGCACGGGGAGGTTTCCAAAACCTGCAAGAAACGATGGCACGAACGCTGACATCCACAACGGCACGAACGCCGACATCCACAACGGCACGAAGGCCGACATACATGCAAAGCACAACCGAAAAGTGAACTTTCATACTTACAGGAGTAGCTGCAGGAGTAGGAGGTGGAGGAGCTGAAAACTGCACAGGTACACCCGATGCTTGCCCAAGACTTTGCATGATCACCATCATCTCCGCCATCTGCTTCTGCGCGGCCTCGAACGCGACCTTCTGGGCCTGCAGCTGTGCGGTCAGCTCCGCATTCTGCTCTTGACTTTGCCTTTTTGTTTTTTGCAGCTCGGCCTGCAATATTTCACTCCAATGTATCAGTAATGCAAATCTAATTTAGGTGTTTAAATATGTACGTACGATGAGTAAAACAGGAATTACCTGGAGTGCTTGGACCTGCTGCAGTGCTAGAGACCGTCATGGACGTATGGGCTGGCTGGAGCTCGTGCTCCGTGCTCGGATAGCGTCGAGGGAGGGAACAGTGGTGGAGTCGATGGCGCCGTCTGCAATCCACAGCCGCCCGTGCTTCTTGCCTCCTCCGAGCCTCATGATCGCCTCTGCATCAATGGGCTCAGTGCGCACATTGTAATCTTCCCCATAGACCCCCCTTACCATTGACGTGTACTCTTGGACTTTAGTGTACACGTTCGGGTCGGAGTACACCTGGGGTGGGGCAGCCGGGTCGAAGGAGATAGAGGACGACGCCCTACCCATGTGAGACATAGCCCACGCAGAGAACTCCGAGATCTCCTCGCCCGGGTGCGCAGCCTCCTGCGAGAAAGACGGGAAGATGGTGAGAAATCAAATAGAATTGAGCGTCAAAATAAATGAAAGAAATCACTTACGTATGCTTGTTTGTATCCGGGGAGGCTACGACTGCTTTGATGGTGAGTTGGACCTTGCCTCATCAGACGCTGTTCCCGCTGCCTCTCGTGCGTGTCAACAAAGTCCTGTGATAACCACTTGTCCATGATCATGGCCCAGCACTCAGGATACGATCGGCACCACCAGGGAATCACCTACAAGTCATCGAGTATTTGACATATAAGAAGAAATTGAACCTACTTAATATCAGAACGAATCATTATGAATGTTATTCGTCTACCTCAAGGTACTGGTCCCGGGTCAGCGTAATCCGTCTTACTTGAGGCTTGGGGAGGAACTGCCTAAGTACCGACCTGTAGTAGTCTATGTGGGCCTGGACGCGCCCATGGTGGTGCATCTCGGTGACGTACTTCCTACAAGCTGCGGTAGCCGCCTGATCCGCCTGGGCCTCAAGTCCTTCTTCGGCCTTGAAATATTTCTGCATACAAAACCAATGTATCCATTCATTATTTCAATAAAAGATTTAACCAATGAATGCGATGTATTAAGCAATGTTGTGCGAGAGAGACTTACCCAAAACTCCGCCAATACTTGCTCCTGCTTGTTGCGGTAAGTGTCATCCGTGACCAGCGCGTACCTGTCCCAGTTGGAGGCCGGCTCCCGCACCACCGGCTCTTCGGACAGTTGCACAATGCCGAGGTACCATTTCCTGCACAAAACACCAAGGATGCTCGCGGGGGTGCGTGCTGGAGTACCCGACAAAACCAACCAGGCCCTGCACAAGTGATTAAGACCCCTAGGGGAATTTTTAGACGGCGAAGGGGTCTTTGCCGAGGGCCCTTTATCGGGCACTCGGCAAAGCCTTTGCCGAGGGCCAGGATGGCCCTCGGCAAAGAAAAGACGCCGTCAGATGCCGGCGCCGTTGGCGGTTTCTTTGCCGAGGGCCGACCCTCGGCAAAGAAATGATTTTTTTTTTGAATTTGTTTGCCGAGGGCCGACCCTCGGCAAATAAAAGTTTTTATTTTTTTTAAATCTTTGCCGAGGGCCTCCTCTATGGCCCTCGGCAAAGAAATTTTCAGGATTTTTTAAAAATTCTTTGCCGAGGGCCAACCCTCGGCAAAGAAATGGTTTTTTTGAATTTTTTTAACCCTTTGCCGAGGGCCTACTCCCTGGCCCTCGGCAAAGAAATTGGCAGGATTTTTTAAAAATTCTTTGCCGAGGGCCAGGGAGTAGGCCCTCGGCAAAGAAATTTTTAGGATTTTTTAAAAATTCTTTGCCGAGGGCCGGCCCTCGGCAGAGAAATGGTTTTTTTGAATTTTTTAACCCTTTGCCGAGGGCCTACTCCCTGGCCCTCGGCAAAGAAATTGGCAGGATTTTTTAAAAATTCTTTGCCGAGGGCCGGCCCTCGGCAAAGAAATGGTTTTTTTGAATTTTTTTTAACCCTTTGCCGACGGCCTACTCCCTGGCCCTCGGCAAAGAAATTGGCAGGATTTTTTCCAAAAAATCTTTGCCGAGGGCTATTGCTTGGGCCCTCGGCAAAGGACACTTCTTTGCCGAGGGCCTTGGTCATTGCCCTCGGCAAAGAGGCAGAAATTTAAATTTTTTTTTTGTTTTTTGCATTCCATCGACACAAGCATTTCATATATATACATATATATATATCACACAGAACCCATTTTCTCACAATATATCACAACCATAATTGTGAACCACAAATCATAATATATTACAACGACAAGTCACATGTTCATCATCATTCACATGTTTATTACGACAAGTTAATAAAATCCAAGCACAAGTCACAACCATAAATCACAAATCACGCTAAAGTCCAACCACATCACCTAGCATGAGTCCTCATCAAGCTAGCCTATGAGACGATGGTTAAGGAAAAGCAGGATCATCCGGTGACGCACTAGCGGGTTGATTGGAACCCGCGGACTGAAGCTGCACAAAGGAGCAGAGATTGCATGTGTGAGTAATCCGGGAAAACAGTTTTGAAACTTAGAGATTACATCTAGTATTGTAGGAATACAAAAAGATTAGACTCAATTGAAAATTTTGGCAGCACCTCCCCTGCACGGGGAGGTTTCCAAAACCTGCAAGAAACGACGGCACGAACGCCGACATCCACAACGGCACGAACGCCGACATCCACAACGGCACGAAGGCCGACATACATGCAAAGCACAAACGAAAAGTGAACTTTCATACTTACAGGAGTAGCTGCAGGAGTAGGAGGTGGAGGAGCTGAAAACTGCACAGGTACACCCGATGCTTGCCCAAGACTTTGCATGATCACCATCATCTCCGCCATCTGCTTCTGCGCGGCCTCGAACGCGACCTTCTGGGCCTGCAGCTGTGCGGTCAGCTCCGCGTTCTGCTCTTGACTTTGCCTTTTTGTTTTTTGCAGCTCGGCCTGCAATATTTCACTCCAATGTATCAGTAATGCAAATCTAATTTAGGTGTTTAAATATGTACGTACGATGAGTAAAACAGGAATTACCTGGAGTGCTTGGACCTGCTGCAGTGCTAGAGACCGTCATGGACGTATGGGCTGGCTGGAGCTCGTGCTCCGTGCTCGGATAGCGTCGAGGGAGGGAACAGTGGTGGAGTCGATGGCGCCGTCTGCAATCCACAGCCGCCCGTGCTTCTTGCCTCCTCCGAGCCTCATGATCGCCTCTGCATCAATGGGCTCAGTGCGCACATTGTAATCTTCCCCATAGACCCCCCTTACTGTTGACGTGTACTCTTGGACTTTAGTGTACACGTTCGGGTCGGAGTACACCTGGGGTGGGGCAGCCGGGTCGAAGGAGATAGAGGACGACGCCCTACCCATGTGAGACATAGCCCACACAGAGAACTCCGAGATCTCCTCGCCTGGGTGCGCAGCCTCCTACGAGAAAGACGGGAAGATGGTGAGAAGTCAAATAGAATTGAGCGTCAAAATAAATGAAAGAAATCACTTACGTATGCTTGTTTGTATTCAGGGAGGCTACGACTGCTTTGATGGTGAGTTGGACCTTGCCTCATCAGACGCTGTTCCCGCTGCCTCTCGTGCATGTCAACAAAGTCCTGTGATAACCACTTGTCCATGATCATGGTCCAGCACTCAGGATACGATCGGCACCACCAGGGAATCACCTACAAGTCATCGAGTATTTGACATATAAGAAGAAATTGAACCTACTTAATATCAGAACGAATCATTATGAATGTTATTCGCCTACCTCAAGGTACTGGTCCCGGGTCAGCGTAATCCGTCTTACTTGAGGCTTGGGGAGGAACTGCCTAAGTACCAACCTGTAGTAGTCTATGTGGGCCTGGACGCGCCCATGGTGGTGCATCTCAGTGACGTACTTCCTACAAGCTGCGGCAGCCGCCCGATCCGCCTGGGCCTCAAGTCCTTCTTCGGCCTTGAAATATTTCTGCATACAAAACCAATGTATCCATTCATTATTTCAATAAAAGATTTAACCAATGAATGCGATGTATTAAGCAATGTTGTGCGAGAGAGACTTACCCAAAACTCCGCCAATACTCGCTCCTGCTTGTTGCGGTAAGTGTCATCCGTGACCAGCGCGTACCTATCCCAGTTGGAGGCCGGCTCCCGCACCACCGGCTCTTCGGACAGTTGCACAATGCCGAGGTACCATTTCCTGCACAAAACACCAAGGATGCTCGCGGGGGTGCGTGCTGGAGTACCCGACAAAACCAACCAGGCCCTGCACAAGTGATTAAGACCCCTCGGGGAATTTTTAGACGGCGAAGGGGTCTTTGCCGAGGGCCAGGATGGCCCTCGGCAAAGAAAAGACGCCGTCAGATGCCGGCGCCGTTGGCGGTTTCTTTGCCGAGGGCCGACCCTCGGCAAAGAAATGATTTTTTTTTTGAATTTGTTTGCCGAGGGCCGACCCTCGGCAAATAAAAGTTTTTATTTTTTTTTAAATCTTTGCCGAGGCCTCTATGGCCCTCAGCAAAGAAATTTTCAGGATTTTTTAAAAATTCTTTGCCGAGGGCCGACCCTCGGCAAAGAAATGGTTTTTTTGAATTTTTTAACCCTTTGCCGAGGGCCTACTCCCTGGCCCTCGGCAAAGAAATTGGCAGGATTTTTTAAAAATTCTTTGCCGAGGGCCAGGGAGTAGGCCCTCGGCAAAGAAATTTTTAGGATTTTTTAAAAATTCTTTGCCGAGGGCCGGCCCTCGGCAGAGAAATGGTTTTTTTGAATTTTTTAACCCTTTGCCGAGGGCCTACTCCCTGGCCCTCGGCAAAGAAATTGGCAGGATTTTTTAAAAATTCTTTGCCGAGGGCCGGCCCTCGGCAAAGAAATGGTTTTTTTGAATTTTTTTTAACCCTTTGCCGAGGGCCTACTCCCTGGCCCTCGGCAAAGAAATTGGCAGGATTTTTTCCAAAAAATCTTTGCCGAGGGCTATTGCTTGGGCCCTCGGCAAAGGACACTTCTTTGCCGAGGGCCTTGGTCATTGCCCTCGGCAAAGAGGCAGAAATTTAAATTTTTTTTTTGTTTTTTGCATTCCATCGACACAAGCATTTCATATATATACATATATATATATCACACAGAACCCATTTTCTCACAATATATCACAACCATAATTGTGAACCACAAATCATAATATATTACAACGACAAGTCACATGTTCATCATCATTCACATGTTTATTACGACAAGTTAATAAAATCCAAGCACAAGTCACAACCATAAATCACAAATCACGCTAAAGTCCAACCACATCACCTAGCACGAGTCCTCATCAAGCTAGCCTATGAGACGATGGTTAAGGAAAAGCAGGATCACCCGGTGACGCACTAGCGGGTTGATTGGAACCCGCGGACTGAAGCTGCACAAAGGAGCAGAGATTGCATGTGTGAGTAATCCGGGAAAACAGTTTTGAAACTTAGAGATTGCATCTAGTATTGTAGGAATACAAAAAGATTAGACTCAATTGAAAATTTCGGCAGCACCTCCCCTGCACGGGGAGGTTTCCAAAACCTGCAAGAAACGACGGCACGAACGCCGACATCCACAATGGCACGAACGCCGACATCCACAACGGCATGAAGGCCGACATACATGCAAAGCACAAACGAAAAGTGAACTTTCATACTTACAGGAGTAGCTGCAGGAGTAGGAGGTGGAGGAGCTAAAAACTGCACAGGTACACCCGATGCTTGCCCAAGACTTTGCATGATCACCATCATCTCCGCCATCTGCTTCTGCGCGGCCTCGAACGCGACCTTCTGGGCCTGCAGCTGTGCGGTCAGCTCCGCGTTCTGCTCTTGACTTTGCCTTTTTGTTTTTTGCAGCTCGGCCTGCAATATTTCACTCCAATGTATCAGTAATGCAAATCTAATTTAGGTGTTTAAATATGTACGTACGATGAGTAAAACAGGAATTACCTGGAGTGCTTGGACCTACTGCAGTGCTAGAGACCGTCGTGGACGTATGGGCTGGCTGGAGCTCGTGCTCCGTGCTCGGATAGCGTCGAGGGAGGGAACAGTGGTGGAGTCGATGGCGCCGTCTGCAATCCACAGCCGCCTGTGCTTCTTGCCTCCTCCGAGCCTCATGATCGCCTCTGCATCAATGGGCTCAGTGCGCACATTGTAATCTTCCCCATAGACCCCCCTTACCATTGACGTGTACTCTTGGACTTTAGTGTACACGTTCGGGTCGGAGTACACCTGGGGTGGGGCAGTCGGGTCGAAGGAGACAGAGGACGATGCCCTACCCATGTGAGACATAGCCCACGCAGAGAACTCCGAGATCTCCTCGCTCGGGTGCGCAGCCTCCTGCGAGAAAGACGGGAAGATGGTGAGAAATCAAATAGAATTGAGCGTCAAAATAAATGAAAGAAATCACTTACGTATGCTTGTTTGTATCCGGGGAGGCTACGACTGCTTTGATGGTGAGTTGGACCTTGCCTCATCAGACGCTGTTCCCGCTGCCTCTCGTGCGTGTCAACAAAGTCCTGTGATAACCACTTGTCCATGATCATGGCCCAGCACTCAGGATACGATCGGCACCACCAGGGAATCACCTACAAGTCATCGAGTATTTGACATATAAGAAGAAATTGAACCTACTTAATATCAGAACGAATCATTATGAATGTTATTCGCCTACCTCAAGGTACTGGTCCTGGGTCAGCGTAATCCGTCTTACTTGAGGCTTGGGGAGGAACTGCCTAAGTACCGACCTGTAGTAGTCTATGTGGGCCTGGACGCGCCCATGGTGGTGCATCTCGGTGACGTACTTCCTACAAGCTGCGGCAGCCGCCCGATCCGCCTCAGCCTCAAGTCCTTCTTTGGCCTTGAAATATTTCTGCATACAAAACCAATGCATCCATTCATTATTTCAATAAAAGATTTAACCAATGAATGCGATGTATTAAGCAATGTTGTGCGAGAGAGACTTACCCAAAACTCCACCAATACTCGCTCCTGCTTGTTGCGGTAAGTGTCATCCGTGACCAGCACGTACCTGTCCCAGTTGGAGGCCGGCTCCCGCACCACCGGCTCTTCGGACAGTTGCACAATGCCGAGGTACCATTTCCTGCACAAAACACCAAGGATGCTCGTGGGGGTGCGTGCTGGAGTACCCGACAAAACCAACCAGGCCCTGCACAAGTGATTAAGAAAATTTATCAGTTTCTCTTAAGATTTCCAACATATCTTATGAAGTAGTTGTGATAACATCCATAGTTACTTACCTCTTTGCCATAGGCCGTATCACTGAGCGGTTGTGAGGAAGTGGAACCGGAGGGAGGCTCGCAGGACCTCCCTCATAGAGAGTCCGGGTAGCGGTACCCTCTCCCTCGCCCTCGAGCGCCTCGCCTCCCTCGCCCTCGAGCGCCTCGCCTCCCTTGCCCTCGAGCGCCTCGTCTCCCTCGCCTGTCTGCTGACCCCTCTCGTCCTCCGACGAGGACGAGGCCGTGGCCATCACGTGCTCCTCCTCTAGCACCTCGTCACGTGTCGTGGGAGGAGACCGCTGCCTCCTATGGCGGCTGCCCCTAGTCCTCCTCTCGTCACCTCCTACGGACGCTACCCCAGACGACGACCCCTCACCTCGAAGGAGAGGGTGGTCTCTCCCGTAAACTGAGGGCGTGTCACGGCGTGGACATCTGCTCGCCATCTTTGTCCAATCACCTGCAATCACAAAGAATGAACAAGACTAATTAGTACATATATTAGAAATAGATTCAAAATATATAAACAAAACATAAATTAAAAAACCATAGTATTACATGTATTAGGAATAATCTTCATGATTGGGATCATAGGTCTCATCATCACTGTCAAAATTGTCCAAATGGGCAACACTATCCGAAGGTTCTATGTTGTCATCGTCGTCATTGCCTAGAAGTAATCGCTCAAGCATTGCTATGTCCTTGGCATTTACCACCACATCTCCATCGACCTCGTCATCAACCGTTTCGTTGTCTACTTCCATTTCGATTGCTTCGGGTAAGACTATCTCAAACGTGCCTGGTAGCCCATCTTCTTGATAGAACTATCCATCATATGTGTTTGTGTTGAAGTTGTAATCATCATCGTTTGGGGCAGGTAGTTTACCATGTGGAGATACTTGGTGCACAATAGCCCAACCCTTAAGATCCTCTTTGTCTTGGTTGGCGTATCGAGTATAATACACTTGCACGGCCTGTTGAGCCACAATGTAGACATCTTTTCCAGGATAGATGGAATCTTCTCGAATCTCCACTAGCCCAAGATGAGGGGTTCGTCTCGTTGATCGAGGATTAAACCAGTGGCATTTGAACATGAGAGGTTTAAGAGGTTCGTCTCCATAAAATGAGAGTTCATAGATTTCCTCAACTCTACCATGATAGTCGAGGCCATCAGTGCCGGACGTACAAACTCCGCTATTTGTGGTTTTTCGTTTGGGCCGAATCTGCTCGTAACTTGTTGTGTGGAAGCGATATCCGTTCACGTCATAGTCGGTAAATGACTTCACCCTAACATCATAGCCATTTGCAACCTGTTTCAACTCGTCGCTCATGGACGAATCGGTCTGGGCCTGCAAGGTGAATCATGATAGATCGTTATATTAATCAAACGTACGATCACCTTGGATGATCGAACGTACGAGCTAAATTGGACATTACCTTTTGTTTGAACCAAGAAATGAAATCAGGCCTCCCCGCTCCCACACCCCGCGAAACAAGGGTGTCTTGTTCATGCGAGGTAGGATCCCTTGATTGATGCCAGAATTCACGAACAAATTCCCTGTCCGAACGAGAATCAATGGGGTTGGATGCAGAATAGTGATGGCATATTGAAATAAGTTCGTTGAGAACTTACTTGATGAACGGCTACACCTCGATAAGGTTATTCAACACATATAGCATGATACTGCGCCACTCTTCATTTCCCAATAGCTTTGGGGTTGATCCACTTGCGCTGCCGAGTTGTCCTTGGAAAAGGCTCAGGGTCGATTCATTTTCGCCAGTATTGTAACGAGAGGGTGGATTATGATTGCTAGGAAGGTTCGGCTTGTAGTATAGCGTTGTGAAGTTTGCCACCTCCTCCCGAAGGCATGCCTATGCAATGGAAGCCTCAATTCTGGCTTTATTTGTACATTTTTTGCGAAGAGTCTTTAGACATCTCTCGATCGGATAGCATCAACGGGCCTGCACGGGCCCCCCCAAACGTGCCTCGGACGGGAGGTGCACAATCAGATGTTGCATCGGCAAGAAGAAGCCGGGTGAAAAGATCTTCTCCAGCTTACAGAGCAACACAGGTGCCGCTTTTTCCAAGTCCTGAGCGATGGTCCGAGATATCTCCTTGGCACAAAGCTGGCGGAAGAAAAAACTCAACTCTGCCAGCACTTGCCAGACATGCTCAGGGACATAGCCTCGGACCATCGCCGGAAGAAGCCGCTCAATCCATATGTGGTAGTCATGACTCTTCATCCCGTTGACTCGCAGAGTGCCTAAGTTCACTCTCCTGCTAATAATTCGCTGCATATCCATCTGGAAACATTAACATCAGCATCCATTTTAGTACCTCCCTCCTTTGATCAATCTGCAAGACGAAATTGACCTTAGGCCTTTTCCAGTTCTTATTTCGGCCACTAGGAGGCCGCATCGCTTGATTCGGTCTATCGCACAACGTCGCTAGGTCCACTCTAGCCTTAACGTTGTCCTTAGACTTGTCAGTGTCTATGAGAGTTCCCCAAAGTGCCTCGGCGATATTCTTTTCAGTGTGCATTACATCAATGTTATGTGGCAGAAGAAGGTCATCGAAATAGGGGAGCCTCGTCAAGCCGGATTTATGAGTCCACATATGTTCCTCACCATATCCCACAAAACCACCTTCTTCATTGGGCACGAGAGCATCTATCTGAACACGAACCTCGGCACCAGTCGTCAAGTGCGGTTTGGGGTCTGTCACTTTGACACCTTTCGTAAAGCTGTTGATGTCTTCTCTAAATTCATGGTTTAGAGGGAGGAACTGACGATGCTGGTCGAACGACGAATACTTGTCACCCTTCTTCAACCAAATGAACCTCATGGCTTCCTTGCATACTGGGCATGGGAACTTCCCGTGAACACACCAGGCAGCGAATAACCCATACGCCAGGAAGTCATGCAGAGAGTAGTGGTACCAAACATGCATTTTGAAGCTTATCTTTGTAGCTCGATCGTATGTCCATACCCCCTTCTTCCAAGCGTGGATCAATTCATCAATCACAGGCTCCATGAACACACCCATATTACTCTCCGGGTGATCACATGTGGAGATGTCTGGGTTTCAGGCATCCAACGTCGCAACTCGCTTGAAGCCTTCTCAATTTTTTACCACAGCCTACACATGCGATAACATGACATCTCGCCAAGTTTCGTGATTTTTGGACTTTGTATGGATTTTATATAATTTTAAAACACTTTCCCAGCAAGTCGGTCGCCATGTTACGCGAACAAGATGCGTGAAAATTTGATGCGAGCTCGTGGATAGGGACTCAACATGCACCAATTAACATGAATAACATTTTTTGAAACACTACATTGCAATATTCCATGCACCTGCGGTTCAAATTTAACATATTAAAAAAATCAAAGAATCGAAATAAATTAAGGAAATATACAAAACAAAATCAAAATTGGCCTAAATTTTAAAATTGAGTTCAAAACAATGTATTGTAGCACCACAAAAAAACTGGGCTAAAAAAACCAAAAAAAAATTGCCGAGGGCTCTTTGCCGAGGGCCTGACCCTGTGGCCCTCGGCAAAGAATTTTATAAATAAAAATAAAAAATCTTTGCCGAGGGCCGTGGATCTGGCCCTCGGCAAAGGTCTTCTTTGCCGAGGGCCTAGCCTCGGGCCCTCGGCAAAGCCGATTTATAAAAAAAAAATTTGGCAGAAAACTAGTTTTTAAAAAATCTTTGCCGAGGGCCTGGTCTGGGGCCCTCGGCAAAGACTTAAAAAAAAATTTGCCGAACCTTTGCCGAGGGCTTAACGGGTGGCCCTCGGCAAAGTTTGACGGGAAATGGCCACCGTGAACCAATGGGCCTACTTTGCCGAGGGCATCTTTGCCGAGGGCCGAGGCCCTCGGCAAAGATTTGATTTGCCGTGGGCCTGTCTTTGCCGAGGGCCGTACCCTCGGCAAAGGCCTCTTTGCCGAGGGCCGTTCTTTGCCGAGGGCTCCCGTGTATGGCCCTCGGCAAAGAGTCTCTTTGCCGAGTGCCCGATATTTAGTCCTCGGCAAAGCCTCAGGCCCTCGGCAAAGTACGCGTTTCCAGTAGTGGTTAGCTTCCCTGATATCACTGAAAGTAAAATGTTCTACCAAAGTAATATATACTAAATGAACAACACGGGTAGCAAATGATCCAACAATATCTGAAAAAACCATATCACATACACGTACAGAATGTGCAATTACCATGAGTGTGCCATACGGATATTTGCTCTCCTAATAGAACTTCCAGATAGTGCGATCTTACTGGCCTGTCAGTTCCCTCATGCAACTATCTCTTTACACTTTAGCAATGCCTTCCTATGCAAGTGAACTACTGAGGATATCCGAAATTTAAACATTTATATTGCAAATAGGACCCAAATATTTTCGTGGCTAGTTATTATTACCGAAAGATCGACGGGGGACTCCAGAGTATTTAGCGCTAATTTCTTTACTGGACGTGGTGGAATGAGTACTTTATTTTTTTAATCTCAGTTCTCATCTTCAAGCCCTAATATTCGAACTTTGAAGCTTAACCAATCTAAACTTACGAGTAACATGGCTCATGAATGGTACGTAGAAGATATTTTTGCACAGAGAACCATATTCACCGCCACTAGTAGAGAAATGACCTTTCATCCGCTTCGATTTTGGGTTTTAGTCTCGGTATTTTTTGCGTCCGGGAGTAAAGGAAGAATTAGTCCTAGTTGGAGCTACCAACAGTGATCACATGTGGAGATGTCTGGGTTTTAGGCATCCGACGTCGCAACTTGCTCGAAACCTTCTCAATTTTTTACCATAGACTCTACATGCGATAACACGACGCCCCGATAAGTTTTGTCATTTTCGGACTTCGTTCAGATTTTATATAATTTAAATACACTTTTCCCATAGGTACCTCGTCATGTTACGTCAACAAGATGCTTGAAATTTCATGTGAGTTCCTGGATATGGCCTCAACATACACCAAATATCATGAATATCATTTTTTGAACGACCAAATTCGATTATTCCATGCACCTGCGGTTCAAATTTGAAATATTCCATAAAATTCAACGAAACAAAAAAAACTAACGAAATATAGCAAAAAAAGTCAAAATTGTGCCAAATTTGAACATGGAGTTTTAAATAATGTGGGAAGGCCTCACAAAAAAGGGGTAAAAAAACCAAATTTTTTTTTTTGCCGAGTGCCAGGAAGTGACACTCGGCAAAGAAGGGATCTTTACCGAGTGCAGGGCCTTGGCACTCGGCAAAGGCCCTCTTTGTCGAGTGCCAGGGCCGGCACTTGGCAAAGAATTTTTTTTTTAAATTTGACGGCGTGGGCGGGCTCGGCCGTCAAGTGCCATTTTTTTTGCCGAGTGCCACTCTTTGCCGAGTATTGCACTCGGCAAAGAGGGCTTTTGCCGAGTGCCGCCCTTTGCCGAGTGCCGGGCACTCTGTGGCACTCGGCAAAGCCACTCTTTGCCGAGTGCTAGACTTTGCTGACACTGGTAGAGAACAGAGATTTACTCCCGGTGGGGAACCCCCTCTAGTCCCGGTTCCCCACCCGGGAGCAAGCATCCGGGACTAAAGGGGGTCCTTTAGTCCCGGGTCAGGAACCGGGACTAAAGGAGGACCTTTAGTCCCGGTGGGTAACACCAACCAGGACTAAAGGTGCCTCCTGACATGCCACGATGGCCGGCACCTTTAGTCCCGGTTGGTAATACGAAACGGGACTAAAGGTTTATTTTTTTTTCTTTTCGTTTAATTTTTTGGTTTTCTTTTCAAAATAGGTTTTCGAAGTCGTATTGTACGCTGCTAATTATACATTTATACGCGCGTATAGTATGTTTCGGTTCAAGCACAATGAACGTATTAAATCACACAATTCAAGCATAGAAATATATATATATATATATATATATATATATATATATATATATATATATATATATATATGCATGCATCATATATATATTTACATGCATGCATGCATATGTTTATTTTACATTATATTATTTCATGTGCATATACTACAAAAGATTGCATTACAGTTGTTGTGATATAACAAGTTTTCTCTCATCCTCTAGCTTGGCTTCCATGGCAGTGTTGAGTCGAAGTAGAACTCGCCCTTGGAATCGATAACTTGCTCATTAAAAAATCCAGCTATAGACTCTTGAATTGCTTTGATTTAGTCTTGCCGTATGACCTTTTCCTCCAACCATCGAGCCTACAGGTTTGAATTAAAGGAAAATAAATTAATATATGTACATATATATAGACATAGTAACACAATCAATAATAATAATTAAATGAATATATAGTGTATTTTTAACGTACTTTGAGTCTCTCTGCAGGAGTTCTTTGGGAGACCACCTTGATAAACTTGCAAACATAGTAACCACAGTAGTTGTTCCCCTGTTCCTGCCTCAGACACCACTTTACGAGAAAAAGATTTGTCATCCAATCTGGTGATCCGGTGAAAGCTATATGTTTAATTAATAAAGATGATGTGATTTAGAGGGCTTACTTTCAAAGGAATTACATTCAGTGGCGCTTTGCATTTTCCCATGTGTTGCTTCTCAATAAAGGTTTTCCAAACACTACCCAATAAAAAATTTGTCACTCATCAGATATAGTTAATCATCATGTTTGTGTGTATATATAGTTGCTAGAGATACCAAAATTACGTCTGGATAACATCTATCATATCTTGGTAGTCTTGTTGTGGTTTTCTCATTGAGTCATAGATTATCAAGTGACTTTTCACCAGATCGATGTCCATCAATATCCAGTGATTGCTGCATGTGTTTATAGGATATAACGCATAACACTCATTAATTAACTAGAATCAACATATGAGCCATTAAGGATGATCGACATTATTAACACTCACTTAAGTTGTAGGGAAAAAGTATATCCTTCTTGTGGCGTTGGTTCACTAAGAAGTTCATGAGGTTACTCTCTAACTCAGACTTCTAATTAGGCTTTAGAGTAACTGGGTCTTTGAATACTATATGGGGATCAACAAAACCAATTTCATTACAGTCTTCCTTTCTGAGCTCTATCATTGTAAATCTGCATATATATAGTACTTGTTAGGATAATTTATATGCATATACACACATATGATGAGTTTAATAATAGATCAAAAGAATTATTACTTACAAGCAATAGCAGCTAATGATAACTTTGTCCAGAGAGGTCAGGTGGCATAGTTGATGAAATTCTACAAAGTCAACATACATAACATCATCGCCATGGAACCAATGTTCGTCTCTAATTCTGACACCAATGCAGAAGTCTCCACCGGTAGACGCCTGCATGTACCACTTGTTTAGCAGGTACATTTGCATCCCCAGATCAGATAAGGCTTGAGGGTTGTATAGACTCTGGCCTAGTATAAATTTTTTCTTCCAAATATCAACCTCCGCCGCACTCTCAATGTTTCCATCACCAAACATCTGGTAAAGGTCAAGACCAGTCTCAACAATAAATTCACCAAGGTGATCCAAATTGACATCCGGAGGTATGTTTGCCTGATGCATTAATCCTAAATTTGAACCATATTCATTACCAACAACTAGCGGGGGGACTGATTGGTGCGATTGTTGTCCGAGTTGTGCAACTCCTTTCCCTGCTCGCTTCTTTTTCTGTGCCGCCTCAATTGACTTGGTGAGAGTGCGGTCATAGTCCGTTAACGTTAATTTGGGCGGCTTACGAGATTCTTGCTGTTGTTGCTTGTAAGAAGCCACCTTTTTTCTTAGAATATCTAGAGCTACGAAGAAGTACGATTTCTCTGGGTTTCTCCTTGCTTCTTGATTTTTTTAAGTTTGTCATAGAATCTGGACATATCTTTTTTATATGCATCAGTTACTTCTTCCTTCTATTCAGATATTATTTTAGGAATAGCCCTTGGTTTCACGGTGGCTTTCTTTGCAGGCGGGGACTGGTTCTTCATTTGCGGGGCTGGCCTCTTGGTACTTGGCTTCTTGGTAGGCGGGGGCGGGGGAGGCGTTGGAGACCTCCTTGGAGGTGGTGGCAGCGGCGTTGGAGACCTCCTTGGAGGTGGCGGCTGCGGCGTTGGAGACCTCCTTGGAGATGGTGTGGATGCAGCATCGCCTTCCAACACATTGTCATCGTATAGAGCACTATGACGATCTGGCGATTGAACAATTGGATTTAGGTTGGGGGAGGATCTGCTACAAAAAAAGGAATGACATATTATTATGAGCAGATTGTTAATTATTTAAGCCAATATAAATTAATGGTGTAGTGTTTTCATCCGCACCTATGGTGAGGTAGTTTAGGAGGAGGTGGAGGCGACATCCCAGGAATGATGATGTAGCGCTTGTGCCATAGAATGAATGTCTTCTCTGCTTCTCCTAGAGTCTTCTCGCCATCACCTCCAGGAATGTCAAGAGGCAAATCACTAAAACCTTTTTTAGCTTTATCTACTGAGATGGTAGCATATCCTTCTTGGATTATATTCCCATGAATCCTTGGTGTCTTGGTTCGGTCGATAGGATTAACAAGACCGATAGCCACCTTGATTGTGGAATTCCCCTTTGGAATGTGTAGCTCACACGATGTAAAAGGTTCAGTGACATCATCCACAGGGAAGCGTAGTCCTATGTCCCCTTGATTTGGTATCTCTGTGGAAGCGCAGCTGCTTTTCAACTGAATAGATTGGCTAATGTTGATTCCTATCTCTGATATCTACTTGCTTGCACTCCCTGCTATTTGTACTTGCCTTCTGATTTCCTCCTGCATTCTCGCTTCAAGGTTTTTTTCCCGCTCCTGTGCTTCACGCACTGCTTCCTCCAACCTCTGGAGCCGCTGTGCCTCTTCTTCCTTCTTTCTCTGGTGGCTTATGTAGGAAGGTCTGTCCTGAGGGAATCCATGCTTCCACAAGACACTACCTTTGCCTCTAGTTCGGCCACCGTGTTCAATAGTCCCGAAGGCGTATGTCAGTTCATCCTTCTCTCTGTTGGGCCTGAACGCACCACTAGCAGTAGCTCTCTAAGCATAAAACAATCTTTCTGCTGCTTCTTGCAGTCTTGCACCATAAACACACTTCCCTGTCTCCTGGTCTAGTGTTCCCCTATGAGCGAA
The DNA here is from genome assembly GCF_019320115.1 of Miscanthus floridulus. Classification (NCBI taxonomy): domain Eukaryota; kingdom Viridiplantae; phylum Streptophyta; class Magnoliopsida; order Poales; family Poaceae; genus Miscanthus; species Miscanthus floridulus. The sequence continues at coordinate 4,819,261 of NC_089583.1, read as the reverse complement.
AAACCAATTCTTTGCACGCTCTCCCCACTCGAGTGATTCTGGTGTGATACCCTTGGCAAGAAGGTCTGCTTCCATTTTGTTCCACTTCTTCATGGCAGTCGGGTAGCCACCTGATCCCAAGTTATGGTGGTATGTCTTCTGTTGGGCATTACGTTGGTTCTTTATCACCCGACTCACACCCACTTCCGACGTCTTGTACAGTACAAACTCATCCCAATAGGGCCTCTGCTTTGAGATCGGGCCTAGGACAGTAAAATCTGGTGCTATGTTCTTCTTGACATACGTCGTGTATAAGTGTTTCTTCCAAGTCTGAAACTGGGTGGCCATCTTCTTCGTTGCCTAATCCCTAACTCGCTCCTTCAATTCATTACCATCTATTATATCACCATAACCATTTGTTTAGAGCGTGAAATGTTCCAAGACATCATTCCAAATTAACGTCTTGTCACGATCGGAGACAAAACTGATATGAGGAGCATTGGTCTTCTTCTTCCATTCGCGGGTACTAATCGGGAGCCGGTCCCGTACAAGGTAACCACAGTGGTGCATGAATTTCATTTTATTTGCCCCCCCGGGTTCGCCTGTATCCACATTGAACTCCGAGATGATGAAGCGGCCCTCCAATGGCTTTTTGGGACATCAAACATTTTTACTCTTCGTTGTTGTTGTTGATGTTGATCCAGAGGGCTACAAAACATAAACATTATTTTTAATGTCATGAGCACACATAAGACATATGATAATATATATAGCTAATAATAAAAAATATATACTTGGCCAATATGTTGTTGCCCATTTTGTTCAAGAGCTAAATACTGACTCCTGTCATCTGCATCCTCTTGCACGTTATTTTTAGCACCATCATCGCCGGCAACTTGAGTGCCAGTGTTGATCAAATTCATCATCAACTCCTCCTCATCCATGTTTCTCGGGTCGGCCATCTAGCCTCAAAAAACAAAACCAATTTATAGTACGTCAAATCTTTGCTTACATGCGTAAAATCTATGAACAATATGCATTATTAAATCTTGCCCCTCGGTCACGGACGCAATTTGCCACACTAGGGTGAACTGCATCGGTACTAGGGCGAATTAGGGCTATACATAAACGGTCGAGGGCGAATTGCGTCGGTGACTAGGGCGAACCACGTCAGTGACATCAACAGCGTGGTTCGCCTTGGTGTGATTGTTTAGCGTTAATGATAACGATAATACGAATGTTGATCGACTAGGTCACGAGAGAGGGCGGTGTGACAAGAGTGGCGGTGCTCCACTCCGCCGTATATATGTTTGTACACATGGGTGAACAAGGGCGGTGGTGCTCCGCGACATATATATACATGCATATGAATACAAATGACGTATATATACATGTCGGCGCAGGGGCCGGTGTGCTGACGACGACATGAGGCGGGCCAGGGCGGTGTCGGTGCGTGATGTTGTGATCCTATGTACCATGTGAACCATGTAGTCATTCATCATATGAGAAAATTCTATACTGATAATGTAAGTATAAGTCATTATGAAATGTAAGTATATGTGTCTTATTGCTAATATAACCATTACTATTTTCGAAATGATAAGAATTTATTTTCTTCTTCTACAGGTACAGTACTTCATCTCTGATGCTATGATATAAAGTTTGAAGATAGTCTTCCCGAAAAAATATGTAATGCTCATATTACTTTAGCAACATTAATATATTATATCTGTATTCAAAGTTCACAAATGAAGAAACGTTGAAGTTTTCCTTCATTTTTATATGATATTTGCATATATAAAATCTAGGACATTTGTAATTTACTTTAGAACATCTATATTCGGTATCACAGCAAAATATAACATTTTTTGAAGTTTTCCACCGTCTGAGAATGTACAGAGAGACGAACTGATGATCACCTCGGCAGTGGAGGCGGGGCCTCGGACGCGCGCGGAGGAGGGCACGGTGGAGGGCCACGGGCACGCGCGGAGGAGGGCCACGGGCATGCACGGAGGAGGGCCACGGGCGCACGCGGTGGAGGCCGCACGACGAAGAAGACGGCGGTGGTGTCACAGAAGGCGAACGGACGGCGGCGCGAGGAAGAAGAGGGCGGCGGTGTTCGACGAGGAAGAAGAGGAGCGGATCGATCTGCGCCAGGCGCTGGTGGTTATATACCAGGGAGATTTACTCCCGGTGCCAGCCACCAGCCGAGAGTAAAGGTCCTTTACTCCCGGTGCGTCTTACCAACTAGGAGTAAAGGCCCTTTTACTCCCGGTGCGTGTTACCAATCGGGAGTAAAGGTAGAGTTTTTTTGGCGGGCCATGAAACTGCAGCCCACCTTTACTCCCGGGTGGGCTTCCCACCCGGGAGTAAAGGTGGACTGCAGTTTTCGTTTCCCACCTGTTTTGAGCAAACTTTTTTAATAGAAATATGGATTTTCTTGTTAAATACATAGTAAATTAAATAAAGGCATAAAATTATTTTGTTAAAAATATGGATTTTCTTTTTCTTTATTGCACATAGGAAAAATCTATAACCTAACTTTTTTTATTTTTTGTTATAATTGTAAAACATAATGTAACTAATAGTTATTATTTCGTTAATACAAAAATGTAGTGTTTAATAAAAATTATTAAAACTATTGGTTTTGGACAGGAAATTTGTTTTCACATCATTTTAACATTAATATTTTAATTTTTCATCACTCAATATCCTAATTTTACTTTTCGAGAGAGAAATCCCACCAAATCAAACATTGATTTAATTTAAAACATGACATAATAAACATCTGAATTCACAATTATTACATAATATCTCAAACACACACTACATTAAATCATTATATCATCAAGTGGGCACAGCAGTGAACTTCTTCTTTATGTATGTCCCTTGGTTATGATCGCGTTGTAACCATGGAGTGTCCTCATCATTTACCAAGATGCTAGGGTCTTTATTCACTTTGAAGGGCAGAATTCGGTCATACTTTTCATAATCTTCTGACATGTCCGAGTTGTCCTCAATTCCCACGATGACTCTTTTCCCTGAAAGAACTATGTGGCACTTTGGCTCTTTGGTTGAGTCATTATCGTTTTTCCCTCTTTTTGGTTTGGTAGACATATCATTGACATAGAACACCTGATTCACATCCTTGGCAAGGACGAATGGTTCGTCTTTGTACCCAATATTACTAAGGTCTACTATTGTCATTCCATACTCGTTGTCTACTGTTACCCTGCCTCCGGTCACCTTGACCAATTGGCACTTGAACAATGGGATCTTCAAAGTAGGTGCATATTCTAGTTCCCATATTTCATCTATGCGGCCATAATATGTCTGCTTATTCCCATTCGGGTCTGTGGCATCTATGTAGACACCACTGTTTTGGTTGGTACTCCTTTTATCTTGGGCTACTGTGTAGAATATGTTCCCATTTATCTCGTACCCTTTGTATGTTACGATATGCCATGATGGTTGCATAGCCAATAAATACAGTTGCACATGGATGCTCTCATCACCTTGACATTTGTTTCGCAACCAACCACCGAAAGTTTCCATGTGCTTACACGTAATCCAAGCTTCAGTCTTCCCTAGAAACTCGGATCGTAAGAGATCCTTGTGTGTTTCAATATACGGATCTACCAAAGAGGAGTTCCGTAGAACTGTGTAGTGCGCTTTATTGAAATAATCATCCTCCGTACCAATATATGTTTTCCTCCCTAGTGTCCCCTTTCCGCTTAGTCTCCCCTCATGTCTTGATTCAGGAACACCAATCAAGTCAAGGTTGGGAATAAAGTCAACACAGAACTCAATGACCTCTTCTGTTCCATAGCCCTTGGCGATGCATCCTTCTGGGCGAGCATGGTTGTGAACATATTTCTTCAGGACTCCCATGAATCTCTCTAAGGGGAACATGTTGTGTAGGAACACAGGACCGAGAATGAAAATCTCCTTGACTAGGTGAACTAGGAGGTGTGTCATGATATCAAAGAAGGAAGGAGTGAACACCAACTCAAAGCTGATGAGACATTGAACCACATCATTTTGTAGTTTAGCTAGATCAGTTGGATCAATTGCCTTCTAAGAAATTGCATTGAGGAATGCACATAACTTCACGGTGGCTAGATGTACATTTGGAGGTAGAATTCCTCTTAATGCAACTGGAAGTAATTGCGTCATGAGAACGTGACAGTCATGGGACTTTAAGTTACATAATTTCTTCTCTAGCACATTTATAATACCCTTTATATTCGAAGAGAATCCAGATGGTACCTTGATGTTGTTTAAGCATTCAAACATGATTTCCTTCTCCTCTTAGCTTAGAGTGTAGCTGGCAGGACGTAAGTAATGGCGTCCATCATCTGTCTTCTCTAGATGCAGGTTGTCTCTTTCTCTCAAACAACGCAGGTCCTGTCGTGCTTCAAATGTGTCCTTAGGCTTTCCATACACACCCATGAAGCCTAGCAGGTTCACACAAAGATTCTTCGTCAGGTGCATCACGTCAATCGAGCTATGGACCTCTAGGACTTGCCAATAGGGTAGGTCCCAAAATATGGACTTCTTCTTCCACATGGGTGCGTGACCGTTAGCGTCATTCGAAACAGGTTGGCTGCCATGTCCTTTTCCAAAGACGACTTTCACATCATTGACCATATCGAGTACATCCTCACCGGTTCGGTTGCGAGGCTTGGTCAGGTGGTCTGCCTTCCCTTTAAAATGCTTGCCTTTCTTTCTTATGGGGTGATTTGCAGGAAGAAATCGACGATGGCCAAGGTACATGACCTTTTGACATTTTTTGAAGAATACACCTCTAATATCACCGAAGCAGTGTGTGCATGCATTATATCCCTTGTTTGACTGTCCTGAAAGATTACTTAGAGTAGGCCAATCATTGATTGTTACGAACAACAATGCTCGTAGATCAAAGTGTTCCTATTTGTACTCATCCCACACATGTACACCTTCTTTATTCCACAAAATGAGAAGTTCGTCAATAAGTGGTCTCAGGTACACATCGATGTCATTGCCAGGTTGCTTCGGGCCTTGGATGAGCACAGGCATCATAATGAACTTTCGCTTCATGCATAACCAAGGAGGAAGGTTGTAGATACTTAGAGTAACAGGCCAATTGCTATGACTACTGTTCTGCTCTCCAAAAGGATTGATACCATCTGTACTTAAAGCAAACCTTAAGTTTCTTGCGTCATTTGCAAACTCCGGGAATTCTCTGTCGATTGCTCTCCACTAGGACCCATCAGCAGGGTGTCTCAACATATTGTCTACCTTACGGTCTTGTTTGTGCCATCGCAACAATTTTGCATGTTCTTTGTTTCTGAACAGACGTTTCAAGCGTGGTATTATAGGAGCATACCACATAACCTTGGCAGGGATTTTCTTCCGCGGACGTTCGCCCTCAACATCACCAGGGTCATCTCGCCTGATCTTATACCGCGATGCATGGCATACCAGGCATGCATCCAATTTCTCGTACTCTTTGCCATGGTACAGCATGCAGTCATTAGGACATGCATGTATCTTCTCGATTTCTAGCCCCATAGGACAGACAACTTGTTTTGCTTCATAGGTAGTGGCGGGCAATTCATTGTCCTTCGGAAGCATCTTCTTTTGGATTTTTAGTAACTCTCCAAATCCCTTGTCAGATACACCATTCTTTGCCTTCCATTGCAGCAATTCTAGTGTGGTTCCCAACTTTTTCTGCCCTACATCACAAGTTGGGTACAACAATTTGTTGTGATCTTCTAGCATCCGCTCAAACTTGATCTTCTCCTTTTCACTTTCACATTCTCTTTGTGCGTCACGAATGACCTGACAAAGATCATCAGCAGGCTCATCTTCTGTGGCTACCTCTTCTTCAGCTTCTCCCATTGCAGTATCATTGAAGCACGCACCATCGGGAATAATATCATTGTCGTCCCATTGTTCTTCTTCACCTTCTTCCATTACAACGCCGGTTTCTCCGTGCTTCATCCAACAAATATAGTTTGGCATGAAACCCGACTTGAACAAGTGTGAATGAAGAGTCCTTGAGCAAGGATATTCCACCGTATTCTTACATATGGCACATGGGCAGCACATGAAACCATCACGTTTGTTTGCCTCGGCCGCACGTAACAAAGAGTGCACGTCGTCAATGAACTCTTGGGAGCAGCGATCAGCATTGTACATCCAATGCCGCCTCATCTGCATTACATGACATAAATACCATATTAAAACCTAGATCATAATTAATTATTTATACAACATGTGTGCCACCACAAAAGGTATAAATTTATGAAAGCATCGCTACAATGTAGACAATCCCAACTACAACTAAAAGAACTAAAGCTAAAATACATTTCAGGAGCACAAGGATTTCACAACCAATCTCAACTAAAACAGACAGATCCCCTGATTGTGCAACATTTTTGGGCTTCTTCGGCTGGATCACTGCCTCATTAGCCACCGTGTCTACCTATTGTGCAAGATATTTTTGCACGAGTTCAACATACTCTTCCTCCCGGTAGAAGCCTGAACATCATCCACTGCCATCCCACTGAAATTAAAACAAAAAATTAGAACTTTAATCACAACCATCATGAAAATAGGTATAAACTAATCATAATCATTAAATACGATAAAATAACTCACATTGCGATCCGGACACTTGTAGAAGATACGATCCTTGTTGGGACCCTCCTTCTTCACTCGGTACTCCATCACAATCTTCGTCTCATCACGACACTTGCCGCATAGAATGAGAAGGAGGCCCGGCCTAAGTTGCTTTGGAAACCCATGAGAGGCCGAGGACCCGGAAGTAGTTGCCATCTACTCTCTATACTCATTTTTAATATACTATAAATTTCTCATTTTATAAAAAAATAAAATTAAGAAACTATAAAATTATCTATATCTCTAAACAATGATATTTTTAATGGTCATTGTGTTCTCGTCTTTTACTGCGGCAGGTAGGTAATTCACATGATATTTCCGCAAATTAACTAGAAATCGAAGAATGAATGGAGAAAGAGTAAGAACACTGCTTAAATTTGAAGTTAAGCTCTCGGGCGGGCTCGGGGAGGAAGAAGGCGGCCAGCAAGATTTATAGCTCAAAAACATGTTTTAATAAATAACCATCCGTACTAGTTGACCTTGCTTACGTGATCATCTCGGCGAGCATTTCTCCACCGGACGGCACCGTACTTGGTTAAGGAAGAGCTCCGATTATACGAGGAAGGGAACACGGTCTTCCACGACCGTTGCCGCTCTCCCACGTAGAATCAAAGCTCCTCCTTGATGTCCGTTACCGCTTGGCAGAGAACATGCAGGCTGAGCTGAACACGGTCCGCAAGTTCAACTAGTACGGATTTTCTATAATTTTCTAACTATTTTCTAAGTTTTTCATTTCATAAAAAGTTAAAATAAAATGTTTAGTCGCGGAGTCCATAGAAATGACCATATTTTGACCTAGCAACGCATTGTCAATTGTCATTGTGTTGCATTGCACCCTGAACTGGACTCCGGACAATAAAATACTATGGTCGATCGATGCCGTTCTTTGTCGTACAGTCGCACGGCGACAGCCGACGGATCTGTTCAACCACCAAATCTGTGAGGCCCGGCTGTTCGGGCGTATCGTCAAAAGAGAACGGATTTGCTTTCTATTGCACGGCCTTGCATTGCATCTGTCATACTAGTCGGAGGCACTAGTCCCTATACTCATTTTTTAATACAATATAAATTTTTCATTTTATAAACAAATAAAATTAAAAAACTCTAAAATTCTCTATATCTCTAAACAATGAAGTGTGCTATGCATGCTACAAATGAACGGTGAATACTAGTTTTTAATAGCTACTTTAACCTTCCTTCATGTAAATATGCAAGCTTGAAGTGATTTTATATATAGTGAACCATATATATATAGTGAACAAAATGAGATAAGACAATGGTGAAAAATGAGAGTATGAGATTTGTAACCTTTACAACTGAAGAATCGACGGAGGAATCGAAGAAATCGATGGAGGGATCGAAGAATAGATGGAGGAACAATGGAGGGAGGAAGCAAGAACACTTGCAGTGAGCTTAAAAATGTGCTGAGCTCGGGCTCGGGGAGGAAGAAGGAGACGGCCGATATATAAAGGAGGGACCTTTAGTCCCGGTTGGTGGATCCAACCGGGACTAAAGGTCCCTCCCAACGGCTTCTGCGCCAAACAGAGGTGGCAGAGACCTTTAGTCCCGGTTGGATACACCAACCGAGAGTAAAAGTATACCTTTAGTCTCGGTTGGTGGCTCCAACCGGGACTAAATGTCCCCTACCACTGTGCCGAGCGTAGTAGCCGTTGGGCAGGGACCTTTAGTCCCGATTGGATACACCAACCAGGACTAAAGGTCTCTCTAGTCCCGGGCGCAAAAAATGCTGGGACTAGAGCACATTTTGCCCTCGGATGAAAGGTCTGTTCTCTACTTGTGTGAGTGCCACCCGGTCCGGCACTCGGCAAAGAGTGGCTTCGCCGAGTGCCCAATTTTTGACACTCGGCAAAGCTGGCGGCACTCGGCAAATCTGTGTTCTCCCGTAGTGTTTAGTCCCGGTTGGTGTTACCAACACGGACAAAAGGTCCTTCAACCTTTAGTCTCGGTTGGTAATACCAACCGGGACTAAAGGGTGACCTTTTAGTCCCGGTTGGTGTCACCAACCCGGATTAAAGGTCTCCCACCCGGGACTAAAGGTACCCCACAGGTCAATTCAAAAGGAGAGTGTCTAGGACCTTGTTACATGTGGTGTACAGCTGAATTGGTAAGGAGTTTATGCGCGAGGAAAGAGGTCCTGGGTTCGAATCTCACGCATCGCAAGAGAGGTCTCCCTACAATTTCTTTTATTTTTCTCCTGAGGATGGACCTTTAGTCCTGGTTATGTGACCCGGGACTAAAGGCCAGGACCTTTAGTCCTGAATTCGTAGTCCCGGTTGGGAAACCGGAACTAAAGCTAGTTCTCAACTGGGACTACAACCCATTTCTCTACTAGTGCCCCAGATATCTAAGCCTGTAGAGTACCGCGTACCACATCATAGACAAGACCGTAGAACTTGAAAATAATGATCAAGTTCAGAAACTTAAAAGAAACATCCGCATCAAAGAAAACCCCAGAAACCTAACACAGCCTAAAAAAATCTAGAATTGTTCCTTCATAATTTCTCCTTGATTAAGAATCTATCACATGAGCGCCTTAAGTTTGTGATGAAGTTGAAGCACTCCAATTTGGTCCCAGAGCCGAAGAAGCTGCTCCCAGAGCTGGAAAAGGACAGAGAATTTTGAAATTAAAGTAGTTTGCTGAGGAACCAAATTTATCCTAAATAAACATTTTTTCTCTGCAACCAGAAGGAGCAACAGATTAAAAAAATATTAAGAGTAATTAATGAACTCTAATAATTGGGAAGAACGTGTCGATGCTCCTCAATTAAGGGGAATAGGGTCTCCAGCTGGATACCTTCCCAGCTCATTCTAAACCTAAATCAAATGTCAAGTTCCAAGTACATGAATAGATTACTAGGCATTTTGTACCCAACTTCAAGAATGGTGAAAGCCAAGGCTACTTTTACAAAGTTATTTTTCTCATTTCTTGATGACATATATAACATTGTCCACATTTTCTTGTTATTAACTAATTAAAGGTATTTTCATTCCGAATATTCAGGCCATACCTGGAGTGGAGAAGCTTACAAAGGGAACAACACCATAGGAATGGAGTTTTAAATGAAAGCGTCATAGTGCCTCTAAATCGTAGATCACGGGATAAATTCTTACTTAGATGGGGAAACTGTTTCTGTACCTCGCCCTCGCCCTAGTACAGTTGGGTCCATGGCGACCGGCAACGTGGACGCCGGTGCCATGGCAGCGTAGGCGCGGTGGTGGCGATGCAGAGGCGACGGTGAGGTCGGTGGCGGATTCCTGTCGTTGGCAGCACCCTTCTCTTTAGATCGGATAGGGTTTCTCTGTAGGTCGGTTACGGCGGCTCAGGTCAACCTCATAGATAGAGCCCCGGCCCCCACCTCTCTTTATGGTGCTGTGCGACGGGGGCCCACCAACCAAGGAGTGGTTGGATGCCCCCGATCAGCTCGTTGATCCAAGGGCCCAATTGGCCGTTGGTGGAGATCAGCCTAATATTCTCCCTCTTGATCTCACTTTATTTCTCAAACTTAACTTACTTACTTTATCTTGTTCCCATTTCATCATAGATCAGTGTATAGAGCGTGTATCATCATCACGGTCTGTTGCCATTAGATTAAACAGCTACAACGCACCTCTCTGTTTTGAAACAGATACTCAACTAGGCCCTTAGTATCCAGAAATCATAGGCTTTCCCATAAACCCATGTCGACTGTGTGTTCTCTGAACGCAATGGGTGGTTAGCCTTTGGTAAGCGAATCCGCAAGTAATTACTCCGTACTTATGTGCTCAATGCTTTCAAAACGATTCTAGATTTTCTCCTTTACCTTAGTGTCAATGTGTTTGGCAGCACACTTGACTTGTTATCTTAGGAGTTAACTTACTTTAAATGGTTATTGTTGTTGCCTACCATTGTTAAATCCGGGTACAAATTTCCTTAACCTCCTTTTGCCTGTTCCTTAAGCCTTATGACAAGCTATACTATGGTATGCATCACTGATGACACCCACAACTGTTTCTTTGGAGCTTTTCCACAATAATACTCCAACTGTGAGTGTTAGCAACTACTGTGGATTTCACTACACATCTCACCATGACTTAACATTTGTATCCTCAACTATTTAAGAGTACTTATTCTTTCTTACTCAGCATCAGGCCTATGCTACTTTACAAAATTGCAAGACATTTTCAACTCCATTTCAGTGATCTATATCTGGACTAGACTTCTGCCAAAATATCCCGGATACATAAACTACGTCAGGGTAAGTTCTTAGTTGTACTTGTACACTCACCAAGCTTCCAACAGATGAAGCATATGGAACCATACTCTTTTGATCGATCTCATATCAGTTCTAGGAACACTTAAAGTTTCCAAATCTATTACCCTTGACTATAGGAGCAGGTGTAGGTTTAACTGTATGTATACTTTACTTCTCTAGAATCTTTTCTAAGTATGCCTTTGGGATAGTCCTAATACCCATTTTCTTCTATCTCGGTGAATTTTGATTCCTAGAACCATTGACGCTTCACCAAGATTATTCACATTGAAACTTGAGGATAAAACTTCTTCTCCAATGACAGATCAACATCACTACTAGTGAGTAGAATGTCATCTTCACAGGATGTGGAAAAAGAATTTTCCATTCTTGAGCTTTGCATAAACGCTATTGTCCTTCTCATTTTCTTTAAAATCGAAACTTTCTCATTGTTCTCATCAACTTCAATACTAATGTCTAGAGACTTACTTTTAACCCATAAATGGATTTATATAGGCGGCATCCCATATGTTCTTTTTTCAAGACAAAATCTTTTGGGTTGTGCCATGTAATCGTTTTCATATAAATCCCCGTTGAGAAATGTCGTCCTTACATCCATCTGATGCATTTCTAAATCGTAATGTGCCATGAATACCATTATGATTCTAAAAGAGTCCTTGCATGAGACTAGAGAGAAAACTCTCATTGTAATCTTTTCATTCTTTTTGCTTAAAGCATATTGCCACAAGTCATGCTTTATACCTTTCTACACTCCCTTTGGAGCCACATTTTGTCTTGTAGACCCATTAACAGCCTACTATTTTGGCTCCATTAGGAATTACTTCTAAATTCCAAACATTGTTGGTATTCTTCAAATTCACTTCAACTTACATAGCTTCTTGCCATTTAAACGAGTAAACGCTTCTCATGGCTTCTTCAAATGAGGTAGGATCACCCTCCATTTGAATTTCTTTACTAACATAGACTTCATAGTCAATGGAAAAACTGGTTTATTAATTCTTTGAGACCTTATGGGGCCTCAGCTACTGGCACTTTCATATGGGGCTATTGTTGCTCTTCATTGTCAAGAGACAATTGATTCTACATGCTCCTGTATAACAAGAACCTTATTTACATTATTCATCTTCTTCGAAGAGCTAACAACATGTGTTGTATTGGTCATGCAACATCAACAGGTTGAGAAACTTGTTGCTCCTGAGTCACTGGAGTGGGCACACCGTCCCTCTTCTCATCAAGTCTTAGGTCTCTACATACCTCTACATACCATGCTCCCCCAGATCTTCCCATCTTTTCTAGAAATAGTGTATCTTCAAATATCTTATTTTGGGTTTAATCTGTTAAAATCTCATATGGCGCTTTAAGCACCATATTAACATCTTTGAGACTGACTACGCTATTTTCCTATCGGAACTTTAAAAGGTCCCGGAATTTAGCTATTTCTCTGCTTAGGGGTATCATTGTTGTAACCGTTGTACTCCTCCAACGGTCACATTCAACTTAATTAATCTTTATCTCACTCTTAATGAAGAGTATCTTTCTTAATTGATCTTTATTTTTTTCCTCCCCCTCAAAATATGGCATGAACTTTACTGCCATAATTTCAATAACTATTCAGAAAGCCTGTAAACGAGGAGACACTTATAACTTACTTCATTCACATGATTGTGTCATGTAAACAAAGTTATTTCTTGATCTGTTTAGGAGTACACTTTCCTTAATTCACTTTAAGAACTCAATGATGTCTTTCATTAGCGATACTTTTGCAAGTCACACTTGCATCTTTTCTTATCTTTTGGTTAGTATTGACCATGACTATCACTAGTAGAGAAATGACCTTTCATCTACTTCAATTTTGGGCTTTAGTCTCGATATTTTTTTGCGTTCGGGAGTAGAGGGAGAATTAGTCCCGGTTGGAGCTACCAACCGGGACTAAAGGCTCCTGTCCTGGCAGGCTTTCGCAGCATGCCACCTTTAGTCCCGGTTGGAGCCTAAAACCGGAACTAAAGGTCAACCTTTTAGTCCTGGTTGGTGTTACCAACCCAGACTAAAGGTCCTTCAACCTTTAGTCCCGGTTGGTAACACCAACAGGACTAAAGGGTGACCTTTTAGTCCCGATTGGTATCACCAACCCGGATTAAAGGTCTTTCACCCGGGACTAAAGGTACCCCATGGGTCAATTCAAAAGGAGAGTGTCCAGGACTCTATCATATGTGGTGTACAACTGAGTTGGTAAGGAGTTTATGCGCGAGGAGAGAGGTCCTGAGTTCGAATCTCATACACTGCAAGAGAGGCCCCCTAGTATTTCATTTATTTTTTCTCCTGGGGATGAACCTTTAGTCCCGGTTATGTGCCCGGTACTAAAGGTCCCAACCTTTACTCCTAGATTGCTAATCCCGGTTGGGAAACTGGGAGTAGAGCTAGTTCTCAACCAGGACTAGATCTCATGTCTCCACTAGTGTATGCATTTCTATTGTGCCAAGGTCAATACTAGGACAGCATAAGAGCTACCCAAACTTCTCTCGCTATGCGGGATACAATATATGTGAATCGTCACAAAACTTCTCCCACCATGCTAGATGGACTAGCATAATTACTATGCCAAATCTTCTCCCCATGCGGGATACATCTATACGAAAACTTAGTCATGACGACTAAAACATTCACTTATACTTCATTTTCCAATTAAATATTTCCGTTGGTTCCAATTTAATCAGAAAATTAGTAAACTAACCAAACTGTCTAGAACTAGCTTGACTCAAGCCTTTTCATTCACATACCCCAGCATTGCAGCCCGTTGGCATGCAGTCGAGTGATCTCGTCGGTTAAAATAAAACATACAATATGCTTCTACATCACTGTTGGGCAAAAAGTAGAATTAATGCATAAAACTCATAAATTAACTTGAAATCCATATAACTACTCTTCGAAATTAAATACTCTCATCGGTTTGAATTTAATTAGAAGATAATCAACATCATTGCAGCGAAAACTTAATAATAAAATACATTCTTTTAGTTCAGGAGCATTTCTTCGTCCTTATCAACACTCTAAAAATTTCACCATGTTGGTGTAAAATTTTCTAGAGATTTAAACTTCAAACTTAAATTCGTTATAATATTGTCATCATCAACGTTGGTCAGAAAATGACAATACCATAATTTAACACAAACAAAAATGAACTACTCCTCTAATTAAATTTTCCCATTGGTTCCAATTTAATTAGAGGATCAACATAATCATATTTTTCTAAATATAATTGCTCTTCAAATTAAATTCTCCAATTGGTTCGAATTTAATTGGAAGATAATAAACATTAAACTTTGCAACAGAAACTTAAACATAATTGGTGAATTTTACCCATAGGGAATTCTCTTTACTAATTTTCTTTTAGCCATTAATCATTTTCCAGGAAAAGAAAAATGGACTCAAAACTATACGGTTTGCTTGGCCCATCGGCAAAACAGCCCGGCCTGCTTTCGTCGTGCGCCTGCGGTGCGTTCCTAGGCCGTAACCTGGACCTGGGCCGGCAAAGTGTCCTTCACGCGTGCCCGCCTGGGCCGAATCTGGCACAACGTTTCCTGGCCGTTCATCACGATGGAAGGCTCCGCGTCGATCTCGCGCGAGCTAAACCGCTCGGCGCCGGCTCATCCTCAAACCCTAGCCATTCATTTATCCCTGCCCTTCTCTCTCAGCGTAGTCGAGGGCTAGAGCACAGCAATGGCCGGAGGAAGGTAACGGCGCCGCCACAGGCCCCCTTGCCAGCGTGCGCGTTCACCCGAGGGTGAGCGCACCGCTGTCGAGCGACCTTGTGGTGGTGCCCTAAGCGCGCGTGGTGCAGCGGAACGCCGGCGAGGCAGCACGTCTCGGGTGGATTCCACGCAGTGGCAGGGTCACCTTCCTGCATGACGGCGGCGCGCGTGCTCCCAAGCGCGATGGAGCACCGAGGTAGGTCGTTTCCCCTCTTCCCCTTTCCCTCTTCTAACTTTGGATCTTGCTGTGTTCTTCTTGGTTCTTTGCCGATTGGGGATTAGGGTTAGGGTTAGGGTTCAAACCTTCTGTCTCTTTGCTCCTTCCCCTTCCCCGGTCGCAGATTCGACCGGTTAGGGTTAGGACGAACCCACTGTTCATCTTCCCTGCCTTTCGAGCCCGCACGTCGGCGTCTCGTCGATGAGCGGTGGCTTGACTACTCGCGCGGCGTCAGAACTTTCTTTCCACGCAGCGGCGATGCGACGGCGGTGGAGATGCCCTGGTAGGTCCTCCCCTTTCCGTCCTTGGTTTTCTAGGGTTAGGGTTCAGTTAACCCTTCTGCCTCGATCTAAATTGGATCTCTCTCAACTTGTTCTAAACTGCTACTACCCCGATCTAGATCTACTCACTAGAAAAACCTTGGCTCTGGTACCATTAAAAGCGTCATAGTGCCTCTAAATCATAGATCAGGGGATAAATTCTTACTTAGATGGGGAAACTATTTTTGTCCTCGCCCTCGTCCTAGTAGAGTTGGGTCCATGGTGAGCAGCAACGTGGACACCGATGTCATGGCAGCGTAGGCGTGGTGGTGGCGATGAAGAGGCGACGGTGAGGTCGGTGGTGGCTTCCTGTTGCTGGTAGCACCCTTCTCTTTAGATCAGATAGGGTTTCTCTGTAGGTCAGTTATGGTGGCTCAGGTCAACCTCGTAGATAGAGCCCTGGCCCTCACCTCCCCTTATGGTGCTGTGTGACGGGGGCCCACCAACCAAGGAGTGGTTGGACGCCCCCAATTAGAGTGTTGATCCAAGGGCCCACCAATTGGTGGAGATCAACCTAACATTAAACTCTTTCCTATCTCCCTAACATGGCTAGCCTTGAGATCAATAGGGAAGAGGCCATCAACAGTCTGCACTATAACAGTAACTCCAATACCATCCGCGAAGGCAACCAATTGAGGCGGATACGAGAAGGCGCTAGCAGGGAGCAAAGTGCTGAGCTCAATGGCTCTATGCTGTGCCCATCCATCAGCGTCCCTTGACCACATGGAGAGTTTAGACTGCTGGATCATGGCAAATCCTAGCCTGCCATCTTCGGTATCTATGAGCAATACTCTCTCACCTTCAACGGACGCAGGTGTTTGCTCAACTCAAGACCTCCAAATCGTGCTTGAGGACTCTGCTACGGCCTTGAAACCAAAAATACAGTGCATTCCCCACTAGGGTGGTTCGTCCCGAGCCGATGGGGCACCTGTGCTGAACGGTTGTGAGCACATCACTCCACACACAAATCTCTGACGAGTAGACGTAAACAGACACGAGTGATGGCGAAAGCCATTGTGTCCCCACGAAGACGACATGGAAGGTACTGCCGGCGTAGTCTAGGTGGACGCAACCGACTGCCGCGGAGACAAAAGCTGTGGTCCAGCTGCAGCACGACAGGAGGAGCCACGGCCTAGGCAGCGTTCGCAGGTAGCCCATGATGGAATCCCAGATGAGGAAGACCCCCTTCGTGGTGTGTGGAGAGTAGCGGTGAATAAGGACGTCGCCGTGGCAGTTGTCGACCGCCCGGCGGATGCTGCTGCTGCGCTCGGCTGCAAAGCGCGGGCGGAAGGAGGTGGTGGGCTAGAAGCGGAATAGAGCCCCGTGTTGGCGGAGGAAGCCAAGCATAGAGGTCATGCCATGGACCTCGTGGAATCTACGCTAAAATCTGGGGCGGAGACGAGGCCGCGCTAGCCCTTGCAGACAAGGGCGGCGCGGACGAGGGCCGCGGGATCGTTCGATAGGAAGCGTAGGAGGATGTCCTCCATGAGGTCATCCACCAGCACCAGTACCGGCTGCGCCATCGCCATGTTGCTCGGTCGGCTGGATCTCACCCAGGCGGCGGCTGAGCGAGGGTTTTGTTTAGGGTTGGGACTTGCGACGGGTTATTTTCTGAGGCCTCTGCCAGGTGGGTCCAAGGTGCAGCGGGCAAACTGTTTGACCTTTTTTTAGAATGAACTATTTTACTAATTAGAATGAAGGTATTCAACGTAGTCTTGCTAGTGGGCCAAAAAGAGTTTGAGGCCCGACAACTTTGCCAAGAAGCAGGAGAGGACATTGTCAAAACACCTTGGATGCGGGCCAAACAACATGAATCATGCGCTAACCATCCCTTCCCTCTCACTCTCCCACGCGACACTACGCTTAGGGCCTGGCTCACCCAGTCCCACGCGACCATGCGCCAGGCTCCGCCGAAGGCGGCAGCTAGGGTTTCGATGACGGTGGCGGCTAGGGTTCCGATCATCCGATGTCTCCCCCCTCTTCTTGTCCAACTCTGTCGGACTTAGATGGGGTTTAAGGGGAGGTAGGTCGGTCAAATGGTGGAGATGGTGGTAGGGCAGTTTAGTGTCCTGGTGGCGGTGGAGGCGGCCGGACCAGGTCGAGGCGGGGGCATCATGGCGGTGCTTGTTGACGAGCAAAAGGACATGGTGACAATGGGAGTAGTGCAGGGGGAGGGGAAGAAGAAGGCCACAATGGCCGCACTAGGGTTTCACCGGATCTCCGCAATAGTAGAGCTATGGTGAAACCATAGGGCGGCCGTAGTGGGGGGGGGGGGGGGAGGGGCGGGCGTTAGGCGGTGGTGAGGGCGAGGAGGAGGTGGGGGAGGAGGGCGGGGTCAAGGATGAGCGCGAGCGCGAGCTGGAGGAGCGAGGTTGAGTGCGAGCGTGTGCTACAAGATGATGAGGAACATGAGGTGGTCGTCGCGATGCTAAATGCCACCTTGGTCGGACCCTGGCACGCCCCACCAAACAGCGGGTTCGCGCAATGTACAAGTGAAGTGCATGGCACTTTACACACATGGGCTACAAACCTTTAACAGGGTGCATGTAAAAGGCTTATAAAACTCTAGCATCACCTGCTTACCGGACCTCTCTCTGATCAAGCTATGGCAAAACAGGACGGAGCTGCAAAATCAAATACAAAGGGTGTCCAAATCCAGAGGGGCACTTGACGCCCGCCACGGCCGCATCCTCCTCAGCCACTACTCTCTTAGATCTACGTGTGAGAGTGAGGAGGACCTCGTCGTGTGCGACCCTTTCAAGGGCGACCTGCGAACACTGCCGTGGCTCTACCATTGGTGCCGCGATGACTGGACGGCGACGTTGGTCTGCGCGGTCGTTGGGTGCGACCACCTCGACTATGCCCGCGGACCCTTCCGTGTTGTGTTCATGGGAATCGACAAGGCGTGGCTTTCGTCATGTCCGTATGTGTCAACTCATCTGAAGTGGGTGCACTATCGGAAACGTCAAATTTGTCGAGTGTTTTTGTGTTTGCCGAGTGTATTCTCTCGGGCACTCGGCAAATAAGTTCTTTGCCGAGTGCTGCCATAAAAACACTCGGCAAAAAAAAACACTCGGTAAAGAGGTGGATTGCCGAGTGTAAAAAAAAATACTCGGCAAAGATGGGGTTTGCTGAGTGTTTTTTTTACACTCGGCAAAGGAAAAAATATTTTTTCTGGGAAAGAAAGAGAAGAAAAAAAATAAAAAAAAATCTTTGCTGAGTGCCCAGATCTAGGACACTCGGCAAAGTAAAACAATATTTATTTCTAGGAAAGAAAGAGAAGAAAAAAATGAAAAAAAAATCTTTGCCGAGTGCCCAAATCTAGGACACTCGGCAATGTAAAAAAATATTTTTTCTGGGAAAGAAAGAGAAAAAAAATGAAAAAAAATCTTTGCCGAGTGCCCAGATCTAGGACACTCGGCAAAGTAAAAAAAATATTTTTTCTAGGAAAGAAAGAGAAGAAAAAAATGAAAAAAATCTTTGCTGAGTGCCCAAATCTAGGACACTCGGCAAAGTAAAAAAATATTTTTTTCTGGGAAAGAAAGAGAAGAAAAAAATGAAAAAAAAATCTTTGCCGAGTGCCCAGATCTGGGACACTCGGCAAACAAAAAAAATCTTTTTTTAACCCCAGCGGACGCGCCCTAGGTCTCTCCGCATGCTCCCCTTCTCCCCGCGCCGCGTCCGCACACCCCCTCCCCTTCTCCACGCCCGGGCATGCGCCGCCCCCTCCCCGCGCACGCGCACACGCCGCCCCCTCCTCCCTCTCGGCCCCGGCGTGGCCCCGCCCTCCCCTCCTCCCTCGCCGGTGCACCTCCTTCCCTCCTCCACCGCCTCCACCAGATCCGGCCACCGTGCGGGCGGATCTGGCGACAGTGGCGCACGGGGAGGCCAAATCCGGCCCCGGCGCGGCCGCCCCCACCTCTCCCCCTCTTCCCACCGCCGGCGCCCCTCCCCCTCCTCTCCCTCCTCTCTATTCCCCGATGGAGGATCCGGCGCGGCCGCCCCCTCCTCTCCCTCTCTTCCCCGGATCCGACAGCCGCGCCCTCCTCTCCCTCTCTTCCCCGGCGTGGCGGGTGGTGGCGTGGTGGTGGTGGCCGGTGGTGGCTTGTGGCGGTGGCCGTGAAGTCGGGGAGCGGAGGCGAGACGCAGGGGAAGGGCGCCGCCGAGGAGACCGACGGTGGCCGGCGGAGACCGGCCGGTGGTGGCTTTTTTTTATTTTTCGAAAAAAATGTTTGTGGTGGCTTTTTTTTATTTTTTGAAAAAAATGTTTGCCGAGTGTATTTTGGGCACTCGGCGAAGTCTTTGCCGAGTGTCCGACAAAAAACACTCGGCAAAGTCTGTTTGCCGATAAAAATTCACCGAGTGTCATTTGCCGAGTGTTGCCTAGTGGTTTTTAGGCTTTGCCGAGTGCCAATCTCGTAGTGGTGCATGGAGTGAGCACTGTGGTTTCTCCCTTTTAACTACGATCGCTGTCTGACACCCTACCAACCTGGGCCCATGTGCCCTGGTGGGGAATCCACTCTTTTTTCGATGCTGCACCGGAATCCTGGAGCCCGATTTGGACACACAGGATTCTAATGTTAGATAAGCACCAGCATTCTTCATGCAGGATCACGGCGCCGTGCTCATGACTACAGAAGATGGTAAACTAGGATTGGCTGTGATTCAGTAGTCCCAACTCGTCCTGTGGAGGCTCTACTTCAACTCGATAGCAGGAAGGACACTGGATGGGCATAGAGCAGAGTCATTGAGCATGTTGCTTTGCTCCCTGTTGATGTCCTCTTCGATTCTGCTCGATTGGTTGGCTTTATAGAGGATATTGCCGTTATTCTTTTTTTTTATCGGGTACAACTTAGACGCACACAACCCACATACTCCACGCTCATACCACACGCATACAAACGCGTGCGTGTCTGTACACACGCAAAGAAGAGATTCGGCCCACCGAACGTGCACGCGTGCGTGTACCCTAAATTTTCTGGAAAAAATCCAAAAAAAGGTGCGAACGTCAGAGTTTGAACCCTAGTGGGTAGGGTCCCACTAGACTGTAATACCATTGGACCCTAGGTCCATTCACGTATTGCAGTTATTCTGGCGTGCACTGTTGGTTCGCTCTTCACTATTGATCTCAAGTCCAACCGTGTTAGGGAGATAGGAAAGGGTTTGAACCTGCATGGGTATCATGTTGTTCCCTTTTGTGAGCTTCCGCACATGTCACGTACACATGCATGCACACGCGCGCGCACAGACCGAATACACACTGACACACGCCCAACACACACATGCACAAGCGCACACGCGTGCGCACACGCACACGCACAGGCACACACACTCACCCCCACACATAGACGCGCCCACACATGCACTCCACCGCACACACGCGCACACACGCGCAAACATGCACACGCGCACACACGCGCACATGTAACGATAAACCATAGTGCCTCTAGTGAGAATAGACCATTTCTGGCCTTTTCACACTCCTGATCGAAACCACTGTATTTTGACCTCCGGTGTCTTTGTACTACTGAAAATAGCCCCTTAGACGCTGGGAAAGTTGGATTGAAAGGTGGTTCTTGAGTTGTAATTTGAGTTTGGGTTATATTTTGCTTAGAAAACATACAATTTTGAACTTCTTTTTCTTTTTTTCCTTTTTCATGGCTTCATGTTTCAGTTTGAATTTATACGTTGGATACTTTTGGAGACAGACATTTTTTTATCGTCTCTGTTAATGAAATGGTCTATCAGCTCAAATGATTTTGTAGTAGTAAAAGCTGAAAATTTATTTATTAGTAAAGCTAGTTTCTTCATTTAAAATAACAATAGCCACGCTAACCGTCGGATAAAGAAAGTTGCTTATTTATGCACGTCACTGTATAGTGATAGTTGTGACATTTTTGGGGAGACTGTTTCTAGGCCCCATAAATTTGATATTGATTAAATATTTTTCATAATATTTATGGATTTCAGTGTCGTATATGTAAACTGAACTTAACAGTGTCGTATATGGGCACAGAGCAGAGTCATTGAGCTCGGCGCTTCGCTCCCTGTTAATGTCCTCTTGGATCCGGTTCGATTGGTTAGCTTTACGAAAGGAGTCCTTGCTAGTCGCTAGTCTCTACTTACCCAAGTCACCATCATTAACTGCAGCAAACCTGTGAAAGTCCATGGGACAATATGTAGAATAAAAGATATCATGTCTAAATTGCCGTGAAGCCAATGATGGGCATGCTAGGCATACTTACATTTTTGTTAATTTCTGCTTCTATATATGTGGCTGCCCTGCTGGTCTGGAAGAACCAGATTGCCCCATCTGAACAATGGAATAAGATCAACAATTATTATTGATCAAGTTCGACATAAATGAAACATTAATTAGAATAAATGGAATAAGGTAGCAGTTAAGTTAATTCAATTCCTCTTGAAAGAGTGTCATTTGCTTACAGAAAAAGCTGGGAACACATGATGAGAAGGTTTATTACCTGACTTCTTCCCGATGGTCTGGCCAGTCCATGATTCAAATCTGATAGCAAGAGCAGCACATCATAAATAATTTCGAACATCATCAGATGACAGTCAGATTACCTCGCGGTGTCACTGGCAGATACATGCCGTTTCCATTATGATACATGGGGATATAATATCCAGCTGGGATAGCAGCAGCGGGCGCCACAACATAGCTGATGAGACAAGATGCAAATAAATTTAGGAATGAAAATATAATATTATTATTACCCAACACTGAAATGTAAAACATTATATATGTGTCGCGATAGCTTAGAATTTGAGATAACCTTGAAGCTGGAATAGAATAAGTGTTATTCTCGTGACTCGCTTGACGGTCCCAGCTTGTGATATAAGAAGAATGAGCAGCCTGCAGTAGGCACGATTAAACCTCTACTAGCACGGACTGGTTGTCAGCTGTTTACTATCGATCTTAAGTCAAGCGGTGTTAGGTTGATAGGAAAGGGTTAAGGGTTTGAACCTGCATGGCTATCATGTTATTCCCTTTGTGAGCTTCTGCACGACTGCACGTGTCACATGCACATATACAAGCACAAACTGGCGCCACACCCACACGCACATACGCCAGAATATACACACAACACGCACACACACGCGCACCCACACCCACACGCACACACGCCCGAATACACACACGCACGCAACACGCGCGCACCCACACTCACAGGCACACATACGCACACATCCACGCGCACCCCCACACATAGCACGCGCCCACATGCACCCTACCACACACACAGACGCACACGCACATGCGCACGCGCGCGCGCACACATAACACATGTGCACGCACAGACACAAGACACACACACACACACACGCAAGCTAGTACTCGTACTGGCAAGCTTTTTTTCAAGGGGGGGAAAATCACAAGTGCTAGCTACTATGTTCCACTCGCTATATGCATATATAGCCTCCTTTATCTTGAGACGCTGAGAACCAAAGTTTTTGGCTAAAACATTTGTACTTCTCTTACTTTTTGGCCTCCAAATACATTGATACTGACCTATCGAAAGTGAAATGATGATACCCGACCCAAGGAGACAAATCGACAATTTCAGGTTAGTCAAGGCCAGTACATAAAGAAGTGTTTGAAGTGTTATCCGGGAAAAATGTCCAGATGAGTAGACGACACCAACAAAGCATCCCTGTGAGCAACAGTTCCCCCGGTCATCTCGGCATCTCGCAGTGTGTCATTAGTATCTCATGCACTGCGGCGTGCGCTCGCAAGCGCGTGCATTCGTAATCTCATGACTACGGACTATGGTCTATGGATCTACGGGTCGGAGAGGCTACAACGCCTAGTACGGCCGGTCGGCCGGGATTTGCAGCATGGGAATGGGATGGACATGGTGCTAGTAACACTATGCAAAAAACGCGTATGTAATAAGCATATATTATGGACGCGTGTTACCAATATGCGACTGTGACAAAAACGAACACGTGTCTGTGATAAGCCCTTAACAGAGACCGGTGAGTATCTACACACGTCTGCAGTAAGCTCTTACTCGAGACGCGTGTTGCCAACACGCGTCCGCGACAAGATTAAGACGCGTCTGTGGGAAGAACCATATATCTTAGACGCGTGCCTGTTATACGCGTCTGTAGTAAGAATCGTACTACAGACGACATTTGTAAACATGTCTTTGTGAAGAAACATAGTACTGACACGTGTGCAATACACACGTCTGTAGTAAGAATCCTATGTCACATCTGGTCCAGTTTGAAATTTGGCCTATAGTGGCCCATGTACATGTTAATGAGATACCGTGGAGAGTTTAGTCCCACCTTGGTTGTTAAAGGTGGGAAGACCAACATATAATGCTTTTACAGTCCGTTCTACCATCTCGGGTTAATCCTTTTACGCAAAGCGAGGACAAAAGCGTAAGTGGGATGATGGTAGGTGTGGTTCGCTCAGTGTGTAGAGTGGATCTTAAACCGTTTGGACTCTGGGGCATTAAAAATGGTATCAGAGCCAACCTTCACGACCATGGGCGCGTGCGGGTCAGGTGCGTGGACATAGGGGTACATTGTACATATAGGCCCTGCGGGGTGCACGGCATGGCACATGTGCTGTCACTGAACGCACGGTCATGTGTGCTAAGAGGGAATGTTTCTGGTCATTGTTTACCCGGTTGTGGGTGTATTGGGCCGACGAGGATGTCGGTTCCTTTGAGGGGGTGTATGTCACATCCGGCCTAGTTTGAAATTTGGCCCATAGCGGGCCACATACATGTTAATGAGATACCGTGAAGAGTTTAGTCCCACCTTGATTGTTAAAGGTGGGATAGACTAACATATAATGCTTCTAGAGTCCATCCCACCATCCACGGGTTAATCCTTTTACACGAAGCGAGGACGAAAGCGTAAGTGGGATGGTGATAGGGGTGGTTTGCTCAGCGTGTAGAGTGGATCTTAAGCCATTTAGACTCTAGGGCATTACAAATGGTATCAGAGCCGACCTTCGCGGCCACTAGCGCGTGTGGGTCAGGTGCGTGGACATGGGAGTTTATTGTGCATGTAGGCCCTGCGGGGTGCACGGCATGACACATGTGCTAGCACTGGATGCACGGTCGCGTGTGCTAAGAGGAAACGTTCCTAGTCATCGTTTGCCCGGTTGTGGGTGTGTTGGACCAATGAGGATGTCGATTCCTTTGAGGGGGGTGCATGTCACATTTGGCCCTGTTTGAAATTTGGTGCATAGTGGCCCATATACAAGTTAATAAGATACTATGGAGAGTTTAGTCCCACCTTGGTTGTTCAAGGTGGGATAGACCAACATATAATGCTTCTAGAGTCCATCCCATCATCCCCGGGTTAATCCTTTCACGTGAAGCACGGACGAAAGCGTAAGTGAGATGGCGACAGGTGTGGTTTGCTCAGCGTGTAGAGTGGATCTTAAGCCATTTGGACTCTAGGGCGTTATATCCTACTACAGACGATGTTTGTAAACGCACATAGTGCCAACGCGTGTACAATACACGCGTCTGTAGTAAGGATACTACTATAGACGATGTTTGTAAACGCGTCTGTAGTAAGTAGCATACTACAGACTTGTATTCTTTACACGCGTGTATAGTATTTTCCTTACCATAGACGGGTCTAGACTACAGACGTGTCTGTAGTAAGGAAAATGCTATAGACGTGTCTATAGCCTAGACACGTCTGTAACGCACAGCATAGCCCAAATAGTACAGATATACACAGATCACAGATATATATATACATAGATCTCACATAAATGACATATATATATATACAAGATCACAGTTGTTCATCTCAAAACTTAATTTGTTCACAGTACACACATATCACACACAGTTCACAGATCGGTTGTTCATCACCAGATTATTCTCACATGTATATATCTCACAGCTCCAATTGTATCTCTCAGGCTCCAAACACAGTTCACAGATGAAATGAACATATGTACCAGTCACTTCATCATGGTTTTGTATGTGAACAATGAAACTCGGCTATTTCGTCAAGTATCTACGACACAATAAACGAGGCGAGCTTCTCTCTAATGTCCGCAAAGTTGATTGGAGTGGACTGCACTTTAAAATCCTAAGACAAAGAAAAGTAGTCATAAGATGAAGTTGCACATGTGCTAAGCTAATTCTTGGACAAGCAGGAACGTTTAGGTTCCATTTGTATGATACAAAGCAACAGTTTTAAATGCATTTTTTACTTCTACAAACAGAAAAAAAGAGCAACATCACTCCCACAGTCTGCTTAAAATAGAATGCGACCAAATGTATTTGAGCACTTTCAGTTACATCAGATGTATTCCACAGAATCCTAAAACTTTCTATCCTCGTTCGAGAAAAGAATACTACAAACCAAATCACTCAGATTCATGTTTCAGTCAATCTGTCAAAAGAACTAATTTACCAACAATTATAAATCGAGTTGTTGCAAAATCATCAATATAACTAAAAAAACATAAGGTCCACAACTGGCCATGGTGGCTTACTCTCACATAAGAAACTGCTACCCAACAGAATGCTAGATATTCAAAACATCATCCATGCTAGATTCCAACCACAGCACACTAAGCTTGATGTCCAGGTGCTATATATATCACCTCGCTCAGCGTTGATTATTATACGCAACAGAATCACAACTTGCTGCTTGAACCATATCTGAAACTATCATGCATACAAGTTAAAGTTGTTTCACAGCAGAGCTGTTTAAGATGATGCAGTGGAATGCCTATTGTGTAGCAGTACTTAAAAGTAGAATAATGTTCAAGCTAAAAGGCCATCAATCATCAGCATATGATATAAACCGGTTCAATAATTCCGATCCAAAGGTTGGTTTAGGGGGTGTGAGCGTCAAAACAGCCTAGGAGATCAAAATAATTGGTCAATAAAATCTACTTTTACCACATTTGTAAAAACAGAAAATGCTCCACTACTTTCTGGCACATCTCGCCAATCAGTGTTCAACAATTCAAACCAAATAAAAATTATGGGACCTTGAGATAATGTCACAAATATATTCAGTTTGCTCTAGCAGTTGACTAATCTTCTCATGGATATATTCAATACGTGAACACTATTTACATTCCACTATAGATATATATCTCTACAATTAGAACTAAGCAAATGCAAACAAGCTGCACAGTCCATGATTATATTGCTATATAATGAAAACACTAGCACAATACCTGGAGTGTAGAATCTCATGAAGGGAAAAACGGCAAAGTCACCCAGAGGTTCGTCTACCTTCCTCACAACGCTGGACTTGAGCTCTAGTGAGAAGACACCATAATCTGAGGCCACAAAGACGATACCAGAGCCCTCTACAGAGCCAACCGCTCGTAGTCTGAATGTAAAGGGGATCAATGTCTGAAGCTCAAGGACCCTGCATTGCACCCATCCTCCAACTAACTCTGGATTGACATTCCTCGACCACAGGCAAAGTCTTGAACCCAGAATGCCAGCGAAACCCAGCGAGCCATCCTCCATTGCCATGAGCGCAACTTTCTTCCATTCAAAGTCATGCTTCTCCTCTCGCCGGTTGATGATGGATAAGTGATACTCCGCTGGCTGGTTGATGGTGGATAAGTGATTTTTGCCCAAGTCGACCTTCAGGATTGTGACCGACGGGCGAAATAATAGTATGAAGTAGATATCATCGCCGATGAGCACGCTAGGCTTGGGGACAGTGAGGAATCTAGGACCTTGATGGTCAGATGAACTCCAGGTGCTAGCCTCCGATGAGTACAAGTGCGACTGCAGGACCCCCGCCTCAATGTTGAAGCCCACCAAGACAACTAGGAATGGGCCGCCGTGGCAGTCTAGGTGATCGCAGCCATGTACATCAGCACAGAGCACAGCCGCAGTGTACACCTTATATCGTGGGAACGGGGGCTCCGGCAGCCGGTTCTGCTCGCCAGTAGTAGGGTCCCAGACGACAGGGCTCACGCCGGTGGCCATGAGGATGCGACCATGGTGGCAGTCTAGGACGCGCCAGCCGAAGTCCCAATCGCCGAAGGCATGCACGGGCAGTGGGCAGGGTGTGGTAGTGGAGACGAAGCGAGCGCGAGGTCGATCGTGGTAGCCAGGGAAGTCGGTGTAGCAGTTATGGAGGAAGCCTAGCAGGGGCGGCGCTCGGTGGAAGGCAAGGTAGCGGCGGCGGAAGGCGGGGTCGCAGAGGAGGCGCCGCCAGGGCTTGCAGACCATGGAGGCGCGCACGAGGCACGCCGGGTCATCCGGCGGGAAGCGGACCAGGATCTCGCCGATGAGCTCGGGCATCAGATCCGGCGGCGGGTGCGGCGCCGCCGCCATGGCGCAGGTGGGCTGCGGAGCGAGCCGATGCGAGGGTTTGGGTGGGTATATATAATCTGGTTCTGCTCTGCATGCTTTGTGATCGTCTTATATATAGAAATCATATTAAAAAAATCTTTAATCGCGCAGCATGTTGGACATGACATGTTGAACGTGCTCCAACGTAAAAAAGAGAGAGAAGTCAATTTTTAATCACGCAACAATTTCTGGAGTTAGTTTTTGGCTACGCAATTTTAAGTGGGATCTTTGACCATGAGACTATAACACAGTGCAAATTTGGCAATCTAGATAACTTTAAGGCGATTTTTTATTTCTGTAAAATATAATAAAAAATAGTTTGTTTTCTTAAGAATTCATAATTAATTTTATTTTAAATATGGGAAATATGAACCCAATTCCTATTTTTCTAAAAGTACGATCGGTTAACGTTGGTGTTTTATTTAGAGTTAGTTATATTTTATTAATTTTATTCCTGGTGTTTTATTGACTGTAGTCAAGTTCTTTACTTATCTATAAATCATTATCGTGTATTATTTTATACCTAGGATCATTGACCAAAAAAAATATATAGTAGACTATGAGTAATAGATCTAGAAGAATAGACAAATTAAATCTCGTAAGTGTAATGCTCCACCATATATATATAGATCATATTTAGGAGTTGCATATAGTATGTCATTTATGTCCTCCAGAAGTAATTTTGATTATTTGGCTCCTTGTGGTGGAACCAGAAAATTCGATTCAAGTTCTCAACTTGATACATGTGTTAACAATTTATGGATTTATTATATGATTTAATTATCCTATTCTTTCAATCGTAGGCAACATGCCAGTCGACAATAAGTCACTAGTGCTTCTCGACTTGTTTGAATTGTACATCTCTCTCTCTCCATTCTCAAAAGAATTCAACTATGGAATTTATGCAAGTACAGTTAGTTTAATTTTGACCGAGATTATATAGTTAATAGTATTAACATTTATGTCCCCAACTACGGTTACTGCAATAATATATTTCATAATAATTAATTTAATGATGCTAAATTTGTATCACAAATGTTAGTAAATTTTTATAGAACTTTGGTCAAACTCAAATCATTTGACTCATTGAAAAGCAAGAATAGCATTCTTTTATGAATGAAGGGAGCAATGGGTCAATTAGATCCATGTCATTATAAATTCGACAATTCTTCGAAACACCACTATTTCTCACCTAATAGGGCTGATGCCATTGTAGTTACTCTAGAACTTAAAATGTGCCATTTCATACGTTTATCGCATTTTTGCACGCCACCGAAAATGATAATCATTGCCGGGTTGGAACCCCTCATCATATCACTACCGAAAATCATGCTGTCAGAGGTTAATTGACAGTGATGGGGGTAGCTTATCTTTGTTGATTTGGCGACCTGGCACTGATAATTGCACAACACTGCCGACACTACGTGAAAAACGCTTTGTAGCAACGGGATGAATTTTTTGTAGGGGCGGCTCGTGATAGAGCCGCCCCTACAGTGGCGTGCTCGGGGGACAAGAGACCAATCGTCCCTAAAAATGGAACAGCAAGGGCGGCTGGTGATACGAGCCGCCCCTACAAACGCAGGCGCCCCTGGTGTTTCTATTTGTAGGGGCGGCTGGTGATTGAACCGCCCCTACAAATGCCCCGCATATAATTACCTGTTATTTGTAGGGGCAACTCAATCACCAGCCGCCCCTACAAATGACCCACATATAAAAAAACCTGCAGCACCTTCTTCCTCCTCGGGTCACTCACTCCAACACGTGAAAGAAAGGTGGGTCATTTGTTTCACGGGTTGGAGTGAGTGACCCGAGGAGGAAGAAGGTGCTACAGGTTTTTTTTATATGTGGGTCATTTGTAGGGGCGGCTGGTGATTGAGCCGCCCCTACAAATAACAGGTAATTTTATGCGGAGTATGTGTAGGGGCGGTTCAATCACCAGCCCCCTACAAATAGAAACACCGGGAGCTGCTGGTGAGTGAGCCGCCCCTACAAATCAGACCCATTTGTAGGGGCGGCTCGTATCACCAGCCGCCCCTGCTGTTCCATTTGTAGGGGCGGCTGGTCTCTGGGCCCCCGAGCACGCCACTGTAGGGCGGCTCGTGATGAAGCTGCCCCTACAAAAAATTTGTCCCGTTGCTACAAAGCGTTTTTCACGTAGTGAGATTTATCTAGAATAACAAATAAAACACTCCGGATTAGTTCTGGCCTCCATATAAAATGTAAAACTCTGATTTCTCTTCAAACACCTTGTTCATAAGGACAGCAAGTTGTTCTTGCATTCCTCTTATCTCGTACTCTAGCAGCTGACGCTTGTATTGCTCTGCTCCCTATCACTGAAATGAAAAAGGTAAGATGCACAATGAACATGTGTTACCAAAAACAATAGCATGTTTCGTTGAATTGACGAATGAAAATAAAATGGAAAGCATGATCACACCAGGTTTTCTCTAGTGAATTTGTGCATTTTATGCATCACGTTGAAACCACAAAGCTAAGGCCGTTGATCGACGGCTGATGTAGGGTATAATTCTCCATAGTTTCTATAATACACACTTCTCTTAATGTACTCCACGAATGCACTGCGTGAGATTATTCCAAAAACTGATTAGGTTGAATATATTAGCTTTATCCTTAAGATGAAAATGTTTCACCTTCACTTACCTATTAAATATGTGGTGAGGGCACTTACATAGTCCACAAGGAAAGGATCTAAAGGTCAAGTTGGCACCGTTGGTATAAATTAAGCAAGAAGTCCCAATACAACACACTATTTCTTCTCTATAACGAAATATCCATGCTGGAACTCTAACTCTAAACATTGCTTACTCATCCTTACCGGTCTCTATTCTGTAATATTCATGGAGTCGACACAAACTTGTTAGTAAATGCCATCTCTTCCACGTGCACCAAAAGATCTTTGCCTGCCTTGTACTGGTATGCAACAAGTGCCATGTCAAATTCTAGTCTTCCTTACTCTATATCCCATAATTGTTGCTATGTTAGACCCATGGCTTAGGCTTATTTTTGGAATTATATTTTTTCATGGGTAGGTTATCGTCAGCGGTTCTTTGTTGCTTTGTCCTTTGAAGTCTGATGGACATGTGGGTTTCCATGGTGGGTCCTTTAAACCTATGAGTATAGCCAACTGTGCTTTCTTGGAGGGTGGGTCCTACTGATGTGGGCCTCGAATTTGGCTAGTTATGCTCCCAATCATCTGCCTTTTCTTCCCACGAGTTCAGGAGAGTGATTTACGGAGGGTTAGACCTTTTTCTTGATCTAATAGACCTCCTTGGTAGTGGTGGAGGTGACCAAGGAGGAGATGGATCTCTCAATGGCAATGGCGTAGGAGAATGATCTCTCCTAGTCGATGATGACACAAGAGGCAATGCCATCGGAGTAGGAATCGTCCTTGGCGGTGGTGGCTTAGGCGGCTGTCGCAGGGTCAGAACCGCCGCAAGCATGTTGTTCAAGTCTGTGTCAGAGTACGGGTCTCTAGTGGATTGGGTGGACTCAAGAACACAAGAATCATAGAGAGGACAATGGTTTATCCTGGTTCGGGCCAATCGGTGCCCTACATCCAGCAGCTTATGATCCGTATACTCAAAAGCACCCCAAATTAGGGGGTTACAACAGGGTTGTAGAGAGATTTGGTAGGGGTCAGCTTGGTGCTAATCCTAAGGTTGCCTCGCCGCTGGTGGAGCCTTCCCCTCATCGGAGAGGAGGAAGATGACAGTATGCGGTGGAGGAGCTCTTGGTGCCCCTCCGCGGGTTGCCTTGCTCTCGGTGCTGAGCAGAGGCCAAGGAATGGAATGATCTGAGTTCTGGTGATCGTCCCCCCTCTGAGGTCTGACCTTATTCCTTATAAAATGAGATAGGTCGGGTACATGGCGGCTTGGGGGAACTAGTCTATGGTCTACATGTGACGGAGTCTAGGAAGGCCTTGCAGTGACACGCTGTGGACTGTGGCGGTGTCGTGGAGCCGAAGAAGCCTTGGATGTCGTCCGGTTGCTCTGTTCTGACACTCGGCGTGTCAGGTTGTGTTAGCTTGGACTGGCCTTCCCTGGGTGGACCTTTTGGAGTCTTCTCTGCGGTGAAGGAGGTCGGCTCCTACGGATGACGCATGGGCCCGGGTGCCCCCAAGCCTCTAGAGGCCGCTGGGAAGCTTTGTCTTCTTATGTCACGCCCCGTGCGTGACCTTGTCGGGAAAGTAGCTGGCAATGTCGTGCCCAAGAGGCAGCGCCAGGGAGCCCCCGAGCCTTGGTAGCTCGGGGGATTGTCTTCTAGTGCCCGGGCCTTGGCTGGCGTCATTTGCCAGGCAGGAGCCAAGGGACGGACCGGAGTGTCGGCATAGATTGGGAGTCTAGGGGCTCGAGCAAGGCCCCTTAGCCCTAGGCGGAGGTCATGGTGGAGTCAAGCTCAGCCGGGTTTCTTCTCAGAGGGTGCGCATGAACGTACCAATGGGTATAGCCCCCGAGAGATCCTAGAGGGGCCGGTCAGGGGTCTTCTTTGTTCGGGAACCAATGGATCCGAGCTTAACATACCCATATGTTAGGATCTCGTCAAGAGCCCCCGAGCCCTTCGTGGCCTCACTTGGCGTGATGGCAACGAAGGGCTGAATTCGATCTTCTAGTGACTGAACCCTCCTCGGCGGGGATGGCTTCCGCTGACAAGGGTGTTGTGCCCTGCTTGGGGCCCTCTTTTCCCATGTGATGGGTGTTGCTCGGCTATTAGGGCGGGGCGATGATGGTGCTGACCCCTTTGTGAGTCGGTGTCGCGCATGTCTTCGACTTGAGCGAGGGCTTGGTGAACTCGTCTAGGAGTTACCGTCCTTAGGCTTGGGGGTGCCCTCCTTTTTAACCGGGGCCTGCCATGGTTCAAGTGATTAAGAGTGTTTGGGCTCTTGCTCGGGGCCAACTGATTATCTAGAGCGCCACACCCTTCTAAGGGTTGCGGTAGCAGGCCCTGATCCTCTTGAGGTGGCCTTCTAGGGCCGACCTCCTGCCGCCATAGATCAGGGTGAGGGAAGCACGCTGAGCGTCGGACAGAGGCCCTCGTTGGGCCCACTCCTCAGTGGCTCCCAACCCAACTCCAGGGAGTTGATTGGTTTTTGGGGATGCTCCACCCGAGCGTCCATCGTTCGGGGGGTCAGGTTGCTCCATCTAGGGAGCTGGCACAGCCCCCGAGGCTGTGGCAGCTTCTGGGCACATCCCTTCCGTTGATGTCTTGTGCTGGCAGTTGATGGCGTCTAGGCTGTCATGCTTGGTGGATGAGTTAAGGCATGCACCCCCGCACCATCCTACTTTGTCTAGGAGATGGGACGTTGGGGCCACGTGGAGTAGATCTAGCGGACAGGGTGCCGCGACACTTGGTGCATGCGGATCCATGCCATCGATGGTAGCCAGTGGGCCCAAGGGGAATCGGATCCCCTCAAGTCCCGTGAGGAAGCGTGCATGGAGTGGGCGGTGAGCGTAGTGGAAAGTGGAGCGAGGACTTGACTCGTTGTCAGCGGTTCCCTGACTTTGCCTTTACTGCATAGCCGTCATTACGCAACTACCTAGGGGCGTGCTGTAGGGATTGAGAAGATGCCCGGCCGGTTCCCCAGGGCCCCTTCAGGCCGTTGATGGCTGATCGGGGGCTCAGAGCCGCTCACAACGCATCGTCTGGGCTATAAAGGGGAGCCCTAGGGACGCGACATCTTCAATCCCTTCCTCTGGCCCCTTCTCTTCTTCTCCTATCCATCTTCTTCGATGGTGATGGTGATGATGAAGTGCGACGCTTCCCTCTGGGTGACCCTGTCTTGGTCCACCGAGCGATTACTTCTTCGAGGGCGGAAGGACCACAACAAAGGGGGATCGAACGGTGTGGCATGGAGGGGGGATGCAGAACCATGGCACTTGGTGGGAGTTTGGCACCTCCGATGCAGCCGATGGCCTAGGTGATAGCGGGTTCCCCTCCGAGTGCTGCTAGCACTGACACTTTCCCTGCGTCGAGGATTGTTGAGCCCCCATCCCACTGTCCTTCATTGGAAAAGGGGAAGGACCCCAGCACTTCGAACCATGGGGGTCTTTCCACTTTATCAATGGATGAGCCAGTGGTCTGGGGGCTCGTCGGGCCTTTGCGCCGATGAGCTCGGTCGGGTTGAGCCAGCCTGTAGTGGAGATCGGGTGCCGAGGGGGAGGACCCTTCTTGGCATGTTGCCGACGACAGTGGGCGAGGGGTCGGCTCCACCTTCATTGTGCCTATCTGTGTGTTGTGGAAGCTCAGTTGGGAATCCTAGCCAACCTTGCATGGTCCCCACTGGTAGGGCGGTGGTTTCATAGCAGTTTTTGCCGCTGTATATTGTAATCGGATCATTCCCAATTAATAAAATGAAATTACTTTCATTTGTAATCCCATTTGCTTTTGAGTCGTGCTCAAAGGCTTGGTTCCTTGTTGGGATGGGCTATTATGGTGATGGCCTCGGTGCCCAAGATCGCCATGCCCGTGCTACTAGTAGGTAAGTCTATGAGAACCACGGGTTTACGTAGTTTCATGCCTCGATCATGTCCCCCAGGGGGGAGTTCCTCGGCTTCCTGAATGAGCCACTCATATAGATCCTGAGCTTGTCTATCGGTGCTCGGGGTCTCGCCGCCTCCCTTGTTGGGCCACCACGAGTAGCTCTGAGTCAGTACTCGGACATCGTTCACCCAGATGGTTGGGACACTTCTGGGTGCCCTAGCTATAGCCTTGTGGGCTTGTCTCCCGAATGTCCCTTGCACTTTAGGTGCATCAGGTGGCCTTGAAGCCCGATGGGCCGGCCTTAGAACCCTCGGCGATGCCCCTTCTACGGGGACCCTAGACCATCATGTGGTGGGGTGGCCTGATCCAATGAAGGATCGAGAGATAGGTAGGTACCAGCAAAGAAAATGAAATGGAGATAAGAGAAGAGGAAGATGACATAGCTAGTAATGCGGCGATCGAGGATGTTCCGTTATCTCCTTGCCAATCTCTCGCACAGTCCTCTCGCTCCATGCATCCCATCCCTGCCTCTCTCGGGGGCCTTCTGCGGTAGTTCTCCTTCAGAAAGGTCAGCAAATGGTTTGCTCAGTTGATCCTCTGGTGCAGCCGAGCTATCGCTAGGGCGGCTCAGGATAAAGGAGACAATTATAGAGACAAGCGAATCAAGAGGGTTAGGAGGACAAGACTTATCTTGGTATTTGTTGTTGGAGAGGTAGGCCAGCGAAAGGAGGTTGGCAGGTAGGCCATGGCTCGGGAGATGATGCTTCTAGGCGGATGGCTCGACGTTGGCCTTCCCTCATGGGGAAAGGTCCAAACTCACCTCAATAGGGTCAACCCCTTTTGGGGAGCTGAGCGTTGGATGGAGGGGCCAGCCAGGCCACCACTGTCGCCAATAACCTTGTTCGCCTCATCGATGCTTGGTCGATCAAGCGATGTTGCTGCCTTGGCTGCTTCCTCCACCGGCGCCCTTCCTGTGTCGCGGACAGAGCTGTTGGGATCATAGGGGACGATGAGTGCGGCAGCTTGGGTGACACAATCTTACGAGCAGTAGTAGGCTTGCTCAAAGCTGCCCTTGATAGTGGTGACCCCTTTGGGCCGGGCATCTTAAGCTTCAGGTAGGTGTAATTGGGGATGGCCATGAACTTGGCGAAGCATGGTCGACCAAGGAGGGCGTGGTAGATGCCAGGGAAGTCAACCACCTTGAAGGTGAGTAGCTCCTTGCAGAAGTTGCTCGGCTAGCCGAAGGTGCCGTTGAGCCAGATGCATCTGAGGGGCACAGCTTCCTCCCGAGGCATGATCCTATAGAACAGCGCCCTGCTAGGGCGTAGGTTGCTGCGGGGGATGCCGATCTCATCTAGGGTGCTTGTGTAGAGTATGTTGAGGCCGCTACCCCCTTCCATCAGGACCTTGGTGAGGCGTGTGGGGCCCACGATCGGGCTGACCATGAGTGGGTAGCACCCTGAATGAGGGACGCTATCGGGGTGGTCTTCGTGGTCTAAGGTGATGGTCGTCTGGGACCATCGGAGCCACGTTGGAGCGGCATGGGTGTGGATGATGTTCACCTCCTGCTCAGTGATGTGGCACTGCTAGCGGGATTCATAGGCCTAGGAGCCCTCGAAGATCAAGAGGCAGCGCTCGGCCTCTAGGAACTCGTTGTCTTCCTCTTGGGCGCCTCCCACTATGTCGTTGGCCTTCAGGGCAGGCTTCTAGGCCTTGTCCTGTTGGCCAAGGGTGCCACGAATGTAGCCCTTCATGGTGGCGCAGTCTTTGAGGAGGTGCTTTGCTTGCCCCCATTGGAATGAGCAGGGGGCCTCAAGCGCCTTCTCAAAGTGTTCCAGGCACGCGCCTCGCCCGTAGGGCTGAGGTCTAGCGGTGCGGTAGGCCACGGCCACCATCTCCTCCCCACGGTGCTTTCGGTCCTTGTTCCTCCTATCGTGGCGTCGCTGGGATGAGGCAGGGTCATTGTCGCCATCGCCTCCACTCAGGTGACCAGCGACCTTGGCCTTACCGCTGAAGTTGGCCTAGACCACCTCCTCGCCGATGGCATACTGGGTGACGACGTCTAGGAGCTCCCGCATCGTGCACATGGATGAGGGCCTCACAGGTCGTGCCGTAGATGAAGGCATTGATGACATCGGCATTAGTGATGTTTGGTAGCTCGTTGTGCTTCTTGGAGAAATGCTGGATGTAGTCTCGGAGGGTCTTGTTAGGCCTCTGCCAATAGTTGCGGAGATCCCATGAGTTACCAGGCTGAGTGTACATACCTTGGAAGTGGCCGATGAAGATCGAATGGAGATCACCCCAGCAGTGGATGCTGCCAGGCTCCAGCTGCTCGAGCCAAGCTCTAGTCAAACTTGACATAAGCAGAGGAAGGTACTGAATGCCAAAGTCATCGTCTGACCCCCCTGGCCTTCATGGCGAGGCGGTAGTCCCCTAGCTAGTGATATAGGTTGGTCTCATTGTCATACTTGGCGATGTGCGTCTGTGGCCGGAAACGCCTGGGGTAGGGAGCCGCCCGCATCGCTGCCTCGAACGCTGGGGGCGAAGTGATCCAGGGCAGCACCCCTGCCTTACCGTTTAGGGGTACGGGACTATGTCTGAGCGTTGCGCCTAGCCTTGATGGTGTCACAAATGCCGCGGTCATCATCGATCTAGTGGCGTGTGGGGGAACGCCGAGGAGAAAGGTCGCACCTTCGCTCCTACTGGGGCTTGGCGCCCTGAGTCCATGGCTAGTTGAGCTATTGCCAGAGGTGTTACCGTTGCTTCCCCTGCCTATGGGGTCCCCACTAGTAGTCGCCGTAATTTGGGACGGTCGAGAGAGAGCGATGCGGTGCCCGGATGTCGAGCTCTCAGCCTGCTGTTCGAGGGCGACACGAAGGAGCCACTTCACCTCATTCAGCCGCTCGTTAGTCTTCGGGTCCATGTGTCGAAGATGTCTTCCTAGCGACAAGCGGTGGCCACCATGTTGTAAGCCGTGCGGGGAAGTAGAGGCCGCTGGTAGCCCCCGTGTGGGCGTCGTCGTCGTCACCGAGAGGGTGCGTGGTTTGTTGCCATGGAAAGTCTTGCCTTTGGCACTCAAGCTCTGCCTTAGCCGCCTCCAAGTCCACCTGCCGAGCTCGCAAGTGGTCCACCTTCTCCTGAAGGTAGGCCATGCGGCTGTGGGGACTCTGGTCCGGCGGTGTGAGCCCAGGTGCCTCCTCAGGCAGAACCTCGCTATCGATGTGGTAGCACATGCGTGGAGGGCCATGGTAGTCGATGTAGTCGAAGTCGTACTCCGAGTCGTTCCTTAGGAAGGCGCGTAGTGATGGGACGTCGGTCCCAACCGTGCCGAAGAGGATGGTGCTTTGCGGCACCTCGCGACTGATGAGGTGGTCTAGCTCCATCTGGAAGGACACCGCCATGTTCTAGATCCCAAAGGGCAGGTCTGGGAGGTAGTACCAGAAGAGGTTAGGCGGTTGAAGCACCTCACCGGTGGCGATCAGGTGGTGGACTTTGGCCAGCATGCAGAACATCTGGCGGTGGTCCGACACGGTGGGGTTCGCTTCCAAACCACACCAGATCTATTGGCCCAAGACCTCAAGATCTGCTCCTAGAAGTCCAGACGGAGTGGGCGACGCCCGAAGCTCGGAGCCCACCGGTGTAGCCCCATGGAGTGGATGAAGCTCGCCATAGCAGTCGACGACATAGGCCAAGCTCCCAAAGTTGAGAACCTGGCCTAGAGCGAAGGCATCGGACATGATGGAGAACTCACCGGGGAAGCAGACGCTGCTGTTTGGGGTGGTGCTGCTTGCTCCAGTGATGGCGTAGATCGGGAGTCTAGGGGCCTGGGCAACGCCCCCGAGCCCTAGGCGGAGGTCGCGGCAGAGTCAGACTCGGCAGAGTTTCTTCTCAGAGGGTACGCGCTAGCGTACCTGATGGGTATAGCCCCCGGGCAATCCTGGAGGGGTCGGTCAGGGGGTCTTCTTCATTCGGGAATCATTGGACCCGAGGCTTAACATACCCATATGTTAGGATCTCGTTAGTGGCAGTGCCATAGGGGAGCCTTCCTAGGCGGTGATGGCACAGCTGGCAGTGCTGTAGGAGAAGGAGCCTTCTTTGGTGGCAATGGCATAGGAGGCAAAGCCAAGGGAATCGACCAATTGCCATATGTCCCTTGTCTATCGGAAACAACTCCTGCCCTTCAATGAAGAATACATGGAGATAGTAGAGTTTGGGTGCATTGTACACCTTAGACCTGATGGATCTAGACTCCCCATTGTTGTGGTCGTCGATGACCTTGGAGTTTTTGGCCTGCGAAGGCCTCATCCACCTAGAGGTGTCAAATTAGACGATGAGGATCACCTTTGTGCTGCCATGTTGTTCGTTGCGGTTCCCCATGTTGTACAATAGTGTGGAGAGCATTCTATTGTGGTGCTGCGCGCGCGGTACCTCAAAGAGATTCAAATCGACGCAGTCAACATGGTCATCACTACCGCGTGCACATCTATAGCTCTGTGAACGAGGATAGGATGGTCACCCTTGAGATGGAAAAAAACTAGTCATAGTTGAATGAAGGATGACTGGCGTCATGACACACCGAGCTTGACATCTATGGTGGCTCGCCCACCATAAGCATGTCGTGCACGCCATGCACATGTAGAGTTACGTCAGGCATGCCGTGCTCTTCCTCCTCCTCATCGACCTCAACACCTCTACCCCTATAACATCTCCACATGACACACCATCACGGGTGGGTCGGTAGGCGCCCCTGGGCAATAACTCCCTGCCCCCACCATCCGTGCTCAATGCCACCATGTACTAGGAGTCTCGTGTGCTCCACCACGGTAGGAAGGAGGAGGCTGGGAGGTGGTCGTCACTGGGCACTTCAACGACGGCTTCCACAGAGAAGCCAGTGGCTGTAGTGAAGATGATGACTGTGACGGGCTACCACAATGCTGACAACAATGCTGATGCGCGAGCGCCGATGGCAGGCCAAGTGTGGACTCGCTGCTGCGGTAGCTGGAGTGTGTTGTGTGTTGAGTCAGTGACCTCTACAGATATGGCACGCCCGTCTGTAGAGAAACATTTTGAGAGTCGGTTAGTGGTGCCCGCCTAAGAAAATGTTGATTAACAGAGAACAAGATAGAGAGTCGAATGTGTTGTTCGCCTCTGACGTTCAATTTTGACATCCTGTGAAGCTCCTTTCGGTAGTAGTGTTATTTGGTGTCATAAATGTTAGCAAATTCTCCATGGATTTGGTCAAATTGAAGATATTTTGACGTATGACAAAACTATAAACATCAATTCCCTTTGGGAGGGAGGGAGTACATAACATTGAAAACAACGAATTGAATGTTGCATCAAGGTTAATAATAGCCACCATGTGAATAGCATATTTCTTTGAATTGCAGTATAGACACAGATGTATATGCACGCACACTCAACCCATAAACACACACACAGTGCCCATAAAAACACACACGCACACCCATACCTCCATGAATACCTCCGAAAGATTAAGTTGGTAGATCTCAAGTTTAGTAAAGCCACCACAGATGATTCATTGTCAACGAGCAAGTCGCCTAACACTGAAACAATTGCCGTATTAAATTCTCAAATAAATCTATGAAATGTGGTCATGGGCTTAAATTGTTGGGTAGTTTCCACCATAATATAAAGAGCCGAATAAAGAAAACTATTTTTGGAGGGCCATTATCAATGCCATAGTAGTTGTAGTTCCTAAATATGATCTATTGTGTAGTTTGTGTCTTCTAGTTTATCCACTATGGATTCTATTGGTCAATCCTGGTTATAATATAGTATAATAAAATTATGATTTAGATCAGTAAGGAATATGACGACAAGAGCAGTAAATCACTAGGAATAGAAATTAATAAAATAAAGTACAAATAACTTCAAATACAATACCAATCGTATTTTAACAATGAATAGGAATTGGATTCATATTTTCATATTTTCCTGCGCGTGGTGGCTATACTAGATCGTGGTTATCGAAAACCAATTCGACTAAAAATGACATAGACCCGTTTTTACTAATACCTTTTCTAGTTTTGTGGAAAATTGAGTTTATCTTGTACAGGAGTTTGTTGCCAGATCCGAACATAAGTTTAGAGGTAGTTACGGTAAAGCTGGTTTTATGGAGGCTAGTTTTGATAAGATGTCTGATCCAAACAACCTGTATTTTTAGTCTCATGGTTAAAAATTGTTAGATTTAGATTTACATGGCAAAAAACTAACTCGATCGAGAAAAAGTTGCATACATGCATAGCCAAAAAATGATTTCGTTGCATACATGCATAGCCAAAAAATGATTTCTTTCCTTTTTTTACATAGGTGCACGCGCATGTAATCGTGTGTAACGTGTGAGTGAGTTACTAGAAGAGAGTTTTGTAAAAAAGGTTTTTTTAGTAAGATTTCTTTAAGCCGCGTTTCTGATCTCTCTGAAAGAGGTTTGGATCAAACCAAGCAGGAGCGGCTGCCGGAGCCCCCATTGCGACCATGGATGGACCAGTTGGCGGCGGTGCTCTGTGCTGTACGTGGCTGCGATCACCTTGACTGCCACAGTGGCCCATTCCTCATCGTCTTGGTGGGCCTCAACCCTGAGGCAGGGGTCCTGCAGTCACACTTGTACCCATCGGAGGCTACAACCTGGACCTGGAGTTCATCTGCGTATCTGGGTCCTGGTTTCCATCTAGTCCGTAAAATTAAGCCTAGCGTGCTCATCGGTGATGGTATCTACTTCATACTAGCTTCCCCGTCGGTCACAATTCTGAAGCTTGACATGGGCCAAAATCACTTATCCATCATCAACTGCCCGGGGCAGGAGGCGCAAGACTTCGAAGGGAACAATGTTGTCCTCATGGCACTGGAGGATGGCTCACTGGGTTTCGCCGCCATTCTGGGTTCGAAACTTTTCCTGTGGTCGAGGAATGTCATGAATTCAGAGGTAGTAGGAGGATGGACACCATATAGGCTCATTGAGCTTCAGACAAAGATCCCCTTTAAACCCAGACTACAAGTTGTTGGTTCTAAAGAGGGATCTGGCATCATCTTTGTGGTCTCAGATGTTGGTGTCTT
The DNA here is from genome assembly GCF_019320115.1 of Miscanthus floridulus. NCBI lineage: Eukaryota > Viridiplantae > Streptophyta > Magnoliopsida > Poales > Poaceae > Miscanthus > Miscanthus floridulus. The sequence continues at coordinate 4,778,146 of NC_089583.1, read as the reverse complement.
CTCACTAGACCTCATGTCCAAATCCGGCCGTGGGACAAAGGTAGATGAACCAAGGGAAGACTATGCCATGTTCCCCTTCATGAACTTCTACACTCCAGGTATTATGCTAGCCAGCGCTTCTCTTTATAGATATGTAGTATATAACCGTGGACTGTACAGATTCTATACATTTGTTTAGTTCTTTCTGACTATAGTGGAATGTAAATAAGGTTCACATATTTTAAAAACATATATCCATAATGAAATTTGTCGACGCTAGAGCAAACTGTATGTATTTGTGACATTGTCCGAAGATCGCATAATTTTTGTACATTGAATTGTTAAAAGTTGTCTTTAAAATCAGTGAGATGTGCTAGTTAGGAAGTAGTGGCATGGATCATTAACTTTTTTGCTTTTATTTCACAAACCAGATGTTGATGACCAATTATTTTGACCTCCTGTGGCTCTTTTGTGGTTCACACCCCTAAATTGACCTTTAGATTTGTAGCACCCGGTTTTAAGAATAAAACCAGATACGCATCATATGTGAGCCCAGGAAGTCAAATCTCACATATAGCTACAAATAAGGATAATATCAAAAAGACAATGCTTAAATACATAGCGTATTAGTATAAAGATTATAACCTCAGAGTATAGACAGCGGAAAGACAACTCCGATCTTCAGGCGAAGACTCCAAATCCACAGGGACAACTGACTGGTTGATCACAAGCCTAATTCCTCCAAACTCTAGCAATCTAGTACCCATCCGGGATTTTTCCAAAGATTTAAAGAGTAACGCAAGCGTAAGTACATGTCGTACTCAACAAATATAACATAGGGTTCATGAGGTTCAAAAGGCTGACACTGGTTTTACTACGATTAGCTTTTAATGAGTCATCTTTTAGCCATTGGGTGGCAACAAGTTTATCACAAGCCCATAAACACATGATCAGGTAAACATGAATAATGAATAGCATAAACAGTAATCATTAGTGAGCATCTTTATCATCAGTGTTCATCATCTATTCCGTAAGGGTTCCAAGGCCGCTCGTGACCGTGAGCATGGCTGATATACCAGTTTTACACTCTACAGAGGTTGTACACTTTCACTGTGAGTCATGATTTACCATTTCGCCCGAGGTGATCAGCCTCTTGACCCGCTACCAAGGAAGGTCGACAGGGTTCACTATAAAGCCTTTCAAAGGTTCGTCTAACAAGTTAGGGCCATTAGATTCACTCGGCAAACAGATGTAGAGCCCCCCCTTCCCGATGGCACATTGACACGCAGCCTATACACATGGGGATAGAGGCCGCACTACAACCGATTCGGCAAGCCATTCTTACGCAATAAAGGTAACCACTAACAAGCTAGAAAAGGTCCCCATACTGAGCTAAAGCCAGAGCCATATAGCCCTCACAGTTGTACTGTAAGTCCCGGATGATCACTTACAGATAAGTCCTTAGGGAGAGGAATCTAGAGCACCATAAATAGCCCAATGCTCTAGCCCCCTTGTTCCATGTTGCTAAAAAGTATATTTTAATGTTTATTGTATATTCCATTAGTCAAGTTACAAGATCACGGTCTTTAATTAAACACTAGCATCACACTACCCAATGCAATACCCCAAAGGTATCAAGGAATCCAGGATATCAAATAGCTAGGAAAATTACTACAGTTGCCAAGGTAGACACATACAGTATGAATTAAATGATTAAAGGTGTATAGGACAACAAGGAAGATCCCATGCTATACTTGCCTTAAACTTGCTTTACACCCAAAGCAACTTGCTCAGAGAAGCTTCAACTTTATCTTCCATTATGCGGCTTCTGGTTTCCAGCGCTTACATACGGTTCTCTTCTACTCGTAGCAAACACCAAGCACATAGAAACATACAAAGAAACATAAATAACTAAGCACAATACACCAATCATAATAAAAAGGGTCCTAAAGCGATGGCTCATTGCTACAGTCACGGGAACGCAAGAAACGCCGAAAACGAAACTACCGTTAGAAAGAAACGTTTTCCGGAATCTCATATATTATAAAAGAGAAGCCTACATGCTTACGCCAGCCGGAGAAAAGGGAGAAACCGATGGTAGAGACATGACTGGAATCCAGGAGACTGACGAGATTGAGCCCCCACCTCAAGTTCATATGCTCTGGTGGGATGATTTCAACGATCAATTCCCAACCCCTCCTATTACTCCCTGAAAGCCCAGCAAGTGATGAATCCTTTACCCTTGCTCATATTCTGGAAAATCTTCCCATGTCATAAACCTTCCATTCAGTATAGGTAAACCATTTAGGGAGAATGGGTTTTTCGGTCTTTCTCACGTGTTTTTTTTCGCTCGTCAAATGTTTACCTATCTTCCGCGGAGAATGGTCGATCGGTTTTCTTCTTTTAAAGAACTTTGTAAATGAATTAAGAAAGACAGAGAGATATTGACTTTTTTCACATCTGTAACTACATTTTCACATTTCTTTTAAAAAAGATGTAGAACTGAATAGCGCAGCTGTTTTGGCTCGCAATAAAGCAAGGGTCCTGATCGAGCAAGACTACGTCCTATCTATCTACCTCTCCAAACACAATATCTTGAGTACCTATGATGGTGACTACATCTGCTGGCATGTGATGTTTGGACATAGAATCGAGTCCTTGTGAATGGGCAAAGCCAGGTGCTCTTATTTTACAACGGTAGGGACGATTACTCCCATTACTGACAAGAAAGACACCAAATTCACCTTTAGGTGCTTCAACTGCGGTATAGGTAGAAGGAGCTGGTACGGAAAAACCTTCTGTATAAAGTTCGAAATGGTGAATTGAGGTAGAGTAGACCGATGATCCGGTAGTCATTTGGCCGGCTATGGAAAGAAAAAGCTTGCATCTGCTCCCCCTAAACTATAACAGGTCCCATCTCTCTCCAAACCTAACGTGGTAGTTTCCCATCATAAGGCTTTCCATCTATAGATTGATTGAGCCATTACCCACCAAGGATCCCATTCGTTCAGAACTCAGTTGACTGCTTCTATAGATAAGGCGGAACGTCCTTAGTTCAGCATTATAGCACATAGTCTCCGACGCTACTACAGCGCTTCGCTAACTCGAAGCGCCTCGCTATGAGAATGACGCTTCGCTAACGCTCGGCTAAGTCGTCGAACCCTCGCGCTGACCATTCGCTTTCTCAGTAGCGAAAGCGCTTCTCTTTGCCCCTTAACTTAATCTTAATAAAGTAAGTATTTGGAAAAGAAAGAGATTCTTGGTTTTATTGCTCCCGCTTCCTCATCTGCGCTCGTCAAGCCAACTTTGCTTTTTGGGAGGTGAAAGAGGAAGCGGACATTTCGAAATGACAGCATCGAAGATATCTATATACACAGGAACGCTTATTCCGGACTGCGTTCCGGAAAAAGTAGCCTACTTGACAGAAAGGGCGGGCACTCTCGGCTCGGGGGTAGGCACTCTCGTCTTTCAACCCCACCGTCACTTTGAATTTAGTGGGGCACTGTTTACTTACAGCCTCTACGAGTTGCAAGTGAATGGGGCCGGTGCGTGTGAACGGAAGGGTTCATCAAGCCATTTTAACCCCTAAACAAAATAGGAAGAGGGGTACTTGACTAATAGGGGGCAATTGCATCGCACCTGACTGTGAGGGACCTCTTGATACCTTATGTTCACTTCCTAACTAGTAGCCGGTTTCCTGTCGCGGAAGCCTTTTCCCAGTGCGCGGAGCCGAAGGTGTTAGTGCTTTCTCATGGGGTCAATAATGCTAATCCCTCTTTTTGTGCCGGGAAGAAGATAAGAAAAGGCGAAGCCTTCTCTTGGTTTCCCAACCTGTTGCTTCTAAAGGCTGCCCTCTCTCGGCTGGATTTTGGTCCAGCCTACTACGAGGATCCCGTATCCCGTACATCGTCTTTCTCCCTCCTGGGTTCCCGTGGTTCCTATGCCGCCGCGTTTCCCGGTCCTTTTCTTTTTTTAGTGCTTCGACCCGAAGCGATAGCTTGACGCGTTTTCCGTGGATAAGATGGCAGCGCTCCAGCTCACTAAAGAATGGGACGGCAGTGGTCCGCCGGCAAGCTCGTTCTGATCTTGGACGCAGTACATTGGAATCCTGAAGCACCACCACGAACGCTACCGCGCGTGCGCCTGCGGTGCGGTAAGGCACCACCCTGTTGTGCCAGCAGCCAACTCCGGCGTGTCAGCTTAGTTATCCTCATCAAGCCACAACCTTGATGTCTAGCTTCCCAACTGGTAGACGGTTCCCTTTCCCCCGGATCAATGAAGAAGGGAGAAGTCAGTTGATTCTTCCGAAGAACCGGAAGCGAAGCGCTATGCCGGGGCGAGGGGACGGGAAAAGAAACTGCTCCGAAGAAAGATATTGGGGTTCCCAATGCTTCTCCACGCCCAACGAGATGCGCCAACCTCGGGATGCTTTACTCCTAACCCCACGACGGTTCCGAGACGGAGCTTAACCTGAGTCTCGGTTAAGAACGGCGATGATCTACGTTTCACACGGCGCACGATTCCATGGATAGTTTCATTCGAGATCGTGATGGAGGACATAGCTTACGATCATCGGCTTTGATCATGCCACTAGGCATTTGATTAGGACATTGCACAATGATCCGAACACTTTGTCGCATCTCTTCGATACGAATACAGTAACGATCATAGCGATCTCCTCTGGTACCTACTGGTACGTCAAGATCCGATTGGTCATGAACATCGTAAGGTGCTGCTCTTCGCGAATCCCAGCATACCCCAGGTTGGGATGGGTAGGCCCACCACTTCACTTTTTCACTTTCACTTAGGCCCGGGCCAAGTCAGTGGGGGGACCCTGTCGGGCTCCTTCCCCCCCAAAACAAACTGTACGTGGGAGTTTCCCTTCATACGGCTCGAATCATTCTCAGATGCCCCGAGAGGCATCTTTCCTTATGATCTGGTGGTTCACACGCGCGCAAACGAGCACCGGCCGCAACAGCAAGGAACTATGACCAATAGAGTCAGACACAGAGCGTCATACTTCTTTATCTTGTGATGGTTGAGGAGTTTCTTTCTCAGAGGGTGCGGGACGCTTGCGGAGTCCGTACCTTCCGTACCACCACAGGTCGTTCTTGGGCAGATCCCGCTCCTAAACATAAGGGAGGGATAGGGGGAAAGGGGCCGGGCCTATCATATAAATAGGGTTGTAGAAAGACCACGTATTTTCATTCGACGTTCCGGGGCGCCCGATTCGATCAACGAATTTGGCGAGCTGATCTGCTTTGATCCAGGAGAAAGCCCAGTCAGCCACCTTTTCGGTGCAGGTCACGTGACCTACAGCTCGGCCTTCGCTTTTTGAGACTTCCTCTACCCACATCTCTATGTGCCCGCAGCACTTTCATATGGAGAAAGATGGGCTTACCATGTTCCATCAATAGCACCTAACCTATGCCGATTTTGGCGGACCGTGCTCCACCCCGGTGAACTCATGCGGTTCCGACGTGCCCAGAGGCCAGAGGCGAATCCGTTCACGGTCCGTAGGACCAACACCATTCGAAGGTTGATGGCCCGCCCCGCCTAGAATAGGAATCTTTGACTGGGCTTACACACATTCGCTCACTTACGCTGTCCCCCCTCAGCTCACCCTAGCCCCGGGTACGTCGTCTCCAAGGCTTCACACAAAATCTTCACTGACAACATATGCATGCTTTTGTAGGGTCGGGCAGAACCGTTGTTGCCTGATGGGAACTTCCCCCATATTGCTATCAATGTCTTCATGTCGCACGACCTCTTAACATTACACCACTGAATCCCCAATCCTTTGCTTGCTGTGCAGTGACAGTACCAATATCCACTAATCGTTGTTTCCAGATACGGTTGCCGGTTGACATCTCTTCTAATTCGTCGATACGAGAAGCAAATTGTTGTGTGGAGGAATCAATATCTCGACATAAGCCAAGAGGCAGATCTTGTGCCACTCCACCAGGTCGTATGAAACTGGCATGCATCCTGGCTCCCGGGACTCTTTCATAGAATTCCAACAATTTCTCCCGCTCCTCAAAAGCCCAAAGGAACGGAGTTGATGCTCCCACATCCATAGCATGAGTAGTTGAAGCAAGTGAATGATTTGAAATTCGAGTTATTTCACAGAATAACACTCGTATATATTGAGCTCGTAATGGTACCTCACAATTCAAAAGTCTCTCTACGGCTGAAGAATGAGCGTGTTCTTGGGCCATCGTAGAAACATAGATAGGGTCAACGACGGAACGAACAACGAAACTTTACGACAGCTTTTTCGTACACGTTCACTTGCATCACATACACAAGTGCTCTCTGAACCGTGCAATAAGGTCACCCATAACACGGCTCTCCCACTGGAGTTACCTTAGCCCCGGGCCATGCTATTCCATGATATTGGAATAATGGCAGCCTAACTACTTATTATCATCGTCTTGAAAGCTGGGCGCCTTTTGAATATGAGTGGGGCTCCTAGTCTAGGCGGCGCCTTCGTGGAGCCAAACCGAAGGAAGAGCAAAAGGGCGAGGCCACACCCGGCTTCGAATAGGAGGGGGGCTTAGCTCTGGATCCCGCCTGCTTGCAGAAATGAATGGATCAGAAAGGGGGCTGGGTTCTATTTCCGGGCCGGGCAGGAGGTGAAGGCCAGAAGAAGAAGAGAAGTGCGCCTTCCCGGTAAGGAAGAGGATAAAAAGGTGCTGTCATCTATCTCGACCTGTTTCCCGAGGCGTTGGAAATGAAGACCGGCTCAGAGAATCACTGGCGTGCTTTCTCTCCCCCATCGTTTCGCCAACAAAGAAGTCATCCTTGACTTGACGATTGACCATTCCATCCCTACCGAGCCGCCTCTTCGAAGTATTTACCTCTGCCTTTCTTTTTTTCTCCAAATATAAAAGAAAAAATAAAGAACCTCGTCTGTGATTTAATCGGCCCTAAGGGAGTTTACTCGACCCATTCTCCAGTCTCCCGCACTGCTCAAGTGTGCGACTCCGTATGAGGACCTCCTTCCCTTTTGCTCTGCCCACTCTCCGTTCACACGGTTATCAAAGCGGAGGAAGGGTGGGCAGCAGGTACCACGAGCCCTCTGTCCCACACATCTATCAAGAAGCAAGTGTAGTTCACCGGTTCCACCGAATGCTCCTATCTCTCGGCAAAGATCGTGTGAGTGTGCAGTTATGCTTCGGATGCTTCGCCATGGAATAGATCGACTCTGTTCCCCTTCTTTTCCGGTGCACTCGCTTTATATCTCCGACACACAAGGAAGGACGTGGTGGGAAGAAAGCAGCCCTAGCCTCTGTCCGGTCGATCATTCCGCTGGCATCTTGCATTCACGCCTCCGTTTGACTGCCGCTCGGGAATGTAGTTGTAGATACGTGAGTCTTAGTGGGTCGTTGGCTCCACCTCTTATCTCCTTCTACGACATGCTGTAGTCGTCGCCATATTCAATATGTCACTTAGTCATATCTGCCTCGCAGCGGGTCAGCACCCCCGAAAGAAAGGGAGGGAGGACTTCATTCAGTGACTCCGCGATCGCCCTCTGAACGATCAAAATAAGGTAAAGCTTGAAGATAAGTTTTGTACTCGATTAATTTCTCAGTCCCTCTAGTCGGGTGGGCGCCGGCCGGCCGGATCCCCCTGAAAACCGTACGTGCGGGTCTCCCCGCATGCGGCTCACGCCATTTGAGGTGGCCCAGCCCAGCATTCATTCGCAAATCCTGTAGTGAAATTGAGACCGCTCGACCAGCAAGAGGATGCGCGTTAGCGCAACGGCTTTCGCGCTAGTTGCTCAATCCGTTGCTTGTTCGGAAGCTAATTCGCGTGTAGGCAGCGCTGTCTGTCTACCGTTGACTGTATCTATTCATTGATACATTGGCTCGCTCCCCCCCTCTTTTTCCAAGAATGAATGAGCTGCTCGGACCTTCCATTTCCGTCAAATGACCCGGCTTCCCCTGGCTCTTCCACCGTCCGGGCTCCCTTTCCTCCCTATGCTCCCCCGGCGCAGGCCCACCACGCTTCGCGCCTGCGGCGTTTTCGCCAGACGGTCTTTGCCAGTAGTGCCATCCTCCCCGCAGGCTGTCTGTATGGGTGGGTTGTCCCTTGCTGCTACGTTCTGTTAGGCGCTATGAATTACAGGAAATTAAGTGGTTGACTTGGACAGCAGGCGGGTTACACGTTCCACTGTGCCGAGATGTGAGGTGCAGGTGGTGATGATCACCCCGGGGTATGCGCTAGCGCCCTTGACGGGCACTCCAGGACCCGCCTACGCTCGTGAAAACCCAGGTCGGTCCTCCGACCAGATGTGTGGATAACGAGGCCACCTTCACAACCTTCTCCCTTCTATCTTTATCCAAAGTCAGGTAGAGCGGTTCGCTTGAGTTGCTCAACCGTCCCTTTGCCCGGTGCTCATGACGCGCTACTCCACCGTGCTAGCGGCATAGGAGCCTACTCAGCGTCAGCGGCTTCGTGCCGCACTGGAGTGATCCAATATGTGGTTCCGCACGTTCCACCACTTCTCCGTTCATTTCCAATACTGATCGTGAAACACCATGAGCAGCAGGATGTTGAGGTCCGGAATTCGAAGTGAAATTCTTGATTTGCCCGTTCCTAGTCGTCATGGGAAAGAAATAAGAAAGAAATAAGAAAGAGATTATTCCCCTAGAGCTTGTCCAGTACCACCTGTACTCAAAATGCATCTCCGCGCGTCTACCTGGCGCTTTTATTAGCCGCCTTGCATGCAAGCGAAGCGCTATTGGCGGCAATTAATAGCTCACTGAGCGATGATTGATGCAGTCAGTCAGTGCCCTCGATTATTCCTGATAGAAGGATCATGGCGCCCCGGAAGCATTCCATCCAGCAGCAGCATCTCCTTCAACCACGCGAGGACAAAACTGATGTTAGCTACATTCGAGCGTTCACCGCACAGAGGCGATCTCGAACACTACCTATGATAATAAATCCAAAGGAAAGGTCGATAAAATGATTCAATCTGACTTTATCGGTATTCTGGATTGAGTAAAAAAGGGATATATGAAGTTCAAGGCCTTGCCAAAACCGTCATGGCCCTATTATGTATAGGCCGTACTAAGCCAATAGCGAATAACAAACTCTTTCCTGCTCCCTCGACCTTAATTCACTCCCATCCTGCCAAGCCTCAGCTGCCAGCGCATTGTATCTAAGCACACTGTGGCAAATTGATACAAGTAGCTAAAGATCTCGCATCCGACATCTCCGGCCGAACGGTTAGGCAACACTAGGGCGCCTGGGTCAAAATTCCGTTTACCAAACAAGATGTCGAGAGGCGAACTCTGTAATTCCCCTCCTGCAAAAGTGATAGCGGCTGTAGCATCCGTGTGGAAGAGGGTAAGCTTTCGGCAACACCTTTTTCAGATTGGAAAGGATGAATACTTGTGTTGGGTCCTGCAGACCAGGATAGCCTCAGATCAAAACCTAAATGTGCCAGGGGTTGATCATAGAAGCCAGGGCAATAAGTATTCAGGAATTTTAGCGCTTATGTAGCTAATAACTCTGCCACCTGAATACTTGATTCATTAAGGTCGTCACCCTATACCCGGAAGTCTCTATCGTTTTCTTTGTCTGTTAAGCTTCACAGGGTTAGGACTCCCTAAATCAAACAGCAATCGCTGTTTATCAACCACTCACGGCGACACCGAGATCTTCGACTTAGCTCCCTCCCACAGGTCATCCCCCCGGGGCGGAAGATAACGAAAGGGAGACAAAAAGTCCTAACTAAATCAACACACAATAACCTAAACCTTCTACCCATTCCATCCATCATATCCGTCGAGTCGAGGAGTCTTATCTATAGATAAGGCAAGAGAGAACTTATGCCCTCGCGGATGGAGAGGGATTCGAACCCCCGGTATTCCTATCAATACTTCGGTTTTCAAGACCGACTCTTTCAACCGCTCAGACATCCATCCCTGCGCTCGCCCGCCCTATCTATCTGCGCGCTGGCAGGTAGGGGCAACTCTATGTGATTCGCTACGCTTACTTGCGCCCCACCCCGTAAGCTGACTCTATTGCCTAGCACACTTTTCCGGTAGTACGAATCGCTACGCTTCGCTTCTTTCTATATGATAATATGCACCGTCGGTTGCTGCGCTCCCTGCGGGTAATAGCAAGAGAGTGAAGAACGAACGATCCTCAAAACTCAAAAGTAAGCAGTGAATGAGTCCGACTCGAGTTCGTGAGTCAAAGGCGTGGCAAGAGAGCGAGTTCGACTCGCGAACGATCCGCAAGTGAAGGACCGATCCTTTAACGCCAGTACTGTTGCGAGACTGGTACTTGGCGGCTCACGAGCAACATATAGACTAAGGTTGCCCATCACTCCCTCGCTCCTTTTTGAAGGCCCACCGCTCCCCCTTTCTTTAAGTATCTATCCCGGCTTGCATTTTGGGGCGAGTACTACAGTTCCTCCATAATCACACAGAACGCCCAGCTTCGCAGAGCTGCTCTCTCCCCAGTCCACAGCAAGGTGTGGAATCTGGATCTACTGTGTGTTCTTACTCTATTGGATCAAGTCAGATACTAAGCCTTCTACTACTACTACTACTTAGGTTTACTACTTAGGTTAGGAGATAAAATGCTATATTTCAGAGATTGGACTCTCTTACTGTGTTTTTTCAGGGCTGTTCCCGAGCCAGGTTCCCTGGATCCATTCTGACCTAAATGGATGAATGAAGAAGGGGTGTGACCTTATGGCCAACTATACTAGCTCCCCTAGAGGGATAATATAGCTCCTAAAGGATGATTGTTTATGGTATATTACCGTAATTGGAGAATTTGACCTGGTGCTGACTTGCTGCTGTTCTGAGAAGGGGACGGACCTTGCAAAGCTTGACAAGTTTTTTTTAGATTTATCGATCCAATCTGTCTACAGATAGGCGCCTGCTGTGGCAGCAATTAATTAATCTCCGCCTTAGCATACAAGGACCATGGCTCGCAGCGGGTGATTTTCATACTGTCAGAACCGTCGAAAATGGGAGGTAGAGTTCCTTTTTTAACAGGAGCCCAGCCTTTTTTTTTTTTCTTGACTGTCTGCAGAATGCGAACCTGACCGATCTTCGTTCCTCGGGGCACATACTCTATTGGAGCAATCAATCCGGTGGGGCCAGACGCATCATCGGCAGACTAGATCGAGCCTTAGTTAATCCTGAGTGGATCCAAAAGCTTCATGCTTCCTGTGCGGAATATCTTACGCCGGGCTGCAGTGATCATGCCCCGATCCTCGTCTTATTCCGGCTGTCAGCTCTGGACCAAAGCCATGAAAGTACTTTCGCATGTGGGAATCCCACCCCTATTGATGTAGTGAAGAAAGCTCCCGGTCACGAGAAATCCAATGTTTCTTCAAAAAAGAATAAACTGAAGAACACCAAACTAGCGCTCAAAGCATGGGATAAGCAATCTTTCGGAAAAACTGGAGACAGAGTGAGGATATGCGGAAATAAAGTAAATGAAATTCTATTCAAGCAAGACTTGATCCAAATGGATCCCCTCAATGCTGAGCTTGTTGATGAAGAAAAAGAGAGCTGAAAGCTGGTACAACAGTTTCTTAGTGAATAGGGGACAAGTATCTTGGCAAGAGTGAATTCAAGAGATTGTAGAGAGGTTTGAGGTCAGAAATGTGGTTGGTGTAGTTGATGAGTTTAATCACTTGAGGCAAAGAGGAAGCCTAGAAGAGTACAAGTCACAATTGGAAGAATTGAGGGCTGCCATGTTGATGTGCAATCCCTATTACGATGACAACCTTTTTCGACAAAGTTTTCTTGGGGGTAAGGGAATGAGTTAAGCCTGTGCTGGGAGTACGGTTTATTGGGTATCTTTTTGGTCACCATAGTGGGTGTAAGCCATGCAGCCTTTAAACACCATCTCAAAATACTTGTGCTACGCCTTAGTGTAGGGGTGAGCTAGGGCAAAGAGATGGCAATACTTGGTTAATCTTTCCTCTATTACCAATATTACCCCCTTACCCTCCAATTTAGGTAACCCTGTGAGAAAAGAAATTCCATTAGCTGCTCATGCCTCCTCAGGTACCTGTACCCATTTGTGAGCGCCTTTGGATCAGCGAAAGAGCTCTGACTCTCCGATACATTTATAGGAGAAAGGGGCGAGACCTTGATTTTCACCTATTGAGACGAGGTAGCCCATTATGATATATAAGGTGAGTCATTGATTTAGTTACACACCCTCTTCTCTTAATAAATAGTCAATTTCGAGTTCCGTGAAAGGCATATGGTTTAACACTGTTCCATTCCACTTTTACCGAAGTGGTGTGCTTAACAGCATCCTGTTCTTTATACTAATCTTAACATAGTCTTTGTACGTTAATAAGCAAAAATCCTCTACCAGTGAAATCTGAGAAGTCTGGCACTACCTGTGTATCCTTAAACCTCTGACCATCCGTTCTCGTACCAAAAGGTAAGAGTTGAGAAACCATAGTTAGTGGTAGAATGCTTATTGAAAAGAGAGGTTCCACGTAATTCCCTTATAATTCTAAGGCCTTGAACTTGAGGACAGCAACTCTTTTTCTATTGATCAGAAACATAAGTAAGAAAGTAGCTATTCTGAGAGGTACTTTATTCTTCTCATTCTTCAGTTCCTGCCTATTATTTACCAGAACTTAAGATCTTTACTAACTTAACCTCACGCCATAAATGGAATTCCCTATCATGAGCGCAACTGTATTTACAAGTTCAGTAGCCAGAGTGAGCTTTCTCCTCAATATGGATGTGGTGATTGTTCCTCCATTCTAATCATACAGACTTATTATCAGTGCTCCAAGCTCCATGTGTTCTAGGGCTAAGACTACGTTGGTGTGGGCTCCCCTTATCCTTCTTCTGGCATTTGCTGATCGATTTCTAAATGAGTGGAATTTCGATTCTCTAACTGCTCAAATAGCAATGGTTTCCAGTTCCGCATTGACCATAGGATTGGCAGGCAGCTTGGCTTAAAGAATATCATCTTGAAAATCCGGTGGAAAATGTCATCTTCAAAATGAGACTGAGACCTACCTTTTCGAATTGTCAGAGGCTATGAGATCCACTTTCTTTTGGAAAGATAAATACATGTATTTAGGGAAGGTTCATTGGTAGAAATCAAAGGGGTAGCAAGCTCAGTGGCAGGGGAGCAGCGTGGTGTAGCTCCCCTTGGTTGCAAAGAAAAAACGTGTAGTTAAGTATGCGAGGAGTGAATCAATAAGGTTCCACGGTTCAGTACTCTAATTGATCAGTTAATAGCAATTATAGACTCTCATTCAATAGATAATAGTATTGTTTTTCTTTACCTGTGCCATGGCCAACTCTTCTCCCCGCCGAAAAATGAAGTTATGCTTTCACAACTGTAAAAAATGCCAATACATTGCTTGCCCAATGACCTATTGGAAATTTCCTCTTATCGCTGTTTGGTGAGACTTTACCAACCCTTACTTTACACCTAAGGTAAGGTAGCTGCTTTACCTAGTAATTCTTTTCTACTTTACTACATCATTAGATCAAAGCAATAACCTATTCCTAAGCTTCACTACTTAATACTCCCAATTCCTACAGTCCTACTGTACACCTATAAGAACTCCTTTGAAAAAACATACTAATCCTAAACAATGAAAACTACCTAAGCATAAGCAAGCCTTAGTCACAAGCCCTAGTCTGAATCTTCCTTGTGTCTAGTTGATAGGATGATCTGGTGCAAGCTGGTTGTGGAAGCGGGTGCTTTCTATCTGATCAAGTAGAAGTTGTCTATTTTGTAGACATATAGGAGAAGAAATGCTTAGCATCTATGGCTACGTCGCCTATGTGCAGTAAAAAGAATCCCTCCTTCAAGTTGGTATGACTTGGTTCTGATGCTCTAGATGTCCTATGATGAGAAAGATCAGTTCTGTAGACAATGAGTAAGAACAATAAAATCCTGCTATTGCTATATAGTCTAGTTGACAGCCAATATTGATAAGAGTTTGACGGGGACAATTCTGCCTGAAGGACTCACCCTCTCTGGTCAAGCAGTGTAGAACAACCAATAGTTGAATATCTTCCCAAGAGGCAGTAGTTTCAAGTCAAGCACTGAACAAAGAAGAGTGTTTCAGATGGCTATCCTCTTTTCTCTAGTAGTAGAAGTTTACTTCCCCATGAGTTTACGCTTTGACTGTCTCAGTCGGCTGGAGTCAATAAAGTGGTTCTTCTTCATTATTCAGAATTGAGTTAGGTTCACGGAGTTTCGTAGAGTACTTTGTCATTGACTTTCTTCTACAATGAATTCCCAAGCGCCAAGCTCCAAAACTTATTTACCCTTCTCCTTCCTGATAGTAGTAGAATGACTCAAGGCTCAAGAAGATTGACCCTAGCGCAGATGTACCCGATTCACTACTCTATTTGTAAGACACTTGCTTTTGATTTGCTTGATTTCCTGTGCATATTCCTTTAACCGAGCAAGAAAACGTATGCGCGTGGGCGCAACGGCTTTCGCGCTAGTTGCTCAATCCGTTGCTTGTTTGGAACAAGAGTTTTCATAAAAAGAATGGTTCTTTTATGCAATTATGAACGGGCAGGCCTCTTGTGGATTCCTCCAACTCCATGAATGAAGGGGGGAGTATGAGGAAGGCCGATTTTCTTTCTATATGAAGATGAAAAAAGGATCAGGGTCAAACATTTCTGACTTTTGTTGAGTATGACTGAATGAGGAAGAGCTCCTTATGTGGTATCACTTTACCACCATCTGAAATGCGCGAAACTCCGATTGGTGGAAGCCAGTCCATGAAGATTCTCCCTTCTCTTACGTGAAATTCCCCTCTTTCGGTAAGCATCCAGTATCTCAGCAAATGAACATTTCTCTAAGCTTATCCTGTAGCTTATACGTCGTTTGAAAGCTGCTCCAAGGATCCAACGAATAGCTAAGGTTTGTTGACGATCCCTGGCTACAATCCCAGGAACATCATAAATAGTACCTGCGACTCCTACTTTGACCACTTCGCATATTGGCTTTATATTATCTACGGCGTCAACCATAAGTTTGATTACATCGCGTTCAGTTCGAGCTAGGCGGTGAAAAGTTTTATAAACAATAGCACGAACTCTCGTTCTTTTACCATCGATCATGCGAAAGTTTACCAATTTCTTGATCAATTCTTTTTGCTCACCATCAAAGTCCCCCATATAGCTGAGAATTTCCGAGCAATTGGAAGCCGCTTTCGATGACGAGGCCGATAAATTGATATTACGCGATCGTTACTGTCCATCTTTTGAAGCTCTGCTCCCGAAAAGAGAAAGAGAAAGGGATACTTTTTTTTATGGTGGGCGTAGGTTTTTCCAAGGAAAGCCTTCAAATAAATTCTATTAGATACAATTGAAAATATTGATTCCAGCTCACAGCCTGATAGCGGGCTTAGCCCCATAAGAGGGATATAGAGTACTTCGATCAACATCTTCTAAGTAAGCCCAGAAATTCATGTTCTGATCCGGTCTTCCCTAAAGATATGGAAATTACAAACCAGTAGAGGTAGGTTACCAGGTCAATCCATGTAAAATAGGGTATTTTGACAAAGCAAGGAAATAAGCTAAACTTATTAGGATATTCTCCAAATACCATCTAGTAGGGTTTTTGCCCTGACTTCACTCTTGTGTGTACTACTTTTGGCTCGTAATAGGTCGGTCAAAACAAGTACTTTTGTTTGGGGCAAGGAGTAGGGGCTAGCTTGTAAGCCATGACTTAGTACTACGAGGATTCTGGCGGAGAAATGCGCAGCGGAAAAAGGGAGAAATGTTCTTTCCAATGAAGAAGGCCGCTAAGGTCAAAGAAAACATACACGCCAAGGTTCGCTTCTATAGATGTTCCTGCCTACAAATAATCGTTTTTTATTTAAGGGTGGCCGGTCAATCTCCATCTCTTTTATGGCAGATTCTTTTTTCGAGGACCTGGCGACAACTCTCTCTGGACGGTAGGGGAACCCCAGTGAAATCAGTAATCAACGCACTCCCACTCCTCTTGCTCCAATTCCCTCTCTTCCTGCTAAAGCTCCAACTTATCCAGACTGGTCAACAATTCTTCCTTTGTTCTCCTAATCTCTCTATTCACATTTGCACTCCACCCCTAAAACACTTTCTCATCTGTTGTAAATGTACTCAAAAGGCTTCCCCAATTCTCCTTTTAACAACAGTGCATGCCACCTCCATCCTCTGAATAAAGTCTTCTTGTTGAAACCATGATCTTTCAAACTTGAAAAACCCTTTGAACAGTTCAGTCTCACACTCCAGCAACAAAGGAACATGGTCTGAACCATATCTAGGAAGGGGCTGTCGCCACAGCATGGGTATACAACATTTAATCCCAGTCTATTGTAAAAAGGAATCTGTCTAACTTAGCAGCTGACACAGCATTGTTCCAAGTGAATTTGCGCCCTTGCAAAGGTAGCTCCATCAGCTCTATATCCTCAATCAGCCCAAACAATTCCTTGCTAACCCTAGCCTGGAATTTCACACCTATTTTCTCACTTCTGGACCAAGTCCTCAATTTACAGATAATCATGTTTTCTTGGTATCTATAATTATAGAGCATCTCAAAATTGTGATAGATTGCAGTCTTGATAATGCTAACATAGTATTGGTAATCTAACAAGCCTTTCGTATTTTGATGCCAGTCACAACAGTTTGACAGGACCCATTTATCCAAAAATAGTCAACTTGAGAGGACTTTTCAATCTCGAACTCAAACTGATGCGTAGCTATTATTTAGAGATGCTCTTACAGAATCCCATGCTACGGAATGAATCTAGTTACCATCCGATTTAGCTCCATAAATATGGACATGGACATGGCTTAAGGAAGCTAATTACTCGGGTTCAAGTAGTTCCGGCTAGAGAGATGGAGAATTGACGGTATTTTCTTCAGAATACACTTTGTTGGTTCTATTCTCATATGTTGACTAGAACTCAATATTGAATGAGTTATTATATAGACGTATGGTTGTTGAACGATCTCTCGACATAATTCGATCTGAGGGATATGAACCGGGTGTGAGTTAAACCAGAGTGTAAACCCTATGCTTAATAACAGGTAAATAATGATACGAAAGTCATGAGTATAACCCCTTACAAGTATATCCGTGAAATTCCAACTTTTGATTCTATTTATAGGTTCCAAAAGAACTTCCGCCAGACCTTTAGCTGTACCAACAGAAGACTGTTTATTATGTATGTAGTCTCGATCATATCTTTTGAGACTCGTTCGTTCACCGTGGACTATACTCTACTAAACTAAGAGTCGAGGTCTCTTCTTCTGGAATTGATCCTTTTCTGAGTTCGCTTATCAACTTATCTTTCCTATCGTCGTACTGGTTAAGGGTAGAAATCCAATAGCTTCGGATAAAGGAGAGGAAAAAGCGTTCATTCTGCCCAATGCCTTGAACCCGTTCGGTCTCCCTTAATTGTGATTGAAATGACAATGGCAACAGGTTTTGCTTCTGCAGCGGGCATATTATAAGCATCCACCATAAAATCTAGAGATCGCAATGCGTTACCCACTTTTGGATCCGTAAAACGGAGAACATCAGTCAGGCACTCCATAGAGGGACTTTCCTGAATTAGTGATACGAAAAAGTAAACGAATAAATGCGGGAAAAGTTGGGGACAGAAAAAGTTCCGTAATCGTCCTATTTTTTTGTTGCATTTCCTTGTTTTTAACGGAAGCGAGAAATGCGTAACGACTTTATTTTTAGATAGAGGATATTGGAAAGAAGTGCGTAGGTAGGCCTCAACGTGTTCATTGAGTAGCTTGAGGAAGTTTGCCATTGTGAGACGGTTAAGGCCACCCTAATAAGCAGAGATTGCCGGGAAAACGTTGCTCAACAAGAAGATCTCAGTAACCAACTCGAAAAAGGAGACCCTGGCATAACAAGTGGTGATCTCTGTACTAGAATGTTATGCTAATTGTGAAGAACCCACAGCCGGGAGCGTTAGCAACTGGATTTTCCCACACTCCGTTATACCCTCCCTTGGGGGATGGCTTGGTGCTAATGTAGGACTTTCGGAGACCTTCCGCTTGCTGTTTTGGTCCAGCCTGAGTTGCCATAACTTCTACTGTGATTTAGTTTGGAATTGAATATAGTTGAAAGTTTTGTTTGGCTGTAGGCAGAAGTCTTTGGTTCTGCTTTGTTAACAAACGTGCCTCTCTTTGCTTTCTCACTTTCCCAGAACTACTACTTTCCTGCTTTTAGTACATTGCTTTTCGTATCATCTATGAGAATTCTCGTTTCCTCCTCAATATAGTCGTTTCGGTAGTCCAAAGCAAGCTATCGACATTGAGACTGTAACGCTTAACAAAAGCGGGCATTGTGAGTTGTTTGCATTCGAATCAAAATCGGAGCTACTACTAATACACTCAAGCTAGGGAATAGAAGAAGCAGCTTACTAATAGAATAAGCAGACCAGAGTTTAGGCGGTAGTTCCAGAAGAGGGTTAGCTGATGAATTGAGTAGAGCTGGCTTGTCTTTTGGATTTCTTTGATCTCGTGCATTTGCAACGCGGTGCTCGTAATTTCCCCAAGAGGTTGCTATGGCTTGGAGGTCTAACGGACTTTCGTCCTTCGACTCCTATAGGCGGCTTCGCTATCGCTCCTGAATAGATAAGGATTATGCCATAAAATACATAATACGGGTCTGGTGCAGGCTGCAGAAGTGAGATCACGTCGGTGGGTCCGTATGCGGATTGATTGACTGCCTGATAGAGTGAACGATTTGGTACGTGGTAACGCTGTAAAGTCGATATCTCACCCATGAATAGAGGGCTGGCTAGCATCTCACCTCAAAAAAGAGAAAGTTGTCTCACCATATCATATGCTCGTTTTCGAAATCCAGTGTTATGCTCTCTTCTTTGCTTACACCTGTTACGCACCTCTTGTGCAGTGACAACACTACCCGGGAGTTTCTCTTAGCTGTCTAGGACTTACTCTCCTATCCACCACTGGTACTAGTCTGTTGGCCAACACTTTAGTAATGATCTTGGACAATAAGGAAGGCTGATTGGTCTATACTTTGATTCTGTTAATGGAGTACTGTAGAAGAGTTCTCCCAACCCAAGTATCTTCGGTTTCAGTTCTCTCTCTCTTTTGACCTGCTACTCTGCTGTTGTTTTGGCCCTTCAAGGGAGTTTCTCTTCGGGCAAGGGTTGTTGAATTTCTGAATTAAGTAAGTAGAGCAGTTAGGTTATGAGCCTTGCGAGCTGTATGGGAGAGAACATAGCCTTTTGGCTTGGAATAATAAGTACAAAAAAGGAAGGACAAAATCTCAATATGACAATCTGAATTACTTTATGCAGTAACATCAGGTTGTTCTATCGTTCGACTTATCGTTCATCTCGCTTTGTTCGCTGTACTTCTCTATCGAAAGATAAGGGTTCATCGAAGAAAGGGAAGGGAACTATCAGCTCTTGTCCTTCAATGAAAGCAAGCAGACCCGGATCCGATGAAATCTTCACTCGGTAATAGTATAGAGTAGAGTGCTCCATTGATAGTGGTGGATTGGACTTCTTGAAATAGATATATATATGTGAAAGAAAGAGATGGTTTCTTGCTCGGTTAAAGGAATATCACTATCCCTCGTCCTAGGGTTTTCCTGCTTGATTCTCTTTTCAGTGAGGGATGCCCACTTTATTAACTCCTAACTCTCAAAAGGGCAATGATGAATTTTCAATCATTTCAATCAAGGAAATGTATTCAATCAATTCATTTGTTGAAATGCGCATAAGAGTAAACTAGAATTTCAATCAACCCTTCACTCAGATAGGGATAAGGCTCTCGGCTCTCGGGTGCCATCTCGCACCTCTGATTCGGATAAAGGAGAAGGACCACGATCAGAAAGAAAAGGGGAATGCCGAACTGGATACTCTGCTTAAAGGAATAAGCCTCCCTTGGATAGATCGAAGAATTCCTACCAAGATATGTGTGTTACCAGGTGTAGTGGAGAAAGCAAGGGCAAAGGTTTCATCAGAAAGAGATGCTCGAGCGATACCAGGATCACGATTATACTATACGAGAATTTCCACCTTGTTGAAGATCTGGTGGTGCTACCCGAAGACTTAAATGAATAGCCATCGCTGTTAAGAACAACCGATGCCTTATGTATGTGTATTGGATCCGCTCTTCTGTTAGCATGAACACATGAATGAGATTCTATTCCTCTTCCTTATTCTTCAAAAATAGAACCCCCCACCCTCACCTTTCTTAGGACTATCAAGCCTTCTCGAATTAGGTCTATGGGTACGAAGGCCTCTCCTCGAATTTGTTCTACGGTAGAAGCTTCTACCGTAGACCCGGATACAAATCTTTCACTCACTGAAAAGTGAAAACCAGTGATTATATCTTCCTGAAGACGGATGCGACGGGAAGAAGTGGCATTTAGAAGTGTTGCTGACTTGACATTTAGGTTTCGGCATAACAAAGCTTGCACTGTCTTTTCGCACTTAGGCGCACAGCGTGCCGTTGGTAATGATTCTACTACGGTGCTGCAAATTCGCAAGCTGACCCTAAGTAACCGTTGTTGTTCATTGGATTCCTCCGGAATGACTTCGTTAGGATTGAAGAATTGCTGCAATTCTTCCTGAATAGACTCGATTCTCCCGTCGAGAGTTTCTTTGAAAGTCTTACCTAAACTCTTCCGACTGAATATGAGAAAGCCTATAAAACAACGAGCTACTATCATTTCTTCATTATAGATTGAGATCTTCTTCGGACTTGATGCACAAATAGATGGAATAGCAGCAAATAGCATATTTATATCCTTCATATCCGTTGAACTCAATCTAGTCATCATCATAGAGTAACTATTTTATTTGATTTTATTTTTTCAGCTCTGCTCCCGAAAAGAGAAAGAGAAAGGGATACTTTTTTTTATGGTGGGCGTAGGTTTTTCCAAGGAAAGCCTTCAAATAAATTCTATTAGATACAATTGAAAATATTGATTCCAGCTCACAGCCTGATAGCGGGCTTAGCCCCATAAGAGGGATATAGAGTACTTCGATCAACATCTTCTAAGTAAGCCCAGAAATTCATGTTCTGATCCGGTCTTTCCTAAAGATATGGAAATTACAAACCAGTAGAGGTAGGTTACCAGGTCAATCCATGTAAAATAGGGTATTTTGACAAAGCAAGGAAATAAGCTAAACTTATTAGGATATTCTCCAAATACCATCTAGTAGGGTTTTTGCCCTGACTTCACTCTTGTGTGTACTACTTTTGGCTCGTAATAGGTCGGTCAAAACAAGTACTTTTGTTTGGGGCAAGGAGTAGGGGCTAGCTTGTAAGCCACGACTTATTAGGATATTCTCCAAAACAAGTACTACGAGGATTCTGGCGGAAATAAGCTAAACTTATTAGGATATTCTCCAAAACAAGTACTACGAGGATTCTGGCGGAGAAATGCGCAGCGGAAAAAGGGAGAAATGTTCTTTCCAACGAAGAAGGCCGCTAAGGTCAAAGAAAACATACACGCCAAGGTTCGCTTCTATAGATGTTCCTGCCTACAAATAATCGTTTTTTATTTAAGGGTGGCCGGTCAATCTCCATCTCTTTTATGGCAGATTCTTTTTTCGAGGACCTGGCGACAACTCTCTCTGGACGGTAGGGGAACCCCAGTGAAATCAGTAATCAACGCACTCCCACTCCTCTTGCTCCAATTCCCTCTCTTCCTGCTAAAGCTCCAACTTATCCAGACTGGTCAACAATTCTTCCTTTGTTCTCCTAATCTCTCTATTCACATTTGCACTCCACCCCTAAAACACTTTCTCATCTGTTGTAAATGTACTCAAAAGGCTTCCCCAATTCTCCTTTTAACAACAGTGCATGCCACCTCCATCCTCTGAATAAAGTCTTCTTGTTGAAACCATGATCTTTCAAACTTGAAAAACCCTTTGAACAGTTCAGTCTCACACTCCAGCAACAAAGGAACATGGTCTGAACCATATCTAGGAAGGGGCTGTCGCCACAGCATGGGTATACAACATTTAATCCCAGTCTATTGTAAAAAGGAATCTGTCTAACTTAGCAGCTGACACAGCATTGTTCCAAGTGAATTTGCGCCCTTGCAAAGGTAGCTCCATCAGCTCTATATCCTCAATCAGCCCAAACAATTCCTTGCTAACCCTAGCCTGGAATTTCACACCTATTTTCTCACTTCTGGACCAAGTCCTCAATTTACAGATAATCATGTTTTCTTGGTATCTATAATTATAGAGCATCTCAAAATTGTGATAGATTGCAGTCTTGATAATGCTAACATAGTATTGGTAATCTAACAAGCCTTTCGTATTTTGATGCCAGTCACAACAGTTTGACAGGACCCATTTATCCAAAAATAGTCAACTTGAGAGGACTTTTCAATCTCGAACTCAAACTGATGCGTAGCTATTATTTAGAGATGCTCTTACAGAATCCCATGCTACGGAATGAATCTAGTTACCATCCGATTTAGCTCCATAAATATGGACATGGACATGGCTTAAGGAAGCTAATTACTCGGGTTCAAGTAGTTCCGGCTAGAGAGATGGAGTAACTAAGCCCTAACGTTAGATCCATTATCTCACAGAGTGAAATTCAGACAATTCAACCCTTCCTGCGCGGGTGCCAGACATCGCCAAAATGAGTAAGTCTAAGTCGCCGAAGAGAGTATTTTTGGTCTCTCTCGCAAGCTCTGATAGTGAGACAACAAAGGAAAGAATCTTCAGGCTATTCGCTTCCCTCTTTCAGTGTAGCCGGGTAGCAGTATCGGCAATCCCACGAGCAGACGAATCAAATCAGGCCTATTCTTTTTCTATGTTCTTTTTTTGCTCTACCCATTTCTTCTCTTTACAAACGTGAAAGCCTTTTTACGTGCACAAGTCCAGAACGAATTTCGACTCGTCCCTCTCTTGAGACGAGGACTTAAGTTCATTTTATCTTCTTCTCAATCTCCGTTCTTCTTTAATTAAATACGATCTTGAGAAAACCATGCGCGGCGATGCGAAAGATGAGAAAGAAATTGGCATGTCCTGGATCTACCACTTTTGACTTCCTTTTTCGTACTCTTCTTTCATACTCCTTACCAGAACGCTTTTCCTGGTTCAGAAGAATAAGATACTGAAATTGTGGCTTACATATGGAAAATGCCTTCGTCTTGAAGCTACCAATGCACACCACGGTGAAATCATTGTCAATTAATTGTTAGATTCCCCATATCACCCATAGCCACCCAAATCTTTTTTTTGCCTCAAACTCTGCTGCCCTATCACTCCTCGATAAGTGTACTTACTCAGGTTGTGCACTTGGCTGAGCGAGATCTTCCCCTTTGGCATGAGAACCGCCTACCTACGCTAACGTAACTAATGCAGATGGCGGAAGTTAGTAGTTCTCCTATCGTAGTATTAGACGTATTTATCACGTGTAGACCTTAAGACCTTCTCAGTTCTGCAGGAAGGATATTTATATATATACCATTCCATATTAAAGTAAGACGGATAGGGCATATTTGACTAGGAAGCAAGCAAAGCTAGTCCCTCCATACCAGCTAGCAGTCTTGTTTAGGGAGTCTCCTTCTTTACTGAGTAAGGTTCCCGGGTGCCTATGCGATTATTAAGGCAGGGTGCTACTGTACCAGTAGTAGAGTGGGTTGAATCAAATCGTTTGTCTAGAGAGGGTATAGCGATAACCAAAGCTGACTGTACTAGAAACTTGAGATCCTGTATAGGCAACAGGCCTTAGAATAGTGTATTGAACTACAGGACAGGAACAACCTATAAACAAGCGAATTCAGCCTTTAGATAAAGACAATTGGAAAAGAAGTCGAATCAAACCTAAGGCCTTTGTGGCATCGGTACACTCCCCGCAGTTTCAACTACAGTTTCAACGTAGGGGGCCACTACGGGTAGGAGCTCGCTAAATTCGGCCCAGGAGGAGACACTTCGGGAGTGGGTCCCCACGGACTTCCCCGTACAAAAAGAGAAATGGGAACGAGGTGTTCTGTTCTTTGCTGTGATTCTTGGCCGTTCAAGAATCACTGTTTTCGTGCTAGCTCTCGGCCTCCTCATTATAGTCCTCCTAAAATCCAAGGCATTTCGTCGGAATACATCCTGTCTTTTCACCTTTGTAGTCCTATGCATAGTCAGTACTATAGCCCCAATCATAGCTACTAATAAAATCAAACTAGAAACCAAAAACCAGACGGAATAGTAGGTATAAAGATTGATTGGATACCCAATCCGCATAATCTTTCAAAGTCACTGCTTCTACGATGATAGGCGTAAAGGCATGATTAGTTCCACAAATCTCACTGCACTGACCATAGGTCTTGGTTGTACCAACGGCAATTGTTGGCCTCGACGCCCGCTAAAAGCAAAAGTTCTCGCATCCGCAAGAACATAGGCACTCGAAAAGAGACGAGCAGCAGCCCTTAACCGAGCCCTTGGCTGCTTCCTCAGCTACGTCTCGTACTCGATCCTCTGTCATTCTCCCTTGATTCTGGGATGACGGTATCGATGAAACCTGGGGCGGTTGAGAAATGGCAGGGGCCTGCAGCACTGCAGGAACAAGGGGTGCACCCGCGGGTTGAGCCGGATCCCCTGCTGGATCTGGCAGAACTGGCGGTGTGTCTGCAGGTTGAGCCGGATCCCCTGCTAGCTTAGGCAAAATAAAATTACCGTCACCAATAGTGGAGGGTGCTTGGTAATATTCCATTCCTTGAAAGCCAGTGGATACTAGAGCCAGTAAAACGGTTGCTACTAAAGCGTAAACTGCTCGTTTTTCCTTCCCCGCGAGTATAGTCTTACTAGACCAACCTGCTATAATTATTCCATAAACACCTAGCGAAGATATGGCAAACAAATAAAGTAGCCCTATGTTCGGATCTGACAATACCATACCATAATCAAAAGGTACAACGGCCCAAGCGACCAGACTTAACATAAATGTAGCCACTGGAGCCATTCTAAAAAGGGAGAAATTAGCACTACTTGGTGAAATAGGTTCTTTTAGAATCAATTTAAAACCATCTGCTAGAGGTTGTAACAATCCGAACGATCCCACTACATCAGGACCCTTTCGACGTTGCACAAAAGCCATTACTTTACGTTCAGCTAGCACTAAAAAGGCTACTCCTAGTAGAAGTGGTAGAATTAAACAAAGTATTTCCGCTGGAACAGCTATGTACGTTTTCGATTTTCTATTCACTCATGATCTCTTAATGGTCGACCCGATCAAACTATTTCACTTATGATCTGGCCTGGTTGACCCAATCATGATATTGAAGGATGGGACCTTTTCTCGAGAAACTCCGGATCCCGAGAAGTTTTGAAGATGGTGCTCCTGTTACGTTACTTCGAATGGAATCCTCACTTGACTAAGCATAAGCGAAAAACGTGGCTGAGAGTAAGCAATCCCCTTTCCTAGTGGTTGAGTCATGATCAGAAATATTGCGAAAGAAAGTGAAATGTCCTATCGTCGTCCCAATTTGGGTAATCCACGATGTCTTCATTTTATGTACCCATCTTTACTCGTTTTCGGTGTATCGATAGTTCGTTGTACTACACTTTGAACTAACCTAGAGTAGAGGCCGTGCTTAGGAAAAAATCGATATCAGTGAAGTAATCCCGGAACTCTAGAAATCGTGAAGAATTTCTTCCATTTTGTTCAATATCGCGAATATAGCGGAAAAGGGCCCCCTCTAGAACATTCCTTTGAATGGAATTGTTCATTGGGTTCGACTTGTTGTTCGAAAAAATCGAAAGCAGTCTCTCGTATGTTATTGTAAGGTGATTCATTCATAATATTTATTATGTGCGGTTTCAAGATGCTCAAAAAGTATATTTTGTAATCGGCTTTTGAGCTCCATTATGTGTACTTCATCAATTTAGGAATTATGGACTTGGCGGTAGTGGTCAATACTAACTGCACCGTCTAAATGCTCCCTGACCAAGTTAGCGTACTCGCCAGGGTTGAGTTGAGGGGGCAGCCCGTGCGCTAATTGGGCTTCGAGGTTGGCTATACGCGAAAAAAGCTCGCTTTCTACTGAGGCCTGTTCTGTCCTAAACAGTTCCTGAATGTTATTTGTTTCATAGGAAGATTCCAAAAGCACATTGATGCCGAAAGAATCTTCGGAACCGGTGGAGAGGCTATTCTGATTGAAGGCTAGACAAATAACATGACTGAGGTATGTAAATCAAACCAGTGAAATAGCTTTCTAATATTAGATAGATATAGAATATCAAAAGCAAAAGCCTGATAATGGGTTTCAAAAGAAGAAAAGAAAAAACAAAATTCTAGCTTTCTTTTTTTTTTGTGCGTGCTTTTCGCCTG
The DNA here is from genome assembly GCF_019320115.1 of Miscanthus floridulus. Classification (NCBI taxonomy): domain Eukaryota; kingdom Viridiplantae; phylum Streptophyta; class Magnoliopsida; order Poales; family Poaceae; genus Miscanthus; species Miscanthus floridulus. The sequence goes on along the minus strand of NC_089583.1, from coordinate 4,751,849 downwards.
CCTTCCCGACCACGGATAGGCTACGGGGCTTTGCACTTCGGCCCCTGTGAATACCACATCAAGGTGACAGGATTCGAACCTATGGCCCTCTGTACCCAAAACAGATGCGCTGACCAGACTGCGCTACACCTCGTCTCCCCCCCCGGAACATATGGTATGGATCTACCCGATCGAAAAAGACTCGAACCGCAGTCGCCCACCCCGCGGCACAGGGAGGCGAGAACCACCGCTTTTAGGAAATAAGCCTACAATTTGATTCTCGTCTCGTTTCACTTGCATTTTCTTTCGTTCAGTCTCGTTCTGAGAGTGGAATCGAACCACTCACTCCGTTTGGATTGGGCCCAGCCAGCGAAAGAGGATTTACAGTCCCACGCCAGCAGCCTGCCAGAACCTTTTTCTTGCTTGATTTTTATACGATTTTTTGAGCAACTAGCGCGAAAGCCGTTGCGCGTTAGCGCATCCTCTTGCTTGGATTCAAAAAGAAAAAGAAGGTTGATTGGAACTGAAAAGAACAAACAGGCAGGCATGCTTTCAATCTGTTGGCTAGAATTTGAGAAATGCACTTGTCAAGAGTACTCTAACAATCGACGTCTCCCATCTTCTCAGGATTAAGCACTTTAGCTATCTATTATGGAAATTGTCCGCTATCCGCACCTTACTCTTACTTTACTATTACGGATTTGGAAGTGGGAAAGCCAACCTGGGCTTTTGAAGATCACTCTTGCCCGTTCCGTTCATAATTGCTTAGCTTAAAAGGAGAAGTCCAAATAGTGGCTGCGGAAAAGTAAATTCTATCATTTTTCGAAAGTTCGAGAAAGGTCATGCACGAAAAGAAAGAATCAAGGAAAGAACTTACTTTGATACGAAAGAAAGACTGAATCTGACTATCCCAATTCAGAAAGACGGAAATTGCCGGTTGGGTTAGTCCAACCAAGAAAGAAATGGGATTCTTTGGGCCAACGCGCAAGCTATTCTTGAGGGTGCTGAAAGAGCCATTTTTCTTGGTGCAGCTGTTTAGCGGGTCTACAGTTCATTCTTTCTGCTGATCAGAAACCCTATTTCTTGAACTTTGACCGTGAAAAAGCGATGAGGCTTCTAGAGGCGCAAAAACGCAAAGGCAAATAGGAACATTAGGACCTCCAAGACACGAGTCGAGTCACTAGAGGTACACAGGAAGAAGAGGAAAGCCCTTCCTCAGCAGAGGGGGTGAGACCGGCACCACAATGGTGGCAAGGAAAGAACGGGCAGGTAAAGGCGGAGAGCCCCACCAAACAAGGAAGAAAGCTAGCCTCGGAATAGAGGTTTTCTTTTGCCTGTCAAGGATCGGCGGCATATGAAGCTGAAAGATTAGTTGATAAAGCCTCTCCCGTCCCATTTCCAGTTGTCCTAAGGTAATCCCTTACAGTTGGGAATGCTAAGGTAATAAACTCCATTTGCAGTTGTGCCTAACGGACTTACCTTTCCGTTGTAAATAAGTGGCTCAGTTGGTACGTAAGAGAGCTTAGTTGGCAACGTGCTGCAAGGGAAAGCAGTTGTCGGAGTTCATTAATCCAGCCATTGTCCTTAAGTGCTTGCCAATGGATGGTCCTTCTTTCCCTTCCGATACATAAAAACGATTTCTTTGCCTTCTCACTAGTGGTCTCAATCCTTGACTCCAGTATGTATCTCATATCAGGTGCGTTACTCCTTTTTATAGATAGATGCGTCTGGAGACTGATAACGCTTGTGATCTCTTTCTTTTTCTATTGGTTAAGGAATGCCAATAATGAAATAACTGATAGAGCTGCTAATGGATTTCATGTCCTTCTTGATCTCCATTCTCATTGGACGTTTTGACTTAGTAGCTATGTGATTTTTCACTTTGATCCGCGTACTTGATTTCTTCTTTCACTACTTCCTTTCGTCTCTCTTCTTTGGGCCCTGTATTGGGAACCATTCTTTTCCCGGTTCCCATTAGAATAGCATTCCTTCCATTCTGCCAACCAACCATATCTCTTATCCCAAGCTTGGCTCTTTTAGAACCAATTTCCATCTTTCCACTGACAGCTGCGAAGAGCTCCCCTTCACTAGGGCCAACATCCCAGAGGCTATGCTATTTGTTCAACTCTCTCGCGCGGGGCGAATAAAGCTTTTTCAAAAAGAAAAGAATAGACAAATCCAAAATCAAACTAGCTATGGGCATTAGGTATAATAGAAAGGAAGCTTGGAATGTTCAATCAAAGAAATGAAAAAAAATACTTAGGCAGAAGCGCCGATTCTAACCTTTCTTTATTAGGAGGCTCGGGAAAACTGGGCTTTCTGATAACTAATCACTGGAAGCACCCGATTCTCTCTACTCTGCACTTGGCCGGGATACCGAACTTAGGTGGGAACTTTTGCTATTGTTCAGTGAAGATTTTCTATTTATTTGATGAGTCTAGGAACCTATAGTATAGATAGTTTCTTTTTTTAGTGAAAAGTCCGTGTCATTCTTTCTTTTTCTTACTAGGTTGTTTATCGAATCAGAGTCTTTCTCTTTGTAAGCTACTAGTTCAGATCATGATAGGAAGGGCGGCCTTTGTCTTGTTCATTTAGTGAATACTCAATAGCTGCCTGCTTTTGGTACTTAGCCCTAGCTTAGGAAATTGCCCCGGCTTTCGATGCCGACTATTTCAGAAACAGAAGCGGATGGATGGTGCTCTTTCGTAACTGACGACCTGCCTCCTCCTTCCTTGCCCGCCTCAGCGGAAATCTTCCTTATCTTAGAAATAGTAAAGAAAAAGGCACCTAATCAACTGAAGCAGATGCAGGATCCCTCGAAAAAAGTGAAGTGAACTAGCCAGGTAGAACAGTAAGGTTAGGAAAAGACTCTTTCATGTCAAGGTGAACATAGACAGACAAGGTTAGTTTGTTTTCCTTAATTCTCAGAGAGAAGACTCGTTGCTGGAACCGAGAGCACTAGCGATTACTTTCTTTCAGACCTTCAGCCGAGAAATTCCATACCTTCCACCGACTTCTTTTGTGTGTGGCCAGAACGTGATGCTTTCCAATGCCGAGTACTTTTCTTCACAATGTATGAAGCCCGTAAAACCGAAATCGATCCAAATCCACGACCTTGACGATTGAGGAAAAAGGGTATGCTTTCTATTCGCATTCTCTGGCGGCAAGCCAACTGGAAGCAAATGGGATGAGAATTGCTGATATCCTTGGTACTGTCAAGTGCGGATTTCATGAGTTACTGTGATTGCATAGCGGATTTCACATTTCCAGTCAGTACGCTTTCAGGTGAAGCCTTGGGGCAGAGATCATTTCCTCCACCCACTCCAAATTCAAGTGCTGCAATGACGAACAGTGGGATCAACTATACCTCTTCAACTATACCTCTGGTTCTTCTGGCATATTTGATGAGACCCGTTCTTTTTATGTATGCAAATTCCTTGATTGCGTAGCAGTTATGGATATTTCCCCAATCTTTCTTGCTTATGAAACATCTTTGTAGATTGGAAGAGTTCCACTAGGACAGCAAATCAGCTACTTCGAAAAGACCAGAGCTCAGATACTGGAGAACATGGAGGAGGAAGCAGCAAGTGATTTCTTCAAGACGGCGCTCTTCATTGTAGCTGCAGGATCCAATGACATTTTGGAGTATCTTTCACCTTCAGTACCGTTCTTTGGACGAGAGAAGCCTTATCCTTCATACTTTCTGGACGTGTTGGTTTCCAATCTGACATTTTATCAGAAGGTTCTGCCAATTTATCCCTACTGTAGTTTTGTGTCGCTTGCTCTTGTTTGCTGCTGACCTCTATTTTCTTTCCCTCGATTAAGAGGCTAAATGAACTGGGTGCTCGAAAGTTTGTTGTGTCCGACGTCGGGCCACTCGGTTGTATACCGTACGTTCGTGCTCTGGAGTTCATGCCTACAGGGGAGTGTTCAGCATCCGCGAATCGAGTCACTGAAGGTTACAACAAGAAATTGAAGAGGATGGTCGAAAAGATGAACCAGGAGATGGGTCCAGAGAGCAAATTTGTGTACGTAAATACGAAGGAGTTTGGCAGCGCCGAAGCAGAGGAAGGAACCCGAAGCAATGGAAAGAACGACGACCTAGGAGGTAGTAGTAGTACGAAGCCAGAAGGTGGTTTGATTCAGAAGTTGAGTGAGGAGGCTTCGACCGTCGCCACAAAGATTCTTATGAGGCATGCTTCTGACGGGCTGCCACGCGGGAGGTACTGGAAGACTTTTCAAAGGGCTAAGTATAGGCACCGGGAAAGAGTGGGGGGTTGAAGTGGAGTTGCCACGACGATTTCTGGTAAGTCGATTGCGGAGGAACTGAGAGGGAGAAGGCCGGGCTTCCCAGATTGTGCAAATTAGCCATTCCACTTTGGGGCCGTGTGCACATAGCATGGAGGCGATGCCTTATGCCATGGCGTCAATTCTAGCTTCTAATGCGGGAGCTTCTAGCTGTTCGCTTTTAAATTGGCACTTTGAGGGCGGAGCGTGAATTAAGTAAAGGCTTATTTGTCAAATAATATCCAGTCCTGAATGTTTCATTTTTATTAACCAAAACCAACATTTCTCATACTTGCAACTAAGACCTTGAATGTTTGGAAAAGACGATGTCGACAAAGCGGAGTTTTTAAATGAAATAAAAGACATTTGCATGTGTTGGCTTACACCCGGGGAATTGTTAGTAAATAAGGCGCCAGGAGGTTGTGTAAGCACTAGAAATGACGAGCATGGAGAGGTCAATCTTGGTAGTCAGGCCTGGTAGAGCAATCTAAAATTATCATACAGAAATGTTATGATTTTGGTATTGATCAAAAGGTGCTGGGACCTTAGGGGATACATTAGTGCCATGTTCTATTGCGGAGCGGTCATATCCTAGTAACCTAGCCCCCATAAGAGCTCTACCTAATTGTCGACATAATGGGAAGAAGGCAGGCTGTGCTTATTTCTCGGCAAATAGCTAAGTCGACACCTCGAGGTAGCAACTCAACTCTTCGTAGATAAAAACAAGTGTTCAGTGGATCAAACCCTGTATTAATGGTTCTGGCAGGCTGCTGGCGTGGGACTGTAAATCCTCTTTCGCTAGAAACACTACAACAATAGAAGCACCCTTCTAGAGATAAGAATAGCAAATGTTTTGAGGCACTGATGGAAGCATGCCAAGGTGAAGTTGACGATCTCTTTAGCGTTTATCCTTCTCTTTATCTTGCCCTATGTGCTCATGCTGTGAGTGCCGCAGGATGATTTAGTTCTGATCGAGTGCTTGACCCCTTGAGGAGGGCATATTCTTCAGCATCTCTCTTGTCGGATCGTATCCCCGTGACCACGTCGTTAAAGAGACAGTCTTTCTTTGGTTTGGCCCACCGATTTACCGTCGTTGGTGACACTCTTCTGAGCCCCTAGATTCGCCGAAGGATGAGATCTTGCCTATGCTGTAGTGTAGGATGAACAGGAAAGTTCTCCTCCATTGAGACCCCACCGCCGTGGAAAACTACTACTTTTTCTTATTGAAAAAAAGAGCTTTGTTATCTTACTTGCTGGCTAGTAAACGCTACCCCTACCCTTGAAAACTTGTTTACTTTTGAGGGCCGGAGTTTACTTAAATTCAAGAGGGACTTAAAGGATTTCTAACTTCACTGTCCTGCTTACTCATTGGATGAATTGACAGAGTCTCTTGCCCTTTACCTTGGATATACACAAGATTGCTCATTCGCTGTAACCACTAGTTCTAGAACTGAATAGGAAAAGCTATATGGCACTCAAACAGAATGGATAGCAACTGAAACTCCAAGAGGTAGTATACTAATATACTTTTTTTCCTAAAAACCGGCTTTCCTAAGATGCCTATTGGTCTAAGCTTTATATCTATCCTATCGCTCTCTTGCTTAAATTCACTTCCTTCCTTAACTCAGATCTAAATGGCTTCCTTTGGATCGACATTAACTTAGGCGTAGAAAGAGGTAAAAGCACGGGCATGGAAAAGGGATTATATGGCGTGCTGGGCTGGATGAAAGAAGCAACTACGCCTATGTTGGAGCCATTCCATTTGAATTGGCACTTTCTCCATCATGACTCATGGGAAGAGACATTGGCAATAATTCACCTTGGACAATTTATTTGTGAAAATTTATGTCTATTTAAATCACACATAAAAAAATCTGGTCAAATTTTCATTATTAATATGGACTCCTTTGTTCTAAGAGCAGCTAAGCCTTATTTGGCCACTATAGGAGCAACTGTTCATGGTCATTATGGAAAAATCCTTTACAAAGGAGATAGGTTAGTTACGTTTATATATGAAAAATCGAGATCCAGTGATATAACGCAAGGTCTTCCAAAAGTAGAACAAATCTTCGAAGCGCGTTCAATTGATTCACTATCGCCGAATCTCGAAAGGAGAATTGAGGATTGGAATGAACGTATACCAAGAATTCTTGGGGTTCCCTGGGGATTCTTGATTGGAGCTGAGCTAACCATAGCCCAAAGTCGTATCTCTTTGGTTAATAAGATCCAAAAGGTTTATCGATCCCAAGGGGTACAGATCCATAATAGACATATAGAAATTATTATACGCCAAGTAACATCAAAAGTAAGGGTTTCCGAAGATGGAATGTCTAATGTTTTTTTACCTGGGGAATTAATAGGACTATTGCGAGCGGAACAAGCAGGGCGGGCTTTAGATGAATCGATCTATTATCGGGCAATCTTATTGGGAATAACAAGGGCTTCCCTGAATACCCAAAGTTTCATATCTGAAGCAAGTTTTCAAGAAACTGCTCGAGTTTTAGCAAAAGCTGCCCTACGAGGTCGTATTGATTGGTTGAAAGGCCTGAAAGAAAACGTAGTTCTGGGGGGGATTATACCTGTTGGTACCGGATTCCAAAAATTTGTGCATCGTTCCCCACAAGACAAGAACCTTTATTTCGAAATTAAAAAAAAAATCTATTCGCGTCGGAAATGAGAGATATTTTGTTTCTCCATACAGAATTAGTTTCTTCTGATTCTGACGTAACAAACAATTTCTATGAAACATCAGAGACCCCGTTTACCCCTATTTATACGATTTAAGTATACATAAAGCAATTTTTTTACTTTAATTTAAACTATACTTTTGACCTTAGAATGCTAACAGGTCTGATTTTCGATTTTGTATTTGAATTTGAATTGTATTTGAATAAGTAAAAGAAGTCAGTTAATTCATTAAGGCTATGTTTATACCGTGTATCAATGGTCAATTATGAGTAGAAGGTTCCATCGGAACAATTATTATTTATTTCAAGCTATTTCGGCTCTTTCTTAATCTTCAAAAAGAAATTAATTCCGTAATGGTAAGACGAAAAAAGAAAAAATAAAAAGGAAGTGTGGAAAAAATGACAAGAAGATATTGGAACATCAATTTGAAAGAGATGATAGAAGCGGGAGTTCATTTTGGTCATGGTATTAAGAAATGGAATCCCAAAATGGCCCCTTACATCTCGGCAAAGCGTAAAGGTACTCATATTACAAATCTTGCTAGAACAGCTCGTTTTTTATCAGAAGCTTGTGATTTAGTTTTTGATGCAGCAAGTCAGGGAAAAAGCTTCTTAATTGTTGGTACCAAAAAAAGAGCAGCGGATTTAGTAGCATCAGCTGCAATAAGGTCTCGTTGTCATTATGTTAATAAAAAGTGGTTCAGCGGTATGTTAACGAATTGGTCGATTACCAAAACTAGACTTTCTCAATTTAGAGACTTAAGAGCAGAAGAAAAAATGGGAAAATTCCACCATCTCCCAAAAAGAGATGCGGCAATCTTAAAGAGAAAATTATCTACCTTGCAAAGATATCTCGGCGGGATCAAATATATGACGAGGTTGCCTGACATTGTGATCGTCCTTGATCAGCAAAAAGAGTATATAGCTCTTCGGGAATGTGCCATTTTGGGGATTCCTACTATTTCTTTAGTCGATACAAATTGTGACCCAGATCTTGCGAATATATCGATTCCTGCCAACGATGACACTATGACTTCAATTCGATTAATTCTTAACAAATTAGTATTTGCAATTTCTGAGGGCCGTTCTCTCTATATAAGAAATCGTTGATTAAGAAGAATAGTTAATTCTTGAGCAACTGCGTAGATTTATAGGATTAATTACTATTATTTTTAGTTTTGCATAGATAAAAGAAGGGGAATATTGATATATATTAGAGGGTATTGATATATATTATGATCAGATGTGATTTCTTGGTATATTAAATATAAGATTAATACTTCAAGTTGCTGAGTTGAGAAAGAGATGCTTGAATCAAAAGAATTCCTTTTTTGAAGTTCCATTTTTATCAGAGGACAATATGAATATTACACCATGTTCCATTAAAACACTCAAGGGGTTATATGATATATCGGGTGTAGAAGTAGGCCAACACTTCTATTGGCAAATAGGAGGTTTCCAAATTCATGCCCAAGTACTCATCACTTCTTGGGTCGTAATTACTATTTTGCTAGGTTCAGTTATCATAGCTGTTCGGAATCCACAAACCATCCCGACCGATGGTCAGAATTTCTTCGAATATGTTCTTGAGTTTATTCGAGACTTGAGCAAAACTCAGATTGGAGAAGAATATGGTCCCTGGGTTCCCTTTATTGGAACTATGTTCCTTTTTATTTTTGTTTCGAATTGGTCAGGTGCTCTTTTACCTTGGAAAATTATAGAGTTACCCCATGGGAGACACTCATGGAATACGAAGAAAGCTGTACCCGGATAGTTCACATAGGCCTGGCTTGGTTGTAAGAGGAGCTCCTGAATGTTTGGAGAGTTGTTCACCCACCACGGCACCATGACTTATCAGAAGTAGCATGTATTGGGATTGGGGGAGATGAATCCCGGGCCTGGCCAGAGAACATTAGTAAGTCTGCGGATCACTCTTTTTCTATGCTTTTTCAAGAAATCAGTTTTCCCCCATTCCTTTAGTAAGAAGCAAGCCCCTATACCTTGAGGAGATATCATAAAGCTACATCACAATCAAATTGTGGGTGATCTCTCCACAATGCTGCCCAACACTCTGAACAACATCCTGTACTCAAATAGGAAAATGCAAACTATCATGTTCCAGAGCTTTAGCCACAGTAATCTCCTGTTCATAGCAAGCTGCAAACAAAGTTGGATATAGGTGTGCCAGTGTACAGTCACATAAACATCTATCATTCCATAAAAATATATCCAAACATTTCCAACGAAGTATTTACAGCCTAACTCAATGTTGTGTTTCTCAGAGACAACACCATTTTATAATGGTGAATACATCTTTTTTTCTTTTATACATTTTTCTTATTATTTGCTTCCAAAGACCTGTGACAGTGGGGTCCTTGAAACGAAAGCACCACTTAGCAATCAATGCCCTGTTCATTTCTAAGAGATTCTGTATACCCAAAACACCATAAAACTTTTTTCTACTTACAGAGGAACATGAATATCTCTTTTTCTATATGAACCATGCCAGAGAAATGTCCTAGCGAGTTTCGATCTTCAATTGGAGTTCTTTGGACAGCCGGCTATAAAATAAGTTTATGAAGATGAGGTCTATTTCAAGTAACCTGTAAGGGAAAATATTTACACTTAAAGTTCTAAAACTGCATTGAAGGCAAATGGCTTCCAAGCTAGTGACTCGTATGGATCATTTAGCTCGGCTGTCTCCTTTTGAGGGCCAAGAAGACTACTTGGTGAGGAAGGAATTTTCTAGAAACTCAGACTTTGAATGGATCGCGCGGACTATAACTCAGACACTGACTTTCTGGAGGTAGCTAAACTCACCATGGAATAAGGTTATTCGTCTTATAGCGACATTCCTACATCAAAGATGAGGGGAGGGGCTAAAACGTTCTTAATCCACTCCCCGAACAAAATAAAAGGCTCCGTCCCTCAAGTTTGAGCCTAGCGCAAAAGCCGATTCCAAATTTTATATTTCCTGGCAAGTCTATGAGAGTCCTATTACGGATCCTCTGATCTTTAGCTTGAATGGTCGTGTTTTTACATAATTAGGTCTTTCTTCTGAGCTCTTCTATTACGGTACGGAAAAATCAAACCTATCACTCTCTAAGAATGGGTAAAAAGAATTCAAGCTAGGGGAGCCTCTCTAACTACCTATACTACGCCCCCATTGATTGGAAACCCTCGGGGAAAATGATCCCATAAACAATGGAATTATACAGTACGAAATAGCAAAAAAACAGACTAATTCGATTCTAAAAAATAGATAATAGATATGGGCTTTCTGCTCAAATTGTCCCGACAAGGAGAGATATGAAATATTTGAATCAGATTGGATTTCGTAGTATACCAATGAGCCAAACTATTACTATTTCATCTAACTTGAATAACCAAGGACTGAATTTGACTATGGATTCTGATAACTCGAGAAGTTTTGATTTGGTTATGATCCAAAGAGAAAAAAGAAAGGTTTAACAAGCCATGAGAAAATAGAGTAAAGTAACCATACGTTCTGTTTGCAGAACGTGTATACGCCATACAATCGAAATAGAAACATGGGACGATTCCAGAATTTGGAATAGATCCGTGGGGATGAGAGAAGTTGTTGTTGAGAAATATGAAATTGGAAAGGAAGTCAAACTCCCTATGGAACCTGTGATCGGTTGTACCTGTACTTGCAGGGATACGAAAACTCGCTATTCACTCAGTTTCTGGTCAATAATAAGATTATGTAGGAGAGATGGCCGAGTGGTTCAAGGCGTAGCATTGGAACTGCTATGTAGGCTTTTGTTTACCGAGGGTTCGAATCCCTCTCTTTCCGTTTCTGTTAATTCACCAACGTTACCGACCACAATGTATCAAATCAAATAGATTTCCGCAATAATACCTACAGCTTCCCCCAATTCGACCAGATCCCCATGAGTGGGACTCCGCCCATAACATAATTGACAGATCCAAGATGTGCTCCGGCAAGTAAAGGGGGTTCTAATATATATTGGTTGTGCTCGAAACGGTTGTGCTCGAAAGGCAGTTATGAATCGATTGACTAATCCAATTCCAATATCTTGATTTCGAGAAGCAATGCATCGTGAACCAATATATATATCGTCTGCTAATACACGACCAATTAGTGTTTGGACAAAAAGTTTTTCCGTCATCCCATTTTGAGGACTCACAGAAATACCTTGGATAGTACCACAATCTCTTCTACGCACAATAATATGTTGAACTACTTCAACAAGTCTACGTGTAAGATAGCCAGCATCCGCTGTTCGTACAGCAGTATCTACAACCCCTTTTCGGGCTCCGTAGCAGGAAATTATATATTCTGTCAAAGAAAGTCCCTCGCGTAAATTGCTTTGAATAGGTAAATCAATCATTTGTCCTTGAGGATCCGCCATTAACCCTCTCATACCTACTAATTGGTGTACCTGAGATGCATTTCCTCTGGCTCCTGAAAAAGACATTAGATAGACTGGATTAGAAGGATCCGTTATTCGAAAATTCGAATTCATTTCTTGTTTCAAATATTCACTTGTAGCATACCATATCTCAACGGATTGGCGTAATTTTTCTACCGCGTGTACAGCTCCATAATAATAGTGTTTCTCCAAAAGAAAACTCTGTTGTTCCGCTCGATTCCTAAAGAAATCGATGTAGTAGTGGCTTGATGGAAGCCCAGAGTCTTTATTTGATCCAGTATATGGGATGTATATCCCATTCCGAAATGATCTATTAATCTGCTAATAAGCCGTTTCATAGCAGTTCCGTCTATCTCTTTATTATGAAAGACCAGGTTGGCCCGTTCTGCCATACATAAGTACCCCCTTTTTTGGCTGAGTAGGATTCGACAATTGCTGAGTAGGATTCGACAATGGGCCTGAGTCAGTGATTCGAAAACTTAATTTACTCCCTTTCCTCAATCTCAATCTGGATTTGCGCGGCAAAAAAGATGGTACTAGCGAAATCGGAATGCCCCCCGAAAGGGGCATCGCCGAATTTAACTTCCTTGTTTAGATAGTGTATGAATAGGCCCGACTAAATCCTTGTACGGCTTCCTCTATTTCTCTATAAAAAGAAATATGACCAAGAGTGGTTCGAATGTATATAGAACGGATTTCTTTTTTTCTATTTCCCACTACTAGATAGTGGGCATAAATCTCATGATAAGTCCCAAAAGATTCATATTGAACTTCAATCGGAACTTCTCTTGACCCAACGATGCGTTGATCTAGTTTCCATCGGAGCCACAAGGGACTGCTTAAACCGATTCGTTTCTGTCTATAAGCTCCCAGTGCATCATAGGAACTAGAAAAATGGGGTTCTTTATCTTTTGTATACTTATAATAATTGTTATTATTGTAGTTTATTTTTTTATTTGGAGAGTTTCCGCAACTATTATATCTATTTGCACAAATACCTCGACGGTTTCCAATCGTTAATACATAAAGTCCGATAAGCATGTCTTGGGTTGGCACGCAAATAGGATCTCCAATAGCGGGAGACAGGAGTATGAGAAAACATAAGTAAACGGGCTTCCGCCTGAGCTTCCAAGGATAAAGGTAGGTGAACAGCCATTTGATCCCCATCAAAGTCCGCATTGAAACCCTTACACACTAATGGATGTAAACAAATAGTACGTCCCTCTACTAAAGTGGGTTGGAAGGCCTGTATGCCTAATCTATGCAGGGTAGGTGCTCTGTTCAACAGGATGTCCCCGCATAACTTCTTGAAGTATTTCCCATACAATGGGTTCCTTTTCCCAAATTTGCCTTTTAGCAATCCTGACATTAGAAGTAGCACGTTTCGTGATTAAATCGCGAATTACAAATAGCTGAAAAAGCTTTATTGCTATCTCTAGAGGTAATCCACATTGATGTAATGAAAGCGAAGGACCCACAACAATGACAGAACGCCCCGAGTAATCGACCCGTTTCCCAAGCAGAGTCTCGCGAAACCTCCCCTCTTTACCCTCAATTACATCTGAAAGTGATTTGTATACTTTATTGTGACCATCCCTCATCGGTTGCCCGCGGGACCCACTATCAAGAAGTGTATCCACGGCTTCTTGTACCAATTTTTCCTGGCACATTACTAAATCTGCTGGTGCTAATTCACTTCTTTTTAATAGATAGGCAAGGTTGTTGTTCCGACGGATAACTCTCTTATAAAGTTCATTAATATCCGAAGTCACTACTTTATCCCCAGACCTATAAACAATGGGTCTCAATTCGGGAGGAAGAACCAGTAAATTGTACATACGAATGTCAATCTTCATTTTTGTATATTAATACACTGGTAGGGGTCGATCAGGCAAATCCCAAAGCTGACCCCCGAACTGCTGCCGGACTGCTCTACTGATCTTCTCTCTCTTCAGACTCACTGAACCTTCTCAAAGACTCCTTTTGCACTGAGAACACAATTCCCTCCTTCTCACAAGAAGGCAAACCTTGTACGTTGATCGAATCTTCTTTCGCATCCAGAAGAGAGGCTGTGGGCTATCCGAGAGAGTGGTTCAGGTGACTACCGGAGTCATTGATTAAGCAGGTCAGATGGGCTTAGTAGGGCTCGAACCTACAATATCACCGTTATGAGCGGTACGTTTCAACCAATTAAACTATAAGCCCAATCAGATCTCTACATGCCGGGAAGAGCGGACAGAAAGAGGAGACCCTTTGCTCTATCTCCTTCTTCCTCTTCCCGGGGCCCCGGAGTAACTGAAAGGAAAGCCCTATTAAAGAAGCTAAGTGACTTTCGTCACTCAAGTAGTGAGTTTGAGAGTGGCCGTTAGGGCGACCACTTGTACTTCTAGGCCTTGGCGACCTATAGTCTTGTTACGCAACACAGCTTCACTCGATTCAGTAAATCAATAGTTCAAACCAGCCCACTAATAGCTTAGATAGTGGCCCTTCCACTTTGGTATAGTTGACCCTACCTATTGACTCAAGGTAAGACCTCTAACTCAAGGTTCATAGGAAGGGGGAACCCAGACGTAGTGGGATGTAGGCTTCAGTTGTTTTGGTACTTTTGCACTACCTACGTCTTATTATTTATTTTGTAACCGGCTTTTCACCGGCAGGTCAGTAGGCCTTTTAGAAGGCGAACAAACGAAACCGCGGGCGCTAGCGCTATCTTGTTCGCTTTTGTCAACTGAAGTCGCGCGTAGCGCCAACTAACTGATAGCTGATAGAGCGCGGAGCCCCGAGTCTAAGCGAGCAGAGCCATTTCTTTCTACTGTCGTCAAAAGAAAAAAAAAGTACTAAAGGCGAAGGGCATTCTGTTGTACAGCTACTTTGGTTTTGGTATAGTTACAAAGGTAACCGGTAGGTGACTGTTGAATCGACAGTAGTTACGAAAGGGGGAAATAGCTCAGTTGGTTAGAGTGCTGGTCTGTCACGCCAGAAGTCGCGGGTTCGAACCCCGTTTTCCCCGCACGATCTTCCTCTTCCTGCCCGACTCATTTTGTCTTCACTGGAAGCTGCTGATCCCAGCGTAGCATTCAAGACAATTGTTCCTTCTTCGGTCTCCCTCCACCCCCTTCGTTTGTTGTGGGTCGCGTCTCACCGCAGGCACTTAATGAATGAGTGAAGATCTTCCTTCCCCCCTTGTGTCTTACCAAGGACTGAGTTCCCACTTGTGGCGAAAAAAAAGTATACCATCCCACCCGGCCTCCCCCCGGGGGGTTAAGGTTCCTCTCGGAGACTGCCAGTCTACAAGAAGCTGGCAGAGCTTTAGCCATTGGACCACATCCATCCATCCTCCTACCTAAACAGTGACGCATTTTCTTGTTCGTTCTTCGAATTACGCTAGTGGAGACTAATTCCTTCCGGCTAATGAAGATACTACCCCAGTCTTCCCATTCATTCCCAGTGGATCCTTCTTATCCCTTTTCATTGAATGAACCAAGTTCACCTATACGAGAGTGAGGAATAGAAATCCTACAATCAACTTCCCACTTTTGATGTCCCGTTTGACGATTCTGCTGCGTCTTTAGAAAAGAAAAAGGAGAAGGACAGGGGTCGCTAGTCAGAAAAGCTATAACTATCAATTCGAATTCAGAATGAATCAAATCTCCCCAAGTAGGATTCGAACCTACGACCAGTCAGTTAACAGCCGACCGCTCTACCACTGAGCTACTGAGGAAGAACGGACTTAAGGAAGCTGACTCTCGTTCTTTGGACCAACCAACCGAAAAGAAAAAAAGTTCGTCACTTTTTCTCTTTCACATACACCGGGAGAAAGGGTGACGATAGCAATCCCCTTTGCCTCCCCGGCCGGGGAGCCCCTAGGACAGGACAAGGGGGGCGGCGGTCAACCATCAACTCTCGATATGCATATTGATCAATCGATCTCTGCGTCCTGCCAGTTCGCTAAGTAGACTCACTCTACCGAGGGGCAACTAAGGTTGGTTCCTGCCAATTCCCTTGCTGATCAGCAAGGGAATTGGCAAGTATGAGAGAGGACTCTCTCTGTCTCTCCGAGTTTCAACTACTAAGTGTAGCTCTTAAGAAGTTCAGCTATTCTAAATGTAAATAGATTCCGATCAAGCAAGCAGGAGAAGGTGGTCCTTTCATCTCTCTGTCTGCTCCATGCTCTATAGCCTAAGGATCATGAGCAGGTTTAATGCTAGAAAAAAGGAGATCTGCCTAATCATTTCGGTAGATGAAGTAGTGGGAGGTCACGAAGGAAGTAAGGGGGCGTGTTAAGTTGAGAATTTCGAACATTGTAGCATCCTTTTGACGGTTGGGCTTTGAGTTGAGTTCTTTTAAGAACTCTTAATATGAAAATACACATCATAAAATGACGCATCGAGCGAGACCATTCTGTTTCATTGTGAATGAAAGACGTTTTCGACCAACAACATCTACTCATATCCAGCTTCGTGTCATTTTTGAACACTGCGATCAGCAAGCAGCAAGCGGGGGAGAGTCAAGTCAAGTACAACACAGGACTGACGGGGTGGGGCGCGCCAAAGCAACCCGGGACCCCTCCGGGGTCACTACAAAAGCGCTGGCGCCTTCTTTTGAAGGTGAAAAACTACGCTTCAAATAAAGCTAAGAAAAAGAAAAAGGCTGCGCTAATGGCAAGGAGCAAGAAAAGGGCAGCTAGCTCGAAATCCGATAAATCAAATACCTCCTTTCAGTTATGAGAGAGAACTCCAAGGCAGGATAAAGACTGAGTTGGATTCAGCCGCGTGGGGAATGAAACAACATTAATGGAATGAGTTGAGGCCTCCTGCTCTTTTTGAGAGTCAGGGGCAAGCCCGGCCTAGCGCTTTTAAAAAGGGCTGTCTGCATTACTGGAAAAAAAAAGTAGTAAAATAAAAGTAGGGGCCACGTAGACTATTCTGAGGTGGTATGCTAAATCCATGATCAACTGATGTAGCTAGTGTGACTAAAGCTGCAGCTATTGGCTTAACAGGTTCTAAACTCTCCCACCCGATAAAGGAATTGAAAGACTACCCCGGGCCACGTAGACTATTCCCTTCCGCGGACATTCTTTTATAGTCTAGAAGGAAAGTAGCAAAGCCGAACGCAAATACACATGCAAATTGCGTCGACTACCTCATCACTGTCCAAAATGGGGGATACCGCTATTCATACATGGATGGACGAGGGACTCCGCTGACAACATCAGTAGATGACTTTTCTCTTTTCTCGCGGAATGCTATTAACGTTGGAAAAAACACAGCTCTCAAACTCACCCGGAGGGTGATAGGTAGAAGCATTAGTACCTAACGGAGCGGTATCTAACCAAAAAGGGAGGTGATGTTCTTTTTATAAACAGGATGGAGCATGGCTTCCTTTCTTCTTAGATACATTTCATTCATTCCATTTCTCTATAGTTTACACTATAACATCTTGCTAATCCTGACAGATCTCGAAAAGGGTGGGGGCACTAGAACCAAATCTACATACACATCGAAACTTCCTATCTCAGCCAAGCTAGCACCTTCATCCCACCAATGCATTGTACGACTCTCCACCCTCCGCCTCGCCTTTTCCTCCCTCATGAAATCCAAATTTCCCGCAATGAAATTCGATTTCGTTCATGTCGGCGGTTGGCAAAACGGCCCTGAGATCCGGGACTGGTAAAACATGGGTGCCCCATTTTCTTTTCCGTGCTCCGCCTTAGTGCCCTTATGAAGGCGGCGGGGAGTCCTTAGCCTTTGAACCAAACTCTAGGGAACGCTCAATTGCCTGACGTCTCAACTGCAATGGTGAACTCAGTGACATACACTGAAATGGATTGCATCTATTGTTCCAAACAAGGCTGATATTAGCAGGGCAAGCCCTTCCATGCAATTTCTTGCTTCGCTCTACAGACGAAAGTGCCGGATAGTCAATGGTAACCAGAAGATCTATGGTTTTCGAGAGAAGGTAATTGGAAAAACGATTCATTCCTTTGCTTTCTTTCAGATATATATTCAATAAGATGATCTGACCTTACCTGAAAACTAGATTCATGAAGAAGCCCAAAAAGTGCCGGGCTTAGTGCAGCCCAGTTCCTAGCCAGTGTTCAGTTATTTTTTCAGAGCTGTCCTCCAGTGCGAGTTCCCTTTAAGCTGCTCTCTATTTGAAGCCAAAGTCACTATTTCTATCTTTCCTGTTATTTCGTACCTAGTAGTATATATATATGGAGAATACCAAAAAGCTATCAATTACGCATAGGAGTTGTATAAAAAAGGGCCCTGACTTGTTGAAGTGCTTATTTTTTAGAGAGATTTACTTTTCTTTCAAAAGGATACATCAACCTGTAGTGAACCGGGCCACCGAGCTTGCTTTTACCGCTCTTACAGCTCTCTCTCTTCTTTTTTTTTGGTAGTTTGGCCAGGAAAGAGAAAGAGGAATGTACCCATTTCTATTTATCCATTCTCATAGAAAGTACCCAAAATGTTTTTTAATGTATGGAGCAGGCGTATGAGTTGATATCTTCAAGAGTCAAATCCTTTTCTTGCCCACCCAGCCATAAAAAGAAAAAAATCGTTACGAGCGGTCTTCTCAATCTCCAAAATGGAATTGAAAAGCTCCAATTTCCATAATGGTAGCGGGGAAATACCCAGGGAAGAATCATTCTTTGAATCATCCAGATCTATCAATTTGCGAATTCAATAAAAAACGGACTGATCCTCGGAATACACCATTATCTTTCGAAGTGCGTAGTCAATACTATGTTATATTCAAAGAAACAAGTCAAAGAGTAAAGGCTTCGCCCTTCAATACCACACTTCCAATCGAAATTCCTATGAGATTGACAAGAAAAAGACATGGTTTGATAGAAACTTTAAGTGGGTATCAAATAAGCTGGAATGAATGGTATCAATTTCTTCTTTTCTATACTGAATCTGCTTCGGTATCTCTTTCTTCCTTCCCTTCTGTAAACCAAGCAGTGACTAGCCTCTGGCACTCACTTTCCAAAGCACCAATTGACTTGCTTTCAGAACAACCCTGATACCAATCAGGAAAGGGCTAATTTCTAACAAAGTTTTTCTCTTGTTGATTCCTATTTCGTGGTGTAGTGCTTTTCTCCCCTATGCTGCCTATTGGTACTAGTAGAGTCGGATTGGCCTGTAATACAGAACCTATCCTGTAGGTGTAACCTTTCGCTCAATACTCAAATCTACAATTGAAGCATCTGAGGCCACATCAATCGAGGATACACGACAGAAGGAATTGTTAGTTCACCTCACCTTCCCCAAGCGCGGGTTTCCTTTACTAATTTTGTTCTCTCTATGCGAACCCTCTCTCTTTCTCGTAAGAATGAGATATAGGTAGGGCTAAAAAAAAAGAGTCAAATCGCACCATCTCTATAATAAGTAAATGCCCTTTTTTCCCTGGAGGTTGTCGGAATTATTTGCAATAAAATATTGGCTACAATCGAGGAGGTCTTATCAATGAAATTTCCATTTATACGGGATCTAGGCATAATTCCCAACCCATTCTATATAGAATTCTTTTCATTCTATCACAAAATAACATAAAAACAAAACATTCGATTCTTATAAATCGATCCATATGCTCTAAATGGATAAGAGAGGTATGGATTTTCCGCTCAGCTCAAATTGTCTCCTTTTCCTTCTGTTTGGACAAGAAGAGATATGAAATATTTGACTAAGACTGGATTTCATTCCACTTTCCTATTTCTCAACAACAACTTCTCTCATCAGCTATTTCGCGTTTTCAAAGTCATTAATTGCCCCATACCCCTTTTATATTTAGATTGTATGGCGTAATGTACCTTATGCTGATAGGAAAATCCGAAGGCTTTAATCTTTTAGAATGAAAACGAGAATTAGAAGAGCAACATGTACGCCAAAAGCACTTAAGCAGATGTAGATCCCTTCTCATTTTAATTGAGCAAAATCATATGAAGCAAATAAATCACATTTATTTTAAAAGCCAAGTTAAACTAATCAGATTTTAATTATGAACATGCATATATTATTTAATCCATTTAAACTTTATAACAGCATAAAAGAGAAAACATGTGATCATCTTTGTATATGAAACAAGTTTAAACTAACCAAGTTATAATAATTAGAAATATACAAGTTATCATGAATAAAATTAGTGTTTATTTGCGAAAGATCAATGTTTACTGTGTTGCTTTTAATTATAAAACTAGGTGCATACATATTAACCAAATTAACATTTAATCATAAACATATAAATATGTAGAATGATAAATGTCGAAAACTAACACGTAGATTATATTGACAAGAGCATAACATACAAATTCTGAGCTAAAACGAACAAACGATGAATGATTGTTTTTGATGGAATTAGCTTTGGATAACAGGTTATCAAGGGAAGCAGAGGATTCGAAGAAAGGTAGAACGTACTGTGCTTGGACATATCAGTTGTTCCTTTGGCCGGTCACGTGCTTGCAGGGAAGTGCTATTTGATTAGCTGACAGCCAGTTTGGCCTCTGATTGCTGCTGGTGATGGCAAACAGGACAGCTCGCAGAACAGGCAGGAGGCAGCTGCTTGCTTGCTTGAACATGGCTGAAGACGAACGAAGAGGCACAGATGACAGCGTGCTCGCCTCAGACGATGAGAAGAGCCAGCGGCGAGAGCTTCGCCTGGTCGTGCCCCTCTGTCAGCGGTCCCGCGGCAGCCGGCAGGGCCCCTGGACGTTCTGCACATATTCATGATCTTCATGGCCCTGGTCCGCTGGCCACCAATGGGCAGCGTCGGGCACAACAGCTCCAGTTGATGAACTAGTAGATGACACCAGACAAACAATTGAGAGGATGAGCAGTTTCATACCATGGTTCGAGGCTCGCGGCATTAGTCAGTTGCAGACGGTGTTGACAGATGACTGGTGTGCTCAACTAGATGAGAACCGAAGATTGATGACGTACAGCTCGACAGGCGGCATCGGGCAGCGCGGCGGCGACGACGAGGGAGGAGAAAAATCAAATTTACTACACAAGGGACCAAACTAGGGGCTCCCCTTACGGTAGTTTTGTTGTGCTTTGCCCAAGGGGTTGGTAGATATATATAGGAAGAAAAACTTCCCACATCAACGTCAACTAGCGATATAGTACTAATTGACGTTGCACCATCCGCCTGCACTAATAGGCCTAAATAAACATCAAAGCCCATTAGTAAATAAAGACATGTGCCTCTAGGATTTATTAGGATTATTGCACATGGGCTTTGAGCGTTGGAAAAAATGAGAGATTTATTATTCTCGGAATTAATTAATTTCGTGAATAAAATAAATCTAGAAAAGTCCAAAATTGATATTTAAGCCACGAAAAATACTCTGAGATCTCCGAAAATTTGGGAAAATTTTCCAGAGACACTTTGGAACATGATGAACCCAAATAAAGTATTTGGAGCTCATAAAAAGATTGCTGGGAATTTAGAACATAAAGATTAAGGTGAAGGAGGTAGGAATTAAATTCCAGAAAGAAGCTGCAAAATTCCTAGAGATAGATATTTGTCTCCTAAACGTATAAAAAAACACACATTTTGCACATAGAAACACGAGGTGCAACCGGCATGAATGCAACAAACACGTTTCTACCATATGATAAATTTTAAATTAATAAAATTTTTTATTTTCCTATGTTTTCATGTGCACAAAAATTCACAAATAAATCATTTTAACTCTATTTTCAAAAGAGGTAAATTTTAGGGTGTTACAGGATTGGAATTGAATCAACGAATCTTAAGCTCATGATTAATGTCTTTTTAGCTTGAACATTATTCTACTTTTAGGTACAAGTACACAATAGGCACTCCGCTTCTTCATCTTAAACAGCTCAGTTGTGAAACATTTTTAACTTGTATGCATTTCAGATGGTTCTAAAGCAAATTTCGACTGCCAATGGGGCCACACAAATCACTGTTGAGCAAGGCGGAGTAGCATCTGGACATCAAGCTGATTGTGCAGACATCGGCAGCTAGCATGGATGATGCTTTTAAATATCTTGCATTCTGTCGGGTAGTTTCTTATGTGAGTGTGAACCACCATGGCGAGTTAGAGAACTTATGTTCTTCCAACATGGATATGATCATCTCTGTGAGACTATGTTCTAGTTTATAATCGATCTTTTACTTTTGTTATTGTTATATTGAAGATTTGCGACAACTCGACTTGGAACTGATGGTACTTTTTTATCTGATTAGTATTATTACTGTATTCAATTCTTTCTTCCTGATATTGAATTTATATATTGCATCTGCACTATCTCCCGGCCCCCGCCTTCCTCGGTCACTACCACCATGTACTAGGAGTCTCGTGCACTCCTCCACGTTGGGGAGGAGGGGACTCAAAGGAGGTTGTCACCAGGCACATCAACATTGGCTTCTACGGAGAAGGCAGTGGCTGTAGCAAAGACAGACATACACAATCCTAAATATGACTTATATGTGGTGAAGCACACGACACCCGTGAGGTCTGTGTCTTCTAGTCTATCTACGATAAATTCTTTTGGTCAATCCTTGTTATAACTAGTAAACGTGCTCGTGCGTTGCAACGGGAGAACAATTTATTGCGTTGTCGGTGGCACAAGCGTGGCTGCACAGTAAAGCCATATGTGGGCACAACGACCACGACATCACGCACGTCTAGTGTCACCATCAGGCAACCTAGGACGGCGGTGCGCCAGCCACCGACATGACATGGGCTAGCACTGTGCAACGGCACGAAGGGGCAGCACGGCACCTGTGCAGGCGTGGGGCCTGGCTTTGGTAGTGGCTGAGTGGACATGGCTGCCTGTGGCAGCATAGGCATGGCCTGACGGCTGCGGTTGAGCCAGCACGCAACCCTTAGAGTGCCCCAGAAGAGCGGAGTGCATGGGAGCCCTATCTGTGCCATTGGTGCACGCGAAAATGCAAGAATTGGTGGAGGCCAACCTAGCAAGGAGTAGTTGGATCATGTGAGGGTTAGTCGATTGCTCCACTGTCAGTCTTTCCAACAACAGGTCGTCATAATTTCAATATGCTTTATGTGTCCTCTGCTCCGATCATTATAGGGCCATAGGTCTACGACAATCCATTGCGCACATGTTTATGAGACTCTAGAGGTTGAATGGGTTAGGACCTTAGAGAGAGAGAGAGAGAGAGAGCAAAACAATGTTACCTCTGCGTCTAACATGAAGACGAAACCAGTGACAAACACATGGATTAGGAAGCGGACACACGAATGTATCTCGAGCAAAGGATATAATGGATGCAACAAATTAGTGGTGAAAATATTTATTAAAAAACATGCAGTACTCGTTAAAAAAAAGAAATATGACCAGGTGGTTTAGTATTAGAGTTTTTGACTCTTTAATAGTAGTTATAGATTATTACAAACAAAATAAACAATGTATCCCGAGCCTTGTGTTAACTCTGTAGATTCTCAGCAACAATTATAGAATTTTTTTTATGCATTAGTAGGAGCACTGTTGTGTCAAAACAATTAATAACAAATATGCATGGGTACAATGTAGATGAAAATCAGTTTCTGGACATATGTAATGTATTTCATAGTGCTTGTAACATGATGATGTATGAAAAAGAACAATACTAACATTCATGCGATGGTAGATGCAGGCAGCATGCATGATCTGAAATTTTTAATGAAGAATTAAATATTACAGAACATGGAAGTTGAAACATAAATAAATCGTCAATACCTCAGCGCAGCAGGACTCTAGCCTAGTAGCCTCCGTCGCTCCGACTCTCCGAGAGCAGCCAACCGTATGTTGACTGCTGACTAATTGAGTTGTGAACGCGGGCGACAGAATTGATTGATCGCTAGCTAATCGGATTAATCTGTCGGGCACATGGATACCGATAGGTACAGATATAGATCAGAGTTCCTATTTGAGTTAGAATTCCTGTTCGAGTTACTCGACAGATACATATATATAGATAGATCAGAATTACTATTTGGGTTAGAATTCCTGTTCAAGTTACTTGTGACATGAGAGATCTATTAGAATTAGAATTCTGCAAGCGAACGCTAGACCAGTTGGTCTGGCTATGTGCTTTGCACCCTGCCAGCCAGAGTTCCAACCCTCTCGGGGGTGGATTTGTTGGCCGGAGGAGACGTAGTTTATCTGCGCGTTGAAAAAAATATCATCGTCTGTACCACGCCAATGCACAGGTCTAAGGCCAGCCGAGTCTCACGGGAGGTGCGGTGCCGCTGTATGGGCAGGGTTGAGGTTCGGGTGTTTTCTCGACCTGCGTGATGTCTTCTTCTTAAACACAATGTCCGGGGACTGTCTTACCCCCGGCGGTCGAGTTTTTTTATTAGAATTAGAATTCTTAACAATCTAGGTTTCCTCATGTCATATATAAAATAGGAAGACTGTAGACTAATAGAGAGGCAACTTTTTTTTTTTGAGCCTAGACTCCTAGTGTACAAGTTGTAGTATCGTTCACAAAGTTAGTTAGGAGAGGTCATACAAAAAAAATAGGGACAAATTTTTAGAATTTCTCTTTATTATATATATATCTTCATCATCATATAAAGAGGCAAAATTTCCGCCACTTTTAAATTTTCGTGCAACCTATATTGATCTGCCGGCATTATTTTTATTCGCTCCGGTTCCCTCCGCGTAGCTTTGTTCCTGGTCAGATTTGGTTCCCTCCGCGTAGCTTTGTTCCTGGTCCAATTTGGTTGACTTTTTTCTGTACGCGTGTCTGATTTGGTTTCGTTTTTTTCACCTGCGTTACTTTGTTTCCTCTTTCGTTACTTCCTCGGTCCTATTTGGTTCTGATTTTTCTTTCTCTTCCGTTGGTTCTGATTTTTTGTCTCTGTTTTTTCTTCTTCTGTTGTTATACGCTCAGTTTGGATTCAAAATTTTTTGCGTTCGGTTTATGGCCTGATTTTTTTCTATCTCAATGCTCGGTTGGTTTTTTCTTCTATATATAAGCGTAAAAAGCAAATAATAAACCTTCGAACCACTAATCCTTTATGAAGAAATAAAGATGTTCACCACTAAAATGTTGATGTAGTTTTGATTAGAAAGAAAACTTATTCTTATAAAATCCAGATCAACTGATGGTCCAACTAATCAAACCATGAAATGCAATCTTGAGCAGTCTAAATAAATGTATTCTACAATCCACGACGAGAGCTGTCATGTAGAAAATCGAGAGGTCTCCGGTCATAATCATCAACTTTAATCAAATATTAGAATTACATATTTTTATGGGTTCTCTAATAAAGTCATGGAGTTCCATATTTAACTATAAGAACATGTGGATATTATCAAAATTAAAGTTTTCATATATTTAGTGTAAATGTTTATGTGCTTTGCAATAGGAGAAAAAAATTATCAAGATTGTATTTTAAATGGATACAGGTTTAATAAGACATTGTCATAATACTAGAAACGACAACCATGTTTGACTGTAGATTAGAAACCTGACGACAACCTTTTTCCCCCTTTCATCTAGCAAGTGTGCCCGTGCCCTGTTGTGCAACCTAATACGATGGCATAGAATAGGACTTTATACCAGCATTAGATGTGAGTTGTTCTAACTTATATGAGCACTGATCGTGAGTTCAGATCACATAATGGTAGGGATGAAAATGGATCGGATACGGACGGATATCACCGATATTACATTTGTTTTCATATTTCTGTCCGGATTCGGATTCGAATACGGATAGTGTCAACTATGTCGGATAGGATACGATTGGATATTGACATAAAAAATATACGATTTGAGTATTCGGATACGGATACGGTATTGGATGTTGGATATCCGGACTCGGATACGGACAAATCTCAACCCCTCTAAACGGATTCGGTTTCGAATACGGTCGGAAAATATCCGTACCGTTTTCATCCCTACATAATGGACACGAAAAACATGGGGTATTTTATGAATAAAAATGGATTATTAGAAGAAACCCTTCAGTCTTTAATATTAAGTAGAGATTGTCAACATTAACTTATATGATGGATGTCATGGACGTTATAAAATAAATTATAGATTTAAATTTTATAGAAAGGATAAAATATAAATAAATATGCACTCCCTCTCTTCCAAATTATAAGTTGCTTTGATTTTTTTTTGTACATATAATTTGCTATGTATAATGAAATACATTATATCCAGATGCATAGCAAAATGAATGTACCGAAAAAGTCAAAGCAACTTATAATTTGGAACTGAGGGAGTATTATTCTTATCTTTGTTTCCCAGTAACGTTTGATAGTTGTGTTTCTTCCGCTGCAATGCACGGGCATATTTGTTAGTCTCTACACCTAAAATGATTCTAAAGTAATCATCTACCGGTGATACCAAATACATCCCTACTCCACTTCGGCTCCCCTTCAACGTTTCAAAGCAACGGATACGAAGTCCAGATCTGACACAAACTCCTTCCTATGAAGACTCGATCCAACATGAACTCTTTCCTCGTCCGATTTCAACATCGTTGTGTCCACGCGTGCAAATATGTTATTATTTCGTCTAACCGTGCACGCGCCGAAAAACTCCGATAAGTACGCGCGCACTAAAACCAAGTCTCATACCCTGTGTTCGCGCAACTCCTCTGCAGACGTCTGGACTACGGCGCACGAGCAATAGCTTGGACACGTCGTCCACAGAAATTTGTCCCTGTCCGGCTAGGAGTACGTGACATGGGAAATAAAGGAAACACCTTTGTTACCCAAACTAGATTTTACGTGACTCTTCTTTACTTTTGTAGACGATTTTCAAATTAAGCATCTATAATGATATAAATATAATTTATAAAAAAGAATGAAATTAAAATTAGAAAAAATGAGAGGGGTAAACTCCCTCCGTAAAAAATAAATCAAGCTCCTAAAAACAAATAAACACGACAACAGGATTTCTTTTAGGTGGCAGTGGGCTTTTTTGATTGGAGGCGGGCACCCTTTTTGCCCACCTCCGTTATCCATTAACCATTAACAGAGGCGGTCAACGTTGTGTAACCGCTTGGGTTAATGGCTATTAACCGAGGCGGTTGTTTTACAGCGACCGCCTCCGTTAATCCATTAACCGAGGTGGCCGTTGTAAAATAACCGCCTCCGTTAATATGTGATTAACTAAGGCGGTTTTCCTTACAGTGCCCTCCTCTGCTATTGTTGTGGCATAAATGCACCCAGCCGCCACCCCCTTTCTTCTTCCTCACGGTTCCTCATATAATTTTTAGGGTTTTGAGCTGCAAAACCCTAAAAATGGTGCAAAATCTAGGGGGAGAAGTTTTACTCTTGTTTTGTTGAAGGAGGACACCGCTAAAGGTAGATACACACGCTCTCCAAACCTCATTTCTCGCTCTTCATTGTCATTTGGGGCTCCAGATCTAGATCCATCTTTTCATGGAGAAGAGAGAAAACTGCTATTTCTTTAACTCTAGATCTATTCTCTTCTCTACGGCTATTTCTTTGTAATAATGCTTTTTGTCACTGCTTATGGAATAAGGTTTGCAGGTATGGACAACAGGTCCGAATGGATGTACCGGATGAAGAGAATGGAACTGCAGTACCTAGTTCATGTGAGGAAGTTTGTTACGGCTGCGAAAGCTCACCGTGAGAGTCTGAATCGGACAACAACCACATGTCCATGTTCTCACTGTATGAACATGAGATCCCACGCAGACAGCAAGTGCAATCTCACTTGATCAGGATTTATTCCAAGACATGGATGCTGATGACAACGGTGGTGGGGATGGTGATGAGGAGGCTATTGTGAGGGACCCAGAGGGTGTAGAGCTTTTGGAGGAAATAGCTAATCGCCTCGACGAAGATGACATTTTGTTTGGGAGCCTGAGGTTCCTGGAGAATTTTAGAGACATGAAGCAGGCAGCAATTGACCCACTCTATAAGGACTATCTAAAGCATTGGACAGCACTGTGTTTTAACCTCTAGATGCTGATGTTGAAGGCTCGGCATGGCTGGTTCGACACTAGCTTCAATGAGCTCTTAAGTGTCCTTGCTGACACATACGCAATGGATAACAAGGTGCCCGCCAATACCTATCGGGCGAAGAAGTTGATCCGTCCAGTGGCGATGAAACTTAGAAAGTTCGACGCCGGCCCTAACCACTGTATCTTTTATCAGGGCTAGCAGTATGAGAAGTTGGAGAATTGTCCGCACTGCGGCGCGAGTCAATATAAGAGGAACGCTGGTTGTCGTATGGATGCGAAAGACGATGGTTCCTTGGGTGGGCCAAAGAAGAAGGGAGCCAAGAAGAAGGGGGTGAAGAAGAAGCAGATCTCGTCTCAACAGGACGAGGAAGAAGAGGGTTACATGTAGAGGAAAAGTCCTGCACTATCGATGTGGTACCTGCCTGTCATTGATTGTCTACGGGCTATATTCGGGAACCCCAAGGATGCCAAGCTGATGTCCTGGCATGCATCTAGTGATTGCATGAAGGATGATGGCAAGCTACGGCACCCTTCCGATGGCAAGCAATGGAAGGATTTGAACGCCATGTTCTCAGAGTTTGGCAAGAGGCACGGAACGTTAAGTTCGCGTTGAGTACCGATGGGATGAACCTGTTCGGTGACCTTAGCAGCTCACACAGCACTTGACCTTAGCTACAACATTATCTTGGAGGTGTCGACGCCGGTGTCAGCTCGCTCACAGCCGTCTCCCCCGAGTGACGACGACAACAACGACGATGACAACGGCGACGACAATGACAGTGCTAGCGGCCCAGGTAGCAGTCCTTGAGGTAGTCCGCCTCCCGGCAACAACAGTCCATAGGGAGGCACAGGGGCAGCACCGGGCGATGTGACACCACCGCCTGCATGTGGTTCGAACGAGGGCACAAGCCAATGTCCTGCCCCGCTGAGGTAGCCTATTGATGAAGAGGAGGCCATACCCTGGAACCACACCAAGACAAGTTGGGTGGCCTATCAAATAGCTGACAAGCACCCATACTCAACTATGTTTGAAAGGTATGCTACTAGCAAGCATAGTCAATCTATAATTTATTTGGAGATGCTAGATGTTTTTTTCACTCCCTAACATCTTAAGCCCTGATGTTGTAGGCCGAAAACACCGCCATCATTTTGGCCCCTGTCGGATGATTGCCCCGATAGCTGCGAGCATGGGAAGTTCATGTTGACCTAGGGCAACGTCCTTGAAGAGCGGTCGGTGGTAAGGAGGTTCCATCTCTGGTACATGGAAGCGGCGAAAGTGGGTTTGCAAACATTCGTCGTCAAGGTTCCGGCGAAGTACTTCCACACACCCATGGATGGTGCAGTCATTGTAGATTTCCACAACATGTATAGACTACTACGGCAAAAGGACCTCGACGTCACCCAAGTCACCTTATTTGCCCTGTAAGTTAATTACAACTTTGACACCACTGCATCGCTATAGGCACTTTAGGAACAAACTAACAATGCCATGATGAATTTCTTTGCAGGATGCAGGCCTATGTAAGCCAAGAATTGGGCAAGGATATTATATATCTCTCTCCGATGCTTATTAAAGAGAGAACTATCGCGGGTTACGACATACCAGACTCTCATGAAGACCTGGTGAACTTGAACCTGGATGAGAGAAAGAAATTCCAGGAAGATTTGGAAATCGAATATAAGTATCAGGCAGGAATGTACAACTATAGAGCCATGAAGAAGGTCCGGGGAAATGGGTGTGTCATGGCAGCCCACCAGTTTGGGTATGTCAAAAAAGATACTTGGAACATACATATAGCTACTGGGATCATGACTTCTCATATTTGAACATTTCAAATCTGTATTGTGTGAATGGTGCAGCCAGGGCATCATGGGCCACTGGATTGCATATTTATAATCTATCCTCAGGATGGAAAGTCCTGTATATTTGACTCTGCGGGAAACAAACAGAGCAGGGTACAAGCACTTTGAAAGCGTATTGAGATAGTAAGTGACGGAACTTATTCATTTACGGTTAACATACTTGTTCAAATTGTCGTAGACACTAGTGTTTTTTCGTATAGCGCTTATAAGAAGTATGTGCAAGATCCCGACTACTATGATCGGAGATCTAAGAAGAAGAAGAAGATCAAGAACGGCATGGAACTGAAACTTAGGCGCAAGTTCCCGGTAAGTATATCAAAAGTCGTTTGTGCTATTATATCGCGCATTCTCTCTACTACTACTACTTGTCAGCTCTTTGCTACTACTCCTACTACTCTACTCTACTCTACTCTACTCCTATACCACTACTCTACTCTACTCCTATACCACAACTACTATTACTCCTAACTACTACTCCTATTCCTACTCCTACAACTACTACTATACTCTACTCTACTCCTATACTAATACTCCTCCTCCTCCTCCTTCTACTATACTATATTGTCCTCCTCCTACTGCTCTCTATATATGCTCTAATGATTTGTATTATATATCGTGCAGTGCGCCAAACAACCCTATGGATCAGTTCTATGTGGATTCTACACTTGCGAGTACCTGAGGACGTGCAACAGATTCAGTAGTAGGTGGCAGCAGCTCAAGAAAGCGCAAGGATGGTGGAAAAAGGAGAAGGTCGACCAGCGCTTCAAACAAACAGTAGAGGACATATGTAAGTTGGTCATAGAGAGTGCGCATGTAGGGTTAATGTTCTTCAACGAGGAAAGCGACTTAGCGCAGGATCTGAAGTTCGAAAGGATCAGAAACTGGAGCACCAAGTTACAAATCAAGGATTACATCTTGCCGGACATCTTTTTCGAGAAAAGTTGATAGCGGGGTGATCTTAGTTTCACATGTAAACATTTGGCATCATGCATATGTGTAATAACTTTGAATGATGTTGGTTGACGATGGAGGACACCAATGAATGTGTTATATGTTTGTGCTTGATATGCGTAGTATGTGTTTATATGTCTTGATTCTGCTTTTAATGTGTTTGATATGTGAAAATAAATTCAAATTCAAATTCAAATTAAATTGTCGAGGCTATTTTTTTAAATGGGAAAATATTAACGGAGGCAGAAAAGTAAAAATAGCCCGCCATCATTAAACCTGTATCTGTGGTGGTCGCATTATAGCGACCGCCTCGGTTAAAACAATAACGGAGATGGGCATTTTTGGGCAACAACCTCCATTAATCAACATTAACGAAGGCGGTTGCCTTAAAGTGCCTGCCTCCGCTAAACGATTAACCGTGGCGGGGAGGGCATCTGCCTCCGTTATGTCACGATTAACCGTGACCATTGATTGGAGGCGGCTGCAGTGCCCGCCTCCATTAACCCATTTCGCCCGCCTCCATTAAGATTGCTTTAGTAGTGAAATTGGATTTAGTTAAATAGTTTCCTTTTCAATTTTGTACTGTCGTAGCAGATTATTTAGTTGTTTTATCTCACACAGACAAATAGTATGTCATACTAAAAGAAGTTCACCTTAGGATCTTGTAGTCGTAGGTAGTTGTGATGAGCACGGTTGTCACACTACGAATTAGATTGATTTGATTTCAGGTGATCATGTCAAAACTTGAATTATGTTCTAATTTGAACATGAATCAAAAGGACGAATCTAGCTACAAAAGTAATGTTGCGAGTAGTTTTTTATAATAGTATAACACACAGTTACCTATAAATTATAATGATATCCACTACTACACAAATTCTTTTGCGCAGCGTTTGGTAAAGTGTCTCGGAGGCAGGCAGACATTTCAACCGCCTCGGTTAATGCCTGGATTAACCGAGGTGATTAAAAATAACCTCCTCCTAAAATCTATTAACCGAGGCGGGGCCCACCTAGGAAAATCAGGCCATTTTCCAAGGCGGGCCTCTTATAAGGCCCGTCTCAGTTAATATGGCCGAGCCCAATAAGCCCAGGCGAGGCCCGATAGCTGGAAGCAATATAAATATAGGATGTTAGGCTTTCTCATTCACTCCTCTCTCTCTCTCACATAGCGCCTCATCCCTCAGCCGCGCCGAGCGCCGCTCTCCCACAACGAATAGCGCCTCCCTCTCCCTCTCTCTCACACTGGCTCCTCTCCCTCTCCCCTTCCCCTCCTGGCGACGCCCCCTCCCCATCCCGCCGCACTCTCCCTTTCCCCTCCCGGCGGCGCCCCCTCCCCTCCCCTCCTCCCTCCGGTGCGAACTCGAGGCAGGATCCGATGGAAACGGTGGCCCTCTTCCCTCCGGATCCGAGGTGGGAGATCCGGTGCCTCGTGGCGGCGGTGGCGTGGCCCTCCTCCCTCCAGATCCGGTGGCGATGCGTCGTCTTTCCCAGGGCAACGGCGGCAGCGGATCCGGTGAGCCCAAGGCAGAGCGGATCCGGTGATCCTAAGGCGCAGCGAGCTCCTCCAGCGGTGGATCGAGGTCAGCCGCGCCCCCGGGCGGCG
Source organism: Miscanthus floridulus (assembly GCF_019320115.1). Taxonomy (NCBI): domain Eukaryota; kingdom Viridiplantae; phylum Streptophyta; class Magnoliopsida; order Poales; family Poaceae; genus Miscanthus; species Miscanthus floridulus. Next base: position 4,720,130 of record NC_089583.1, on the reverse strand, counting down.
GATCTAGTGCGGGCCCATCCTCCGGCGGTAGATCCATACAGTGGCGTCCCCCGGCGACGGATCCAGGCGGTGGCGTCCCCCGGCGGTACATCGAGGTCGAGCGCGACCGGATCATCAACGACACGCAGATCTGGCTAGCTACGGCGGTGGCGGCTTATGGAAGGGCTCGGCGGGCTTATCCACGGGTTTTCCTTGTTTTTGTTTTTTTATTCGATTTATTGAGGCGGGCATCCAACCGCCTCGGAAAAGGTCCCATTTACCATGACCTTTGCACCGAGGCGGTTGCGATGCTTGCCTCGGTTAATCCTTTTTGCCCGCCTCGGTAAACTTTTTCTGTAGTAGTGATCATTTTTCCGGTGCAACGCACGGGCATGATTCTAGTAGTATAAAATTGATGATTTACATGAGTAACGAGCATGAGTATTGGGCCTGAAAACACTAAGAATACAAATTAGTAAAATACAAATAACTTCAAATATAATACCAATCGTATTTTTAGAAAAATAGGAATTTGATTTGTAATTTCCATATTTAAAATAAAACTAATTTTGAATGCATAGAAAATAAGCTAGTTTTTTATAATGTTTTATACTAAAATAAGAAACCACATTAAAATTAGCTACACTACTAGAAACAGAGGCTTTGCCGAGTGCAAAATTCTTTGTCGAGTGTCAAAAATCGGGCACTCGGCAAAGACCTTCTTTGCCGAGTGCCGCACTCGGCAAAGACCTTCTTTGCCGAGTGCCGCACTCGGCAAAGAGTTCTTTGCCGAGTGCCGGGCACTCGGCAAAGAAGGGCACTCGGCAAAGGACTTATTTGCCGAGTGTCAGACTCTCGGCAAAAGCTCGACACTCGGCAAAGGCTGCCCCGCGTAACGGTGTTCGACCATGTCCTTCTTTGCCGAGTGCCTGCTGTTAGGCACTCGGCAAAGATTTTTTTTTAATTTCTTTGCGGAGTGTCTCAGCTCTAGCACTCGACAAAGATTTACATTTTTTTTAAAATGTCTTTGCCGAGTGCCCTGTTAAGGCACTTGGCAAAGAGGAAATTTAAACAGAATTCAAAACCCTCTTTGCCGAGTGCCTTATTCGTGGCACTCGGCAAAGACCCCCTTTGCAGAGTGCCATGCCCCGGCACTCGGCAAAGTTTTATTTTTGGCCTCCAAATTTTTTGTGCAGCCCTTTTAAGGCACCAGGAACTCCTAGTTAGAATTTGGGGATTTTTTATGGCTTTTTTATATATTTAGTTACTTTATTTCTTTTACTTGAATTTTTTCGAAAAATATAATTTTGAACTGCATGTGGTACGAATACTGGAATTTAATGATTCAAAAAATGATAGTCATGTTACTGAGTGTGAAAGTTTTTTACTTTCGCTTGTGCTTTGCTTCTATGGCCTCTACCTTCCTAGATTAGCTATCCAAATAATCTTGTCTCATATGCAATTTTTTCTCCTTTGTGTAGTCTCCATCTGGCGGTGGCTCGAATAATCCACCTCATGCACCTCCGAATGATGGAGCTGGGCCTTCACCACAGTCGCCTTGGCCGAGATGAGTGCACATTGTATTTTTTTCATTTGTTGTTCACTTTGTGATATACTTGTGATGCACTTGTGGACTTTGATGGATTTGTGAATTTATTTGGATGAACTTGAGCACTTATTATTATATATGTGATATATATTGTGATGGATGTGATATGTGCGGATGGATGTGTGGATGGATGAGATATATATGTGATAGATGTTTGTATGAATTTATTTGTCATGATGGAATGTAAAAAAAAAATTGTAGTTTTGGGTCACTTTGCCAAGTGTTGCACTCGGCAAAGGACCCATTTGCCGAGTGCAATGGTCACAACACTCGGCAAAGCTGAAAAAATAGGTGTCCAGAAATCCATTTTTTCAGCTTTGCCGAGTGCTGTGACCATGGCACTCGGCAAAGCAATTTAAAAAAAAATTCAAACTTTGCCGAGTGCCGGACAGAGGGCACTCGGCAAAGAATTATTTTTAAAAAAAAAATTCAAACTTTGCCGAGTGCCGGACAGATGGCACTCGGCAAAGAAATTAAAAAAATTAAAATCTTTGCCGAGTGTCGTACAGAGGGCACTCGGCAAAGAAATTAAAAAAAATAAAAATCTTTCTCGAGTGCCGTACAGAGGGCACTCGGCAAAGATATTTAAAAAAAATTAAAAATCTTTGCCGAGTGCCTGAAGGTTGGCACTCGGCAAAGAAATTTTGTAAAAAAAATATAAAAACTCTTTGTCGAGTGCCCGAAGGGTTGGCACTCGGCAAAGAAATTAAAAAAAAATAAAAAATCTTTGCCGAGTGCCTGCAGGGTTGGCACTCGGCAAAGTGACTGTCAACGGGACCGGCGCCGTGACGGTCGCTTTTCTTTGCCGAGTGCCCGATAAAAGACACTCGGCAAAGAGTGTTTTGCCGATTAATTTTTTGCCGTGTGTTATTTGTCGAGTGCCGCACTCGACAAAGGCTTTGTCGAGTGCAATCTGGCCTTTACCGAGTGCCTCAGGCACTCGGCAAAAAACCTGAATCCAGTAGTGCTAGATGGCCAAATTGACCAGTGTTTATAGTCTCATGTTCAAAGATTCGTTCATTTAGATTTACGTGGCCAAAAACTAACTCGATCGAGAAACAGTTCTATACTTGCGTAATAAAAAAATGGTTTCTTTCCTTTTTTTCAATATGGTTTCTCAAAGACAATGACAAAGCTAGCCGCGTTTCTTTCTCTAATCCGTTCTCTCAATGTTTGCAGAGCAGAACTAGGTTATATACCCACTGAAACTCTCGCAGCGGCTCGGTCAATTACCCACCTGCGCGCCATGGCGCCGCCGGCGCTGCCGGATCTGATGCCTGAGCTCATCGGTGAGATCCTGGTCCGCTTCCCGCCGGAGGATCCCGCGTGCCTCGTGCGCGCCTCCCTGGTCTCACTACTAAAAAAGCTTTTGTAGGGGCGGCTGGCGATGATTTGTAGAGGCGGCTCGGTTAACCGCCCCTATCATACCGTCTCTACAAATCAAGTATTTGTAGGGGCGGTTCCCAGACCTCCCTTACAAATCGATTTGTAGAGACGGCTGGTGTTATCAGCCGGGCTGGTAACACCAGCCGTCCCTATAAAATCAATTTGTAGGGGTGGCTACAGTACCAGCCGCCCCTACAAATCGATTTGTAGGGGCGGCTATAGTACCAACCGCCCCTACAGTATATTTTTTTCGCAAAAAAAATATCAAATTACCAACACGTGCTCCCCAAATCATCCTGTGACGAGTAAAATACATGATCAAGTATCCTGGCAAACTTGACTGTAATATTGTGGCCCAAACAAGATTGTTTAGCCAAAAGTTTCTAAACATCTTCTATAGTACAAGAATCACAATAATAACAAACATACTCATATTATGACAACAAAACATATATCTATATCACAAAAAGACCAAGCAAGCACTCAAGTGCTAACAAAACAAAAAATAGAGGTAGTATGTGTAGTACAAGTAGATATGTCTAACATGTAATAAATTGGCAAAGAAGGTCAGAAGTTTCTTCTTGTTTCATCGAGAACTAATAATTCAAACATTGAAATAAGCTCGCCGATGCAGCAAGTGCAGGTCGGCTTTGAAGGATATCGCACGGCTGAGCTCCGCTATTGCATCGTTCTCCTTGTGGCTATCCATCAGCACTGTGCAAATCAAAACCAAAACAATGTTTTAACCAGATTTATATGTTGTGCAGAGCAATACATGAAAGACATGAAAAAGATGTATCATTGTCTAACACGTTATTCATCTTAGCACTTTCACAAAGACATGAGTACATGACATGAATAAGGAGTACTTTCACAGGTACGAGAGTTTTCACAAAGATGAGGTTGTTACGTCTGTGCATATTTTTATCCTAGCATAGGGTGGCTCTAAGTTTAGCACAATCTACTTGATTCTCGGTTGCTGCACTAGTCAAAGTGGTGCAGGGTTCAAAACTTGTGACCAATTTATGTTTACAAGAGGAATTCTACAAAGTGATACAATCCAGGAAAAAGGACAAGTGTTTGCAGCGATAGTCCAATGAACTTCATGTTGAACAATAAAGAGAAGGTAATCACCACCAGGGCAAACAGAGTAAAAAATGAGTAATTAAGTGCACTGTGCTTAAAACAAAGTGACTGCCCCAACCCATGTATTAACAGGGTGTATTTGCTTCAACGGCATATACACAAATGCGTACAGAACAAGATTAGAAGCTGCAAGCCCAGCTGCCAAGCCATTAGCCTGCACAAACCTTGCCAATTTTTTGCATGTTTAGTTCCAGTGTCAGCTTTCTATCTACTTCACAGCTTAGTAAATTTCAAAAGAAAGTAGAATATACATCTATAGAAGGCAAAGAGGAAGCAAGAACCTTCCAGGCCAGCAAAGCTGTTCCTGCAACTCCAACACTTGTAGCCCACACGGCAGCATGTGCAGGACTAACACTGGTAGAGAACCGAGCTTTACTCCCAGTAGGAAACCCCCACTAGTCCCGGTTCCCCACCCGGGAGCAAGCATCCGGGACTAAAGGGGGGTCCTTTAGTCCCGGGTCAGGAACCGAGACTAAAGGAGGACCTTTAGTCCCGGTGGGTAACACCAACCGGGACTAAAGGTGCCTCCTGACATGCCACGATGGCCGGCACCTTTAGTCCCGGTTGGTAATACGAACCGGGACTAAAGGTTTTTTTCTTTTTTTCTTTTCTTTTCATTTTTTTGTTTTCTTTTCAAAATAGGTTTTCGAAGTCGTATTGTACGCTGCTAATTATACATTTATACGCGCATATAGTATGTTTCGGTTCAAGCACAATGAACATATTAAATCACACAATTCAAGCATAGAAATATATATATATATATATATATATATATATATATATATATATATATATATATATATATATGCATGCATGCATCATATATATATATTTACATGCATGCATGCATATGTGTATTTTACATTATATTATTTCATGTGCATATATTACAAAAGATTGCATTATAGTTGTTGTGACATAACAAGTTTCCTCTCATCCTCTAGCTTGGCTTCAATGGCAGTGTTGGGTCGAAGTAGAACTCGCCCTTGGAATCGATGACCTGCTCATTAAAAAATCCGGCTATAGACTCTTGAATTGCTTTGATTTGGTCTTGCCGTATGACCTTTTCCTCCAACCATCGAGTCTACAGGTTTGAATTAAAGGAAAATAAATTAATATATGTACATATATATATATAAAGACATAGTAACACAATCAATAATAATAATTAAATGAATATATAGTGTATTTTTAACGTACTTTGAGTCTCTCTGTAGGAGTTCTTTGGGAGAGCACCTTGATAAACTTGCAAACATAGTAACCACAGTAGTTGTTCCCCTGTTCCTGCCTCAGACACCACTTTACGAGAAAAAGATTTGTCATCCAATCTGGTGATCCGGTGAAAGCTATATGTTTAATTAATAAAGATGATGCAATTCAGGGGACTTACTTTCAAAGGGATTATATTAAGTGGCGCTTTGCATTTTTCCATGTGTTGCTTCTCAATAAAGGTTTTCCAAACACTGCCCAATAAAAAATTTGCCACGTCATCAGATATAGTTAATCATCATGTTTGTGTGTATATATAGTTGCTAGAGATCCCGAAATTACCTCTGGATAATATCTACCATATCTTGGTAGTCTTGTTGTGGTTTTCTCATCGAGTCATAGATTATCAAGTGACTTTTCACCAGATCGATGTCCATCAATATCCAGTGATTGCTGCATGTGTTTATAGGATATAACGCATAACACTCATTAATTAACTAGAATCAACATATGAGCCATTAAGGCTATGATCGACATGATTAACACTCACTTGAAGTTATAGGGAAAGAGTATATCCTTCTTGTGGCGTTGGTTCACTAAGAAGTTCATGATGTTACTCTCTGACTCAGACTTCCGATTAGTCTTTGGAGTAATTGGGTCTTTGAATACTATATGGGGATCAACAAAACCAATTTCATTGCAGCCTTCCTTTCTGAGCTCTGTCATTGTAAATCTGCATATATATAGTACTTGTTAGGATAATTTATATGCATATACACACATATGATGAGTTTAATAATAGATCGAAAGAATTATTACTTACAGGCAATAGCAGCTAATGATAACTTTGTCCAGAGAGGTCAGGTGGCATAGTTGATGAAATTCTGCAAAGTCAACATACATAACATCATCGCCACTGAACCAATGTTCATCTCTAATTCTGACACCAACGCAGAAGTCTCCACTGGTAGACGCCTGCATGTACCACTTGTTTAGCAGGTACATTTGCGTCCCCAGATCAGATAAGGCTTGAGGGTTGTATAGACTCTGGCCTAGTACAAATTTTTTCTTCCAAATATCAACCTCCGCCGCACTCTCAATGTTTCCATCACCAAACATCTAGTAAAGGTCGAGACCAGTCTCATCAAGAAATTCACCAAGGTGATCCAAATCGACATCCGGAGGTATGTTTGCCTGATGCATTAATCCTAAATTCGAACCATATTCATTACCAACAACTAGCGGGGGGATTGATTGGTGCGCTTGTTGTCCGAGTTGGGCAACTCCTTTCCCTGCCCGCTTCTTTTTCTGTACCGCCTCAATTGACTTGGTGAGAGTGCGGTCATAGTCTGATAACGTTGATTTGGACGGCTTACGAGATTCCCGCTGTTGTTGCTGGTAAGAAGTCACCTTTTTTCTTAGAATATCCGGAGCTACGAAGAAGTACGGTTTCTCCGGGTTTCTCCTTGCTTCTTGATTCATTTTAAGTTTGTCATAGAATCTAGACATGTCTTTTTTATATGCATCAGTTCCTTCTTCCTTCTCTTCAGATATTATTTTGGGAATAGCCCTTGGTTTCACGGTGGCTTTCTTTGCAGGCGGGGACTGGTTCTTCGTTTGAGGGGCTGGCCTCTTGCTAGGCTTCTTGGTAGGCGGGGGCGGGGGAGGCGTTGGAGACCTCCTTGGAGGTGTTGGCAGCGGCGTTGGAGACCTCCTTGGAGGTGGCGGCTGCGGCGTTGGAGACCTCCTTGGAGATGGTGTGGATGTAGCCTCGTCTTCCAACACAATGTCATCGTACAGAGCACTATGATGATCTGGCGATTGAACAATTGGATTTAGGTTGGGGGAGGATCTGCTACAAAAAAAGGAATGACATATTATTATGAGCAGATTGTTAATTATTTGAGCCAATACAAATTAATGATGTAGTGTTTTCATCCGCACGTACCTATGGTGAGGTAGTTCAGGAGGAGGTGGAGCCGACATCCCTGGAATGATGATGTAGCGCTTGCGCCATAGAATGAATGTCTTCTCTGCTTCTCTTAGAGTCTTCTCGCCATCACCTCCAGGAATGTCAAGAGGCAAATCACTAAAACCTTTTTCAGCTTTATCTACCGAGATGGTAGCATATCCTTCTTGGATTATATTCCCATGAATCCTTGGTGTCTTGGTTCGGTCGATAGGATTAACAAGACCGATAGCCACCTTGATTGTGGAATTCTCCTTCGGAATGTGTAGCTCACACGTTGTACAAGGTTCAGTGACGTCATCCACAGGGAAGCGCAGTCCTGTGTCCCCTTGATTTGGTATCTCCGTGGAAGCGCAGCTGCTTTTCAACTGAACAGATTGGCTAATGTTGATTCCTGGCTCTGATGCCTGCTTGCTTGCACTCACTGCTATTTGCACTTGCCTTTTGATTTCCTCCTGCATTCTCGCTTTAAGGTTTTTTTTCCCGCTCCTGTGCTTCACGCACCGCTTCCTCCAACCTCTGGAGCCGCTGTGCCTCTTCTTCCTTCTTTCTCTGGCGACTTCTGTAGGAAGGTCTGTCCTGAGGGAATCCATGCTCCCACGAGACACTTCCTTTGCCTCTAGTTCGGCCACCATGTTCAATAGTCCCGATGGCGTATGTCAGCTCATCCTTCTCTCTGTTGGGCCTGAACGCACCACTAGCAGTAGCTCTCTGAGCATAAAACAATCTTTCTGCTGCTTCTTGCAGTCTTGCGCCATAAACGCACTTCCCTGTCTCCTGGTCTAGTGTTCCCCCATGAGCGAAAAACCAATTCTTTGCACGTTCTCTCCACTCGAGTGATTCTGGTCTGATACCCTTGGCAAGAAGGTCTGCTTCCATTTTGTTCCACTTCTTAATGGCAGTCGGGTAGCCACCTGATCCCAAGGTATGGTGGTATGTCTTCTGTTGGGCATTACGTTGGTTCTTTATCACCCGACTCACACCCTCTTCCGAAGTCTTGTACTGTACAAACTCATCCCAATAGGGCCTCTGCTTTGAGATCGGGCCTGGGACAGTAAAATCTGGTGCTATGTTCTTCTTGACATACGTCGTGTATAGGTGTTTCTTCCAAGTCTGAAACTGGGTGGCCATCTTCTTCATTGCCCAATCCCTAACTCGCTCCTTCAATTCATCACCATCTATTATATCATCATAACCATCTGTTTGGAGCGTGAAATGTACCAAGACATCATTCCAAATTAACGCCTTGTCACGATCAGAGACAAAACTGATATGAGAAGCATTGGTCTTCTTCTTCCATTCATGGGTACTAATCGGGAGCCAGTCCCGTACAAGGTAACCACAGTGGTGCACAAATTTCATTTTATTCGGCCCCCCCGGTTCTCCTGTATCCACATTGAACTCCGAGATGATGAAGCGACCCTCCAATGGCTTTTTGGGACCTCGAACATTTTTACTCTTCGTTGTAGTTGTTGATGTCGATCCAGAGGGCTACAAAACATAAACATTATTTTTAATGTCATGAGCACACATAAGACATATTATAATATATATAGCTAATAATAAAAAATATATACTTGGCCAATATGTTGTTGCTCATTTTGTTCAAGAGCTAAGTACTGACTCCCGTCATCTGCATCCTCTTGCACGTTATTTTTAGCACCATCATCGCCGGCAACTTGAGTGCCAGTGTTGATCAAATTCATCATCAACTCCTCCTCATCCATATTTCTCGGGTCGGCCATCTAGCTTCAAAAAACAAAACCAATATATAGTACATCAAATCTTTGCTTATTACATGCGTAAAATCTACAAACAATATGCATTATTAAATCTTGCCCCTCGGTCACGGACGCAATTCGCCACACTAGGACGAACTATGTCGGTACTAGGGTGAATTAGGGCACAAGATAGGGCGGTGTGACAAGAGTGGCGGTGCTCCACTCCGCCGTATATATGTCTGTACACATGGGTGAACGAGGGCGGCGGTGCTCCGCCGTATACATAGAAACGCATGGACGAAATGCATATGAATACAAATGACGTATATATACGTGTCGGCGCGGTGGCCGGTGTGCTGACGACGATGACGTGAGGCGGGCCGGCGTGCTGACGACGACGACGACGTGAGGCGGGCCGGGGCGGTGTCGGTGCGTGATGTTGTGATCCTATGTACCATGTGAACCATGTAGTCATTCATCATATGAGAGAATTCTATGTAAGTATAAGTCATTATGAAATGTAAGTATATGTGTCTTATTGCTCATATAACCATTACTATTTCCGAAATGATAAGAATTTATTTTCTTCTTCTACAGGCGATCTCTGATGCTATGATATAAAGTTTGAAGATAGTCTTCCCGGAAAAAAATATGTAATGCTCATATTTCTTTAGCAACATTAATATATTATATCTGTATATTCAAAGTTCACAAATGAAGAAACATTGAAGTTTTCCTTCATTTGTCTGTAGCCATGCATGCAAGTCCAACCAAAACTGCTAACATCATCACATGTGATATTTTTGATAAACTAAAAAACGCTTAGTTTACAAACTAGGTATCAAAATTGAGTTCCTATTTGACCATTATATATCCTACAACAAATCCTTCAAAAAAAAGACCCTACATGAATATATTTGGATAAAATTTCGTTAACAAACATTGATCTATGAAGATAGAAAAAATTCTTCTATTGAAACTGCATCTTGGAATAATGGCATATCATATAGTGATGAATATATGGCGGTTGATGGGCTGGATCATTTTCAGCTTTAGTGACAACGACAATGGTTGCCATCCTGAGGAGTTTGTAACGAAAGTTCATTAGCGGATGGTTCGTAGCGTTGTTTCCAAATAATATATAGCGTGTTTATTATACAAGCCATGGATTTACATCGATCTAATTAATTTCTAAAGTAATTTCATTGGTGGTCCTTAATTATACTTGTCATGAGTTCAGGTCCCAGTGATCTTAAAATGTATTTTTGTACCATAAAATGCAGTTTTTGACACTCTAATTAAACTTGCTAATTTATCCATATAATATCCAAATATTCAAAACTTGCCTTAAGATATGTTTTTATTTAAAATCATTTAGAGTTCCAAATATTCATTTTTAGTTCCTAGATTTTGTGATTCAAAATTTGGAATTTTCAATCGACCTCGAGCGTTGACATGGCTTACACCAAAGTTGTAGTTTTCGACGTGATCTATAACTCGGCAGTGGAGGGCTCGGACGAATGTACAAAGAGATCGACGAATATATCACCTCGATCAAGCTCGGCAGTGTGGAGGGCCTCGGGCGCGGTGGGGCAACGCACGGTGGAGGGCCTCGGGCGCGGAGGAGGGCGCGGTGGAGGGCGACGGGCGCGCGCGGAGGAGGGGCACGGGCACGAGGAAGAAGAGGGCGGCGGTGTTCGACGAGGAAGAAGACGAGCGGATCGATCTGCGCCAGGCGCTGGAGGTTATATATCAGAGAGAATTACTCCCGGTGCCAGCCACCAACCGGGAGTAAAAACCCTTTACTCCCGGTGCGTATTACCAACCGGGAGTAAAGGTACCTTTATTCCCGGTGCGTGTTACCAACCGGGAGTAAAGGTATACCTTTACTCCCGGTTGGTAACACGCACCGGGAGTAAAGGGTTTTTTTTGGCGGGCCACGAAACTGCAGCCCACCTTTACTCCCGGGTGGGCTTCCCACCAGGGAGTAAAGGTGGCCTGCAGTTTTGTTTCCCGCCTGTTTTAAGCAATAGTCTTGTTAAATACAATAGAAATGCAATAGTTTTTGTTAAATACATAGTAAATTAAATAAAAGGCATAAAATTATTTTGTTAAAAATATGAATTTTCTTTTTGTTTATTGCACATAGGAAAAATCGATAACCTAACTTTTTTATTTTTTGTTAGAATTATAAAACATAATGTAACTAATATTTATTATTTCGTTAATGCAAAAATGTAGTGTTTAATTAAAATTATTAAAACTATTGGTTTTGGACAGGAAATTTGTTTTCACATCATTTTAACGATAGTATTTTAATTTTTCATCACTCAGTATCCTAATTTACCTTTTTGAGAGAGAAATCCCACCAAATCAAACATTGATTTAATTTGAAACATGACATAATAAACATCTGAATTCACAATTATTACATAATATCTCAAACACACACTATATTAAATCACTATATCATCAAGTGGGCACAGCAGTGAACTTCTTCTTTACGTATGTCCCTTGGTTATGATCGCTTCGTAACCATGGAGTGTCCTCATCATTTACCAAGATGCTAGGGTCTTTGTTCACTTTGAAGGGTGGAATTCGGTCATCCTTTTCATATTCTTCTGACATGTCCGACTTGTCCTCAATTCCCACGATGACTCTTTTCCCTGAAAGAACTATGTGGCGCTTTGGCTCTTTGGTTGAGTCATTATTGTTTTTCCCTCTTTTTGGTTTGGTAGACATATCATTGACATAGAACACCTGATTCACATCCTTGGCAAGGACGAATGGTTCATCTTTGTACCCAATATTACTAAGGTCTACTGTTGTCATTCCATACTCGTTGTCTACTGTTACCCCGCCTCCGGTCACCTTGACCCATTGGCACTTGAACAATGGGATCTTCAAAGTAGGTGCATATTCTAGTTCCCATATTTCATCTATGCGTCCATAATATGTCTGCTTATTCCCATTCGGGTCTGTGGCATCTATGCGGACACCACTGTTTTGGTTGGTACTCCTTTTATCTTGGGCTACTATGTAGAATATGTTCCCATTTATCTCGTACCCTTTGTATGTGACGATATGCCATGATGGTTGCATAGCCAATAAATACAGTTGCTCATGGATGCTCTCATCACCTTGACATTTTTTTCGCAACCAACCGCCGAAAGTTTCCATGTGCTTATGCATAATCCAAGCTTCAGTCTTCCCTGAAAACTCGGATCGTAAGAGATCCTTGTGTGTCTCAATATACGGATCTACCAAAGAGGAGTTCTGTAGAACTGTGTAGTGCGCTTTATTGAAATAATCATCATCCGTACCAATATATGTTTTCCTCCCTAGTGTCCCCTTTCCGCTTAGTCTCCCCTCATGTCTCGATTCAGGAACACCAATCGAGTCAAGGTCGGGAATAAAGTCAACACAGAACTCAATGACCTCTTCTGTTCCATAGCCCTTGGCGATGCTTCCTTCTAGGCAAGCACGGTTGTGAACATATTTCTTCAGGACTCCAATGAATCTCTCTAAGGGGAACATGTTGTGTAGGAACACAGGACCGAGAGTGAAAATCTCCTTGACTAGGTGAACTAGGAGGTGTGTCATAATATCAAAGAAGGAAGGAGGGAACACTAACTCAAAGCTGACGAGACATTGAACCACATCATTCTGTAGTTTAGCTAGATCAGTTGGATCAATTGCCTTCTGAGAAATTGCATTGAGGAATGCACATAGCTTCACAGTGGCTAGACGTACATTTGGAGGTAGAATTCCTCTTAATGCAACTGGAAGTAATTGCGTCATGAGAACGTGACAGTCATGGGACTTTAAGTTACAGAATTTCTTCTCTGGCACATTTATAATACCCTTTATATTCAAGGAGAATCCAGATGGTACCTTGATGTTGTTTAAGCATTCAAACATGATTTCCTTCTCCTCTTTGCTTAGAGTGTAGCTAGCAGGACGTAAGTAATGGCGTCCATCATCTGTCTTCTCTGGATGCAGGTTGTCTCTTTCTCTCAAACAACGCAGGTCCTGTCGTGCTTCAAATGTGTCCTTAGGCTTTCCATACACACCCATAAAGCCTAGCAGGTTCACACAAAGATTCTTCATCAGGTGCATCACGTCGATCAAGCTACGGACCTCCAGGACTTGCCAATAGGGTAGGTCCCAAAATATGGACTTTTTCTTCCACATGGGTGCGTGACCGTTAGCGTCTTTCGGAATAGGATGGCTTCCATGTCCTTTTCCAAAGACGACTTTCACATTATTGACCATATCGAGTACATCCTCACCGGTTCGGTTGCGAGGCTTGGTCAGGTGGTCTGCCTTCCCTTTAAAATGCTTGCCTTTCTTTCTTACGGGGTGATTTGCAGGAAGAAATCGACGATGGCCAAGGTACATGACCTTTCGACATTTTTTCAAGAATACACCTCTAATATCACCGAAGCAGTCTGTGCATGCATTATATCCCTTGTTTGACTGTCCTGAAAGATTACTTAGAGCAGGCCAATCATTGATTGTTACGAACAACAATGCTCGCAGATCAAAGTGTTCCTGTTTGTACTCATTCCACACACGTACACCTTCTTTATTCCACAAAATGAGAAGTTCGTCAATAAGTGGTCTCAGGTACACATCGATGTCATTGCCAGGTTGCTTTGGACCTTGGATGAGCACAGGCATCATAATGAACTTCCGCTTCATGCATAACCAAGGAGGAATGTTGTAGATACTTAGAGTAACAGGCCAAGTGCTATGACTACTGTTCTGCTCTCCAAAAGGATTGATACCATCTGTACTTAAAGCAAACCTTAAGTTTCTTGTGTCATTTGTAAACTCCGGGAATTCTCTGTCGATTGCTCTCCACTGGGACCCATCAGCAGGGTGTCTCAACATATTGTCTACCTTACGGTCTTCTTTGTGCCATCGTAACAATTTTGCATGTTCTTTGTTTCTGAACAGACGTTTCAAGTGTGGTATTATAGGAGCATACCACATAACCTTGGTAGGGATTTTCTTACGCGGACGTTCGCCCTCAACATCACCAGGGTCATCTCGCCTGATCTTATACTGCGACGCATGGCATACCGGGCATGCATCCAATTTCTCGTACTCTTTGCCACGGTATAGGATGCAGTCATTAGGACATGCATGTATCTTCTCTATTTCTAGCCCCATAGGACAGACAACTTGTTTTGCTTCGTAGGTAGTGGCGGGCAATTCATTGTACTTCGGAAGCATCTTCTTTTGGATTTTTAGTAACTCTCCAAATCCCTTGTCAGATACACCATTCTTTGCCTTCCATTGCAGCAATTCTAGTGTGGTTCCCAACTTTTTCTGCCCTGCATCACAAGTTGGGTACAACAATTTCTTGTGATCTTCTAGCATCCGCTCGAACTTGATCTTCTCCTTTTTACTTTCACATTCTCTTTGTGCATCACGAATGACCTGACAAAGATCATCAGCCGGCTCATCTTCTGCGGCTACCTCTTCTTCAGCTTCTCCCATTGCAGTATCATTGAAGCACGCACCATCAGGAATAATATCATTGTCGTCCCATTGTTCTTCTTCACCTTCTTCCATTACAACACCGGTTTCTCTGTGCTTTGTCCAACAAATATAGTTTGACATGAAACCCGACTTGAACAAGTGTGAATGAAGAGTCCTTGAGCAAGGATATTCCACCGTATTCTTACATATGGCACATGGGCAGCACATGAAACCGTCGCGTTTGTTTGCCTCGGCCGCACGTAACAAAGAATGCACGCCGTCAATGAACTCTTGGGAGCGGCGATCAGCATTATACATCCAATAACGGCTCATCTACATTACATGACATAAATATCATATTAAAACCTAGATCATAATTAATTATTTATACAACATGCGTGCCACCACAAAAGATACAAATTTATGAAAGCATCGCTACAATGTAGACAATCCCAACTACCACTAAAAGAACTAAAGCTAAAATACATTTCAGGAGCACAAGGATTTCGCGACCAATCTCAACTAAAACAGACAGATCCCCCGATTGTGCAACATCTTTGGGCTTCTTCGGCTGGATCACTGCCTCATTAGCCGCCTTATCTGCCTGTTGTGCAAGATATTTTTGCATGAGTTCAACATACTCTTCCTCCCAGTAGAAGCCTGAACATCGTCCACTGCCATCCCACTGAAATTAAAACAAAAAATTAGAACTTTAATCACAACGATCATGACAATAGGTATAAACTAACCATAATCATTAAATACGATAAAATAACTCACATTGCGATCCGGACACTTGTAGAAGATACGATCCTTGTTGGGACCCTCCTTCTTCACTCGGTACTCCATCACAATCTTCCGGGTCCTCGTGTTCTCGTCTTTTAATACACTATAAATTTCTCCTTTTATAAACAAATAAAATTAACAAACTATAAAATTATCTAGATCTCTAAACAATGATATTTTTAACGGTCATTGTGTTCTCGTCTTTTACTGCGGTAGGTAAGTAATTCATATGATATTTCCGCAAATTAACAGAAGAATGGGAATGTACACACATAACAGACTACTATGTTTAGGTACGGTGATTGACAGACTACAGCGACGATAACGGGACATGTGAATAAATAACCATCCGTACTAGTTGACCTTGCTTACGTGATCAGCTCGGCGAGCATGTCTCCACCGGACGGCACCGTACTTGGTCAAGGAAGAGCTCCGATTCTACGAGGAAGGGAACACGGTCTTCCACGACCGTTGTCGCTCTCCCTCGTAGAATCAAAGCTCCTCCTTGACGTCCGTTACCGCTCGGCAGAGAACATCCTCGCCGACCTGAACACGGTCCGCAAGTTCAACTAGTAAGGATTTGCTATAATTTTCTAACTATTTTCTAACTTTATATTTATATATACTACGTTTAGGTACGGTGATTGACAGACTACTGCGACGATATCGGTACATGTGAATAAATAACCATCTGTACTAGTTGACCTTGCTTACGTGATCAGCTCGGCGAGCATTTCTCCACCGGACGGCACCGTACTTGGTCAAGGAAGAGCTCCGATTCTACGAGGAAGGGAACACGGTCTTCCACGACCGTTGTCGCTCTCCCTCGTAGAATCAAAGCTCCTCCTTGACGTCCGTTACCGCTCGGCAGAGAACATCCTCGCCGACCTGAACACGGTCCGCAAGTTCAACTAGTAAGGATTTGCTATAATTTTCTAACTATTTTCTAACTTTATATTTATATATACTTTAACCTTCTTTCATGTAAATATGCAAGCTTGAAGTGATTTTGAGCTCAAATTGCTTACAAATGAAAAAAACCACAATAAAAAACCATAAATATATATAGTGAACAAAATGGCATAAGAAAATGGTAAAAAATGAGAGTATGAGATTGGTAACCTTTACAACTGAAGAATCGACGGAGGAATCGAAGAAATCGACGGAGGAATCGAAGAATGGATGGAGGAACAATGGAGGGAGGGAGGAAGCAAGAACACTACTGCAGTGAGCTTCAAAATGTGCTGAGCTCGGGCTCGGGGAGGAAGGAGGAGACGGCCGATTTATAAAGGGAGAACATTTAGTCCCGGTTGATGGATCCAACCGGGACTAAAGGTAACTTTCCAACCCCGGGCGCAGCCACGGCCCGGGAGTAGACCTTTACTCCCGATTGGAGCCACCAACCGGGAGTAAAAGTATACCTTTAATCCCGGTTGGTGGCTCCAACCGGGACTACAGGTCCCTGCCACCTCTGTCTGGCGTAGTAGCCATTGGGTAGGGACCTTTAGTCCCGGTTGGAGCCACCAACCGGGACTAAAGGTATCTCTAGTCCCGAGCGCAAAAAATTCCGGGACTAGACCCCATTTTGGTCGAGGATCAAAGGTCTGTTCTCTACTAGTGTAATGCGACCAGATGGCAGGGGGCGTCGCATTGTCCTTTTCATTTGAGCATCATTTTTTATCTCGAACACCTGAAAGTAGGTGTTAACGATCAAATGAGTTGTCTTGGGGCAGCTAAAGTAAGTACAGCAAAGTTCAACCAGGGTTATCCATAATTCCATATAGGCAATAGCTCCAATTTCAGATATTGCGCAATGTGTGGGAAGTAGGATACATTAAGAAAACTAGTATTTGGTGCAGGATCATGAAGAACCAAAGATTTGCATGCATGTTAGTACAATGTATATTGATTTAGCATGTCAAAAAGTAATAAATGCATACCTGGTTGAGGGTATTTGCAGATACTGCAACCATCATTGTACCAGCACATGTGGAACAAAGTCCGGCAATGCCCACGATGTTGCCACTACCGAGCACATAGCCAGCCCCCGAAGTTGCCACAACAAGAGCACTAAATACGAATGGATCAATGATTAGAAATTACATCTTCAGTCATCAGTTACAAGAGCCCCAAAATGAACAGGCAAGGGGTGAGTGTATGCTCGTATATAAACGTCTAAGTCAGTAGTAGGTCTAAAAAAAACACTACAACTTGCTTTGTTTATTTTCTGAACTCGCCAAGCTGCGTGGACCTCATATTTCTAAGTGCTACCAAGCACTCAAGCAAACCTTTCCCAATGCCTAGAAAGTAGACCTAACAGTGAGCAGCGGATCCAAACAGACTAGTACTATAACAAAGATGATGAATTATCATGAGTTGCAGTGACACGAATTAAAATTGACCAAGTTACAATGCGGCACACAATGTCATATAATGTTAATGAAATGATATATGCGCCATACATTTTCAGTCAGCGGGTTCTACAAAAATTCAGATAATTCAAGCGCCGATGCAGTCTGCAGCATATCAGGGATCACCTCCAGAAGGTACGTGAGCAATCCACCTAACAGGAAGAGAAACACAAACGCGAGCACGATCTTGGCGACATAGATGCAAGTGCCCCTTATTGCCTCCGTATCAACGGCATCTTCTTTGGATAGCTGCCTGTCACCCTGTTTCTGCAATTAATGCCTAGTTCTTGATTCTTGAAGAAAAATCGAACTTTCATTCGTGACAGCTTATTCAACACAGATGCAGGTTAGCAGGTGAGAACTAGCAATGGCATACCGTGTCCACGTGCAGCGCGTGATGGATCCCGGGCGCGTCCTGTGCGGTGATGGTCTGCAGCCTCGAGCCGCGGCCGTAATCAGCGAGGGCCGCGCTGGGGCCGAAGTTGACGGGCTCTTCGCCGTCCCTGACGGCCTCGACGTGCAGCGCCGGCGGGGCCCCAGGTTCGAGCTTGCGGTTGATGGCGTGCAGCGCGTAGCGGGCCATCGTCCCTGCCGCGAACCGCCGGACCTTGCCGGAGCTCCTGCACGTCACCTCCAAGAACTGCCAAGCGGCAAGCAGACAGCAAGCGCGTCAGCTCGATGCTTTTGAGTTGCTCGGTCGGAGATTTGCTATTCTGATGAATTTTCCGTGGGATGAAGATGTACAAGAAGGTTCGTGGAGCATTAAAAAAAAGGTTCGTGGGGCTCTGTGCAGCAGGAGGAGAGCGGGTCTTACCGGTGGCGGTGGAGGAGAGTCGCCGCCGCCGTCCTTGCCTGGCTGTTGCGCGTCGCCGGGCTGCTGCGCCCGCCACTCCATCGCCGCGCGCGCTGACTTGCGCCCCGCTGGGTGAGCTGCCAACCCTCGGATTTGTGACGGAAGGGGTGGGGCCGTGCGGCCTTTTGGTACACTGCGCAAAGGGGAAGATGGAGGGAGAGAGGATCTGGGTGAGGAGCAATGAGACAGAGGACGGATCTGGGTGACGAGCCATGAGACAGAGAAGAAGAGGGTGAGGTACCTCCAGATCTGGCTGCCAAGCCGATCCACCGAGGAAGAGGCCACACGCGCGCAGACGGAGGCATTGAACACAGGCACCTAGGGTTTTGATGTTTCGTCGAGCCCAGGAGCGCATGCGGACCAGTTGGAGGAAGCCGTGTCGTGGTGGCAGCCGCGGCAATGGCCACCTGCTGGGGCTCGCTGGCGCCCGTGCGCCGCTGTCCTGCCCACGCCGTTCGTCTGCCGGCGCGCCGCGGCATCGAGAGAGAGGGGGGGGGGAAGGTGAAAGCAGAGACGGAGGAGGGGGCTACCACGCCGCCTCGTTAGGAGAGAGGGAGAGGGAGGGACGACGGGGGCGGAGGCGGCAAGAGCGGGAGCGACTACGACGGGGGTCGCGGGAGGCGCAGTCGCGCCTCGTGAGATAGCGAGAGGGAGAGGATGGGAGTTTTTTTTGTGATGAGGAGGGGGAGAGATGGGAGATATTTTTGTGGTGGAGGATTTTTGGACGAAGTTGACGAATGGTGGCCATGGAAGGAATTCGAGCGACGTGGCTCACCGACGAATTTGTAGGGGCGGTTGGTGATTCAGCCGCCCCTACTGTGTCATTTGTAGGGGTGGCTGCTGTGCTGAAGCTCGAACACGTCACTGTAGGGGGCGGCTAGAATGCCAGTTGCCCCTAAAAAAAGTCCCGTTGCTACAAACTGTTTTTCACGTAGTGTCTGCAAGCTCTGGCGCTGCCTCCTCTGCGACCCTGCCTTCCGCCGACGTTACGTCGCCTTCCACTGAGCGCCGCCCCTGCTTGGCTTCCTCCAGAACTGGTTTGCCACGCGCCGCCCTCGCTTCGTCTCCACCACCACACCCTCCCCATTGCCCCAGCAGGCGTTCGTCAATCGCGGCTGCGGCTGCGGCTGCGGCTGCGGCTGGTACTGGGAGGTCCTCGACTGCCGCCATGGTCGCGTCCTCTTTAAGGCCCTCGACATGAGCGCACGTGGCTGTCCTTTTGCCATCCACAGACTGAAACTTGTTGTCCCCCGCTACCGGCAAGCAGAAGTGGCTGCCGGGGCCCCCGTTTCCAGGACGGATGGACTACACGGGGGCGGTGCTCTGTGCTGTACGTGGCTGCGACCACCTCTACTGCCACAGTCGCCCATTCCTCGTCGTCTTTGTGGGCTTCAACATTAAGGCAGGGGGCCTGCAGTCACACCTGTACTCATCGGAGGCTACCACCTGGAGTTCATCTGTGTATGCCGGTCTTCGTTTCCTCACCTATACTTGGCCAGCTGGGACGGGCACGATGGGCCGGCACGGGCACGGCACTAATAAGCACAGCCCAGGGACGGCACGGCCTAGCTCACATCATGCCCGTGCTTGGCACGGCCCGGTCGTAGTGCCGTGCCTGGGCCGCCATGTCGACCTGTAGTGCTGGCCCAGGCACGGCACGGATAACAGGGCGGCACGATGGCGGCACGGTTATTCTCAGTCGTTCACTAGTAGAGAACCGAGCTTTACTCCCGGTGGGGAACCCCCTCTAGTCCCGGTTCCCCACCCGGGAGCAAGCATCCGAGACTAAAGGGGGGTCCTTTAGTCCCGGGTCAAGAACCGGGACTAAAGGAGGACCTTTAGTCCCGGTGGGTAACACCAACCGGGACTAAAGGTGCCTCCTGACATGCCACGATGGCCGGCACCTTTAGTCCCAGTTGGTAATACGAACCGGGACTAAAGGTTTTTTTTTCTTTTCTTTTTATTTTTTGTTTTCTTTTCAAAATAGGTTTTTGAAGTCGTATTGTATGCTGCTAATTATACATTTATACGCGCGTATAGTATGTTTCGGTTCAAGCACAATGAACGTATTAAATCACACAATTCAAGCATAGAAATATATATATATATATATATATATATATATATATATATATATATATATATATATATATATATATATGCATGCATGCATCATATATATATTTACATGCATGCATGCATATGTGTATTTTACATTATATTATTTCATGTGCATATATTACAAAAGATTGCATTACAGTTGTTGTGACATAACAAGTTTCCTCTCATCCTTTAGCTTGGCTTCAATGGCAGTGTTGGGTCGAAGTAGAACTCGCCCTTGGAATCGATGACCTGCTCATTAAAAAATCCGGCTATAGACTCTTGAATTGCTTTGATTTGGTCTTGCCGTATGACATTTTCCTCCAACCATCGAGTCTACAGGTTTGAATTAAAGGAAAATAAATTAATATATGTACATATATATATAAAGACATAGTAACACAATCAATAATAATAATTAAATAAATATATAGTGTATTTTTAACGTACTTTAAGTCTCTCTGTAGGAGTTCTTTGGGAGAGCACCTTGATAAACTTGCAAACATAGTAACTATAGTAGTTGTTCCCCTGTTCCTGCCTTAGACACCACTTTACGAGAAAAAGATTTGTCATCCAATCTGGTGATCCGGTGAAAGCTATATGTTTAATTAATAAAGATGATGCGATTCAGGGGACTTACTTTCAAAGGGATTACATTCAGTGGCGCTTTGCATTTTTCCATGTGTTGCTTCTCAATAAAGGTTTTCCAAACACTGCCCAATAAAAAATTTGCCACGTCATCAAATATAGTTAATCATCGTGTTTGTGTGTATATATAGTTGCTAGAGATCCCGAAATTACCTCTGGATAATATCTATCATATCTTGGTAGTCTTGTTGTGATTTTCTCATCGAGTCATAGATTATCAAGTGACTTTTCACCAGATCGATGTCCATCAATATCCAGTGATTGTTGCATGTGTTTATAGGATATAACGCATAACACTCATTAATTAACTAGAATCAACATATGAGCCATTAAGGCTATGATCGACATGATTAACACTCACTTGAAGTTATAGGGAAAGAGTATATCCTTCTTGTGGCGTTGGTTCACTAAGAAGTTCATGATGTTACTCTCTGACTCAGACTTCCGATTAGTCTTTGGAGTAATTGGGTCTTTGAATACTATATGGGGATCAACAAAACCAATTTCATTGCAGCCTTCCTTTCTGAGCTCTGTCATTGTAAATCTGCATATATATAGTACTTGTTAGGATAATTTATATGCATATACACACATATGATGAGTTTAATAATAGATCGAAAGAATTATTACTTACAGGCAATAGCAGCTAATGATAACTTTGTCCAGAGAGGTCAGGTGGCATAGTTGATGAAATTCTGCAAAGTCAACATACATAACATCATCGCCACTGAACCAATGTTCATCTCTAATTCTGACACCAACGCAGAAGTCTCCACTGGTAGACGCCTGCATGTACCACTTGTTTAGCAGGTACATTTGCGTCCCCAGATCAGATAAGGCTTGAGGGTTGTATAGACTCTGGCCTAGTACAAATTTTTTCTTCCAAATATCAACCTCCGCCGCACTCTCAATGTTTCCATCACCAAACATCTAGTAAAGGTCGAGACCAGTCTCATCAAGAAATTCACCAAGGTGATCCAAATCGACATCCGAAGGTATGTTTGCCTGATGCATTAATCCTAAATTCGAACCATATTCATTACCAACAACTAGCGGAGGGATTGATTGGTGCGCTTGTTATCCGAGCTGGGCAACTCCTTTCCCTGCCCGCTTCTTTTTCTGTGCCGCCTCAATTGACTTGGTGAGAGTGCGGTCATAGTCCGATAACGTTGATTTGGACGGCTTACGAGATTCCCGCTGTTGTTGCTGGTAAGAAGTCACCTTTTTTCTTAGAATATCTAGAGCTACGAAGAAGTACGGTTTCTCCAGATTTCTCCTTGCTTCTTGATTCATTTTAAGTTTGTCATAGAATCTAGACATGTCTTTTTTATATGCATCAGTTTCTTCTTCCTTCTCTTCAGATATTATTTTGGGAATAGCCCTTGGTTTCACGGTGGCTTTCTTTGCAGGCGGGGACTGGTTCTTTGTTTGAGGGGCTGGCCTCTTGCTAGGCTTCTTGGTAGGCGGGGGCGGGGGAGGCGTTGGAGACCTCCTTGGAGGTGTTGGCAGCGGCGTTGGAGACCTCCTTGGAGGTGGCGGCTGCGGCGTTGGAGACCTCCTTGGAGATGGTGTGGATGCAGCCTCGTCTTCCAACACAATGTCATCGTACAGAGCACTATGATGATCTGGCAATTGAACAATTAGATTTAGGTTGGGGGAGGATCTGCTACAAAAAAGGAATGACATATTATTATGAGCAGATTGTTAATTATTTAAGCCAATATAAATTAATGATGTAGTGTTTTCATCCGCATGTACCTATGGTGAGGTAGTTCAGGAGGAGGTGGAGCCAACATCCCTAGAATGATGATGTAGCGCTTGCGCCATAGAATGAATGTCTTCTCCGCTTCTCCTAGAGTCTTCTCGCCATCACCTCCAGGAATGTCAAGAGGCAAATCACTAAAACCTTTTTCAGCTTTATCTACCGAGATGGTAGCATATCCTTCTTGGATTATATTCCCATGAATCCTTGGTGTCTTGGTTCGGTCGATAGGATTAACAAGACCGATAGCCACCTTGATGGTGGAATTCTCCTTCGGAATGTGTAGCTCACATGTTGTACAAGGTTCAGTGACGTCATCCACAGGGAAGCATAGTCCTGTGTCTCCTTGATTTGGTATCTCTGTGGAAGCGTAGCTGCTTTTCAACTGAATAGATTGGCTAATGTTGATTCCTGGCTCTGATGCCTGCTTGCTTGCACTCACTGCTATTTGCACTTGCCTTCTGATTTCCTCCTGCATTCTCGCTTCAAGGTTTTTTTCCCGCTCCTGTGCTTCACGCACCGCTTCCTCCAACCTCTGGAGCCGCTGTGCCTCTTCTTCCTTCTTTCTCTAGCGACTTCTGTAGGAAGGTCTGTCCTGAGGGAATCCATGCTCCCAGGAGACACTTCCTTTGCCTCTAGTTCGGCCACCATGTTTAATAGTCCTGATGGCGTATGTCAGCTCATCCTTCTCTCTATTGGGCCTGAACGCACCACTAGCAGTAGCTCTCTGAGCATAAAACAATCTTTCTGCTGCTTCTTGCAGTCTTACACCATAAACGCACTTCCCTGTCTCCTGGTCTAGTGTTCCCCCATGACCGAAAACCAATTCTTTGCATGTTCTCCCCACTCGAGTGATTCTGGTCTGATACCCTTGGCAAGAAGGTCTGCTTCCATTTTGTTCCACTTCTTAATGGCAGTCGGGTAGCCACCTGATCCCAAGGTATGGTGGTATGTCTTCTATTGGGCATTACGTTGGTTCTTTATCACCCGACTCACACCCTCTTCCGAAGTCTTGTACTGTATAAACTCATCCCAATAGGGCCTCTGCTTTGAGATTGGGCCTGGGACAGTAAAATCTGGTGCTATGTTCTTCTTCACATACGTCGTGTATAGGTATTTCTTCCAAGTCTGAAACTGGGTGGCCATCTTCTTCATTGCCCAATCCCTAACTCGCTCCTTCAATTCATCACCATCTATTATATCATCATAACCATCTGTTTGGAGCATGAAATGTACCAAGACATCTTTCCAAATTAACGCCTTGTCACGATTGGAGACAAAACTGATATGAGGAGCATTGGTCTTCTTCTTCCATTCACGGGTACTAATCGGGAGCCGGTCCCGTACAAGGTAACCACAGTGGTGCACAAATTTTATTTTATTCGGCCCCCCCGGTTCTCCTGTATCCACATTGAACTCCGAGATGATGAAGCGGCCCTCCAATGGCTTTTTGGGACCTCGAACATTTTTACTCTTCGTTGTAGTTGTTGATGTCGATCCAGAGGGCTACAAAACATAAACATTATTTTTAATGTCATGAGCACACATAAGACATATGATAATATATATAGCTAATAATAAAAAATATATACTTGGCCAATATGTTGTTGCTCATTTTGTTCAAGAGCTAAGTACTGACTCCCGTCATCTGCATCCTCTTGCACGTTATTTTTAGCACCATCATCGCCGGCAACTTGAGTGCCAGTGTTGATCAAATTCATCATCAACTCCTCCTCATCCATGTTTCTCGGGTTGGCCATCTAGCTTCAAAAAACAAAACCAATATATAGTACGTCAAATCTTTGCTTACATGCGTAAAATCTATGAACAATATGCATTATTAAATCTTGCCCCTCGGTCACGGACGCAATTCGCCACACTAGGGCGAACTACGTCGGTACTAGGGCGAATTAGGGCTATACATAAACGTCCGAGGGCAAATTGCGTCGGTGACTAGGGCGAACCACGTCGGTGACATCAACATCGCGGTTCGCCCTGGTGTGATTGTTTAGCATTAACGATAATAATAATACGAATGTTGATCAACTAGGCCACGAGAAAGGGCGGTGTGACAAGAGTGGCGGTGCTCCACTCCGCCGTATATATGTCTGTACACATGGGTGAACGAGGGCGGCGGTGCTCCACCGTATACA
The DNA here is from genome assembly GCF_019320115.1 of Miscanthus floridulus. Taxonomy (NCBI): domain Eukaryota; kingdom Viridiplantae; phylum Streptophyta; class Magnoliopsida; order Poales; family Poaceae; genus Miscanthus; species Miscanthus floridulus. The sequence goes on along the minus strand of NC_089583.1, from coordinate 4,694,905 downwards.
TAGAAACGCATGGGTGAACGAGGGCGGCGGTGCTCCGCGATGTATATATACATGCATATGAATACAAATGACGTATATATACGTGTCAGCGCGGTGGCCGGTGTGCTGACGACGACGACATGAGGCGGGCCGGCGTGCTGACGACGACGACGACGTGAGGCGGGCCAGGGCGATGTCGGTGCGTGTTGTTGTGATCCTATGTACCATGTGAACCATGTAGTCATTCATCATATGAGAAAATTCTATGTTGATAATGTAAGTATAAGTCATTATGAAATGTAAGTATATGTGTCTTATTGCTAATATAACCATTACTATTTCCAAAATGATAAGAATTTATTTTCTTCTACAGGCGATCTCTGATGCTATGATATAAAGTTTGAAGATAGTCTTCCCGGAAAAAATATGTAATGCTCATATTACTTTAGCAGCATTAATATATTATATCTGTATATTCAAAGTTCACAAATGAAGAAACGTTGAAGTTTTCCTTCATTTGTCTGTAGCCATGCATGCAAGTCCAACCAAAACTACTTACATCATCACATGTGATATTTTTTATAAACTAAAAAATGCTTAGTTTACAAACTGGGTATCCAAATTGAGTTCCTATTTGACCATTATATATCCTAAAACAAATCCTTCAAAAAAAAAGACCCTACAAGAATATATTTGGATAAAATTTCGTTAACAAACATTGATCTATGAAGATAGAAAAAATTCTTCTATTAAGCAAAGGCAGTGTTCTAGATTCATGAAACAATGTTCAGTTTCCGGCCACCGTCTGAGAATGTACAAACAGATCGACGAACATATCACCTCGAGCTCGGCAGTGGAGGCCTCGGGCGCGGTGGAGGGCCACGGGCGCGGTGGAGGGCCTCGGTCACGGAGGAGGGCGTGGTGGAGGGCCACGGGCGCGCGCGGAGGAGGGGCACGGGCGCGCGCAGTGGAAGCCGCACGAGGAAGAAGAGGGCGGCGCCGGTGTCACGGAAGGCGAACGGACACGGCGCGAGGAAGAAGAGGGCGGCGGTGTTCGACGAGGAAGAAGACGAGCGGATCGATCTGCGCCAGGCGCTGGAGGTTATATATCAGAGAGAATTACTCCCGGTGCCAGCCACCAACCGGGAGTAAAAACCCTTTACTCCCGGTGCGTATTACCAACCGGGAGTAAAGGTATACCTTTACTCCCGGTTGGTAACACGCACCGGGAGTAAAGGGTTTTTTTTTTCTGGCCACGAAACTGCAGCCCACCTTTACTCCCGGGTGGGCTTCCCACCCGGGAGTAAAGGTGGCCTGCAGTTTCGTTTCCCGCCTGTTTTAAGCAATAGTCTTGTTAAATAAAATAGAAATGCAATAGTTTTTGTTAAATGCATAGTAAAATAAATAAAAGGCATAAAATTATTTTGTTAAAAATATGAATTTTCTTTTTGTTTATTGCACATAGGAAAAATCTATAACCTAACTTTTTTTATTTTTTGTTACAATTATAAAACATAATGTAACTAATATTTATTATTTCGTTAATGCAAAAATATAGTGTTTAATTAAAATTATTAAAACTATTGGTTTTGGATAGGAAATTTGTTTTCACATCATTTTAACATTAATATTTTAATTTTTCATCACTCAGTATCCTAATTTACCTTTTTGAGAGAGAAATCCCACCAAATCAAACATTGATTTAATTTGAAACATGACATAATAAACATCTGAATTCACAATTATTACATAATATCTCAAACACACACTATATTAAATCACTATATCATCAAGTGGGCATAGCAGTGAACTTCTTCTTTGCGTATGTCCCTTGGTTATGATCGCTTCGTAACCATGGAGTGTCCTCATCATTTACCAAGATGCTAGGGTCTTTGTTCACTTTGAAGGGCGGAATTCGGTCATCCTTTTCATATTCTTCTGACATGTCCGACTTGTCCTCAATTCCCACGATGACTCTTTTCCCTGAAAGAACTATATGGCACTTTGGCTCTTTGGTTGAGTCATTATCGTTTTTCCCTCTTTTTGGTTTGGTAGACATATCATTGACATAGAACACCTGATTCACATCCTTGGCAAGGACGAATGGTTCATCTTTGTACCCAATATTACTAAGGTCTACTGTTGTCATTCCATACTCGTTGTCTACTGTTACCCCGCCTCCGGTCACCTTGACCCATTGGCACTTGAACAATGGGATCTTCAAAGTAGGTGCATATTCTAGTTCCCATATTTCATCTATGCGTCCATAATATGTCTGCTTATTCCCATTCGGGTCTGTGGCATCTATGCGGACACCACTATTTTGGTTGGTACTCCTTTTATCTTGGGCTACTGTGTAGAATATATTCCCATTTATCTCGTACCCTTTGTATATGATGATATGCCATGATGGTTGCATAGCCAATAAATACAGTTGCTCATGGATGCTCTCATCACCTTGACATTTTTTTCGCAACCAACCGCCGAAAGTTTCCATGTGCTTATGCGTAATCCAAGCTTCAGTCTTCCCTGGAAACTCGGATCATAAGAGATCCTTGTGTGTCTCAATATACGGATCTACCAAAGAGGAGTTCTGTAGAACTGTGTAGTGCGCTTTATTGAAATAATCATCATCCGTACCAATATATGTTTTTCTCCCTAGTGTCCCCTTTCCGCTTAGTCTCCCCTCATGTCTCGATTCAGGAACACCAATCGAGTCAAGGTCGGGAATAAAGTCAACACAGAACTCAATGACCTCTTCTGTTCCATAGCCCTTGGCGATGCTTCCTTCTGGGCGAGCACGGTTGTGAACATATTTCTTCAGGACTCCCATGAATCTCTCTAAGGGGAACATGTTGTGTAGGAACACAGGTCCGAGAGTGAAAATCTCCTTGACTAGGTGAACTAGGAGGTGTGTCATAATATCAAAGAAGGAAGGAGGGAACACCAACTCAAAGCTGACGAGACATTGAACCACATCATTCTATAGTTTAGCTAGATCAGTTGGATCAATTGCCTTCTGAGAAATTGCATTGAGGAATGCACATAGCTTCACGGTGGATAGATGTACATTTGGAGGTAGAATTCCTCTTAATGCAACTGGAAGTAATTGCGTCATGAGAACGTGACAGTCATAGGACTTTAAGTTACAAAATTTCTTCTCTGGCATATTTATAATACCCTTTATATTCGAGGAGAATCCAGATGGTACCTTGATGTTGTTTAAGCATTCAAACATGATTTCCTTCTCCTCTTTGCTTAGAGTGTAGCTAGCAGGACGTAAGTAATGGCGTCCATCATCTGTCTTCTCTGGATGCAGGTTGTCTCTTTCTCTCAAACAACGCAGGTCCTGTCGTGCTTCAAATGTGTCCTTAGGCTTTCCATACACACCCATAAAGCCTAGCAGGTTCACACAAAGATTCTTCGTCAGGTGCATCACGTCGATCGAGCTACGGACCTCCAAGACTTGCCAATAGTGTAGGTCCCAAAATATGGACTTCTTCTTCCACATGGGTGCGTGACCGTTAGCGTCTTTCAGAAAAGGTTGGCTTCCATGTCCTTTTCCAAAGACGACTTTCACATCATTGACCATATCGAGTACATCCTCACCGGTTCGGTTGTGAGGCTTGGTCAGGTGGTCTGCCTTCCCTTTAAAATGCTTGCCTTTCTTTCTTATGGGGTGATTTGCAGGAAGAAATCGATGATGGCCAAGGTACACGACCTTTTGACATTTTTTCAAGAATACACCTCTAATATCACCGAAGCAGTGTGTGCATGCATTATATCCCTTGTTTGACTGTCCTAAAAGATTACTTAGAGCAGGCCAATCATTGATTGTTACGAACAATAATGCTCGCAGATCAAAGTGTTCCTGTTTGTACTCATCCCACACACGTACACCTTCTTTATTCCACAAAATGAGAAGTTCATCAATAAGTGGTCTCAGGTACACATCGATGTCATTGCCAGGTTGCTTCGGGCCTTGGATGAGCACAGGCATCATAATGAACTTCCGCTTCATGCATAACCAAGGAGGAATGTTGTAGATACTTAGAGTAACAGGCCAAGTGCTATGACTACTGTTCTGCTCTCCAAAAGGATTGATACCATCTATACTTAAAGCAAACCTTAAGTTTCTTGCGTCATTTGCAAACTCTAGGAATTCTCTGTTGATTGCTCTCCACTAGGACCCATCAGCAGGGTGTCTCAACATATTGTCTACCTTACAATCTTCTTTATGCCATCGTAACAATTTTGCATGTTCTTTGTTTCTGAACAGACGTTTCAAGCGTGGTATTATAGGAGCATACCACATAACCTTGGCAGGGATTTTCTTACGCGGATGTTCGCCCTCAACATCACCAGGGTCATCTCGCCTGATCTTATACCGCGACGCATGGCATACCGGGCATGCATCCAATTTCTCATACTCTTTGCCACGGTACAGGATGCAGTTATTAGGACATGCATGTATCTTCTCTATTTCTAGCCCCATAGGACAGACAACTTGTTTTGCTTCGTAGGTAGTGGCGGGCAATTCATTGTACTTCAGAAGCATCTTCTTTTGGATTTTTAGTAACTCTCCAAATCCCTTGTCAGATACACCATTTTTTGCCTTCCATTGCAGCAATTCTAGTGTGGTTCCCAACTTTTTCTGCCCTGCATCACAAGTTGGGTACAACAATTTCTTGTGATCTTCTAGCATCCGCTCGAACTTGATCTTCTCCTTTTCACTTTCACATTCTCTTTGTGCGTCATGAATGACCTGAGAAAGATCATCAGCCGGCTCATCTTCTACGGCTACCTCTTCTTCAGCTTCTCCCATTGTAGTATCATTGAAGCACGCACCATCAGGAATAATATCATTGTCGTCCCATTGTTCTTCTTCACCTTCTTCCATTACAACACCGGTTTCTCTGTGCTTTGTCCAACAAATATAGTTTGGCATGAAACCTAACTTGAACAAGTGTGAATGAAGAGTCCTTGAGCAAGGATATTCCACCTTATTCTTACATATGGCACATGGACAGCACATGAAACCATCGCGTTTGTTTGCCTTGGCCGCACGTAACAAAGAATGCACGCCGTCAATGAACTCTTGGGAGCGGCGATCAGCATTATACATCCAATGATGGCTCATCTGCATTACATGACATAAATATCATATTAAAACCTAGATCATAATTAATTATTTATACAACATGCGTGCCACCACAAAAGATACAAATTTATGAAAGCATCGCTACAATGTAGACAATCCCAACTACCACTAAAAGAACTAAAGCTAAAATACATTTCAGGAGCACAAGGATTTCGCGACCAATCTCAACTAAAACAGACAGATCCCCCGATTGTGCAACATCTTTGGGCTTCTTTGGCTGTATCACTGCCTCATTAGCCGCCGTATCTACCTGTTGTGCAAGATATTTTTGCACGAGTTCAACATACTCTTCCTCCCAGTAGAAGCCTGAACATCGTCCACTGTCATCCCACTGAAATTAAAACAAAAAATTAGAACTTTAATCACAACCATCATGAAAATAGGTATAAACTAACCATAATCATTAAATACGATAAAATAACTCACATTGCGATCCGGACACTTGTAGAAGATACGATCCTTGTTGGGACCCTCCTTCTTCACTCGGTACTCCATCACAATCTTCGTCTCATCACGACACTTGCCGCATGGAATGAGAGGAAGGCCCGGCCTAAGTCGCTTTGGAAACCCATGAGAGGCCGAGGACCCGGAAGCAGTTGCCATCTACTCTCTATACTCATTTTTTAATACACTATAAATTTCTCCTTTTATAAACAAATAAAATTAACAAACTATAAAATTATCTAGATCTCTAAACAATGATATTTTTAATGGTCATTGTGTTCTTGTCTTTTACTGCGGCAGGTAAGTAATTCACATGATATTTCCGCAAATTAACAGAAGAATGGGAGTGTACACACATAACAGACTACTGCGACGATATCAGGACATGTGAATAAATAACCATCCGTACTAGTTGAACTTGCTTACGTGATCATCTCGGCGAGCATTTCTCCACTGGACGGCACCGTACTTGGTCAAGGAAGAGCTCTGATTCTACGAGGAAGGGAACACGGTCTTCCACGACCGTTGTCGCTCTCCCTCGTAGAATCAAAGCTCCTCCTTGACGTTCGTTACCGTTCGGCAGAGAACATGCTCGCCGACATGAACACGGTCCGCTAGTTCAACTAGTACGGATTTTCTATAATTTTCTAACTATTTTCTAAGTTTTTCATTTCATAAAAAGTTAAAATAAAAAGTACGGTGATTGACAGACTACTACGACGATATCGGGACATGTGAATAAATAACCATCCGTACTAGTTGAACTTGCTTACGTGATCATCTCGGCGAGCATTTCTCCACCGGACGGCACCGTACTTAGTCGAGGAAGAGCTCTGATTCTACGAGGAAGGGAACACGGTCTTCCACGACCGTTGCCGCTCTCCCTCGTAGAATCAAAGCTCCTCCTTGACGTCCGTTACCGCTCGACAGAGAACATGGTCGCCGAGATGAACACGGTCCACAAGTTCAACTAGCTACTTTAACCTTCTTTCATGTAAATATGCAAGCTTGAAGTGATTTTGAGCTCAAATTGCTTACAAATGAAAAAAAACCACAATAAAGAACCATATATATATAGTGAACAAAATGAGATAAGACAATGGTGAAAATGAGAGTATGAGATTGGTAACCTTTACAACTGAAGAATTGACGGAGAAATCGAAGAAATCGATGGAGGAATCGAAGAATGGATGGAGGAACAATGGAGGGAGGAAGGAAGCAAGAACACTACTGCAGTGAGCTTCAAAATATGCTGAGCTCGGGCTCGGGGAGGAAGGAGACAGCCGGGATATAAAGGGGAGACCTTTAGTCCCGGTTGGTGGCTCCAATCGGGACTAAAGGTAACTTTCCAACCCCGGGCGCAGCCACGGCCCGGGAGTAGACCTTTACTCCCGGTTGGAGCCACCAACCGGGAGTAAAAGTATACCTTTAGTCCCGGTTGGTGGCTCCAACCGGGACTAAAGGTCCCTGCCACCTCTGTCTGGCGCAGTAGCCATTGGGCAGGGACGTTTAGTCCCGGTTGGAGCCACCAACCGGGACTAAAGATATCTCTAGTCCTGGGCGCAAAAAATTCTGGGACTAGAGCCCATTTTGGTCGAGGATCAAAGGTCTGTTCTCTACTAGTGGTTGGATCATCTTCAAGTATTCCTGACAATTGGATGTAGCTCTTGATTGAAAACCTAGGTATGAAAGTACCTCCATCCTCATTCTCTCTCATTTTCCTCCCTCCCAGCCGCAACTCTCTCGCTCGGTCCTTCTCCGAGTCCCAAACGACCGAAGCGTCGAATCCTCTCCACCTCTCGCTCACTAGGCCAGCGGCCCCATGTCCTAGGCCACTCCCTCCCCTGCTCCCTTCTCCCCTCCAAACGTGGCTGCGACGACGGCGCGACAGCGTGGCAAGGAGCTGCGGCCTGCGGCGGCGTTCCCCTGAGGCGCTGCTGTGGTGGTGCAACGGCCTCGCGCAAGGCATGGCTGCTGCGGTGGCGGAGCGGCAGCCACGAGCGCAAGACGCGGCGGCGGCGCGACATCCTCGAGTGCGAGGCTCGGCTGCGGGCCAGCACGGTCACACGCGGGCTGTCGTGCCTACGAGCACGGAATGGCACGACTAACCTCCCTTAGTGTCGTGCCTAGGCCACGATCTTGGCACGGCGGCACTAACAGGCACGGCATGGGCGCACGGCTAAGCTGTCGTGGCGTATAGTGCCGTGCCTGCCCGTGCCATGCCTGGTCGTGCCCGTGCCCATGCCCGTGCCGTGGCATGCCGTCCAGTTGGCCATGTATATCCTCACCATCCGTAAGCCTAGCGTGCTCATCGGCGATGATGTCTACTTCCTACTAGTTCTCCGGTTGCTGGTTACAATTCTGAAGGTCGACTTGGGCAAAAATCACTTATCCATCGTCAACTGCCCAGGCCAGGAGGCGCAAGACTTCAAAGGGAATGTTGTCCTCACGGCAATGGAGGATGGCTCACTGGGTTTTGCCGCCATTCTGGGTTCAAAGATTTGCCTGTGGTCGAGGAATGTCATGAATTCAGAGGTAGCAGGAGGATGGGCACATGCAATGCAGGGTCATTGAGCTTCAGACAAAAATCCCCTTTAAGCACAGCTTACGAGTTGTTGGTTCTAAAGAGGGATCTGGCATCATCTTTGTGATCTCAGATGTTGGTGTCTTCTCACTAGACATCAAGTCCGAATGCAGCCATGGGACCAAGGTAGATGAACCTAGGGAAGACTTTGCCATCTTTCCCTTCATGAGCTTCTACACTCCAGGTATTATGCTAGCTAGCGCTTCTCTTTAAAGATATATAATATAATCGGGGCCTGCACAACTAGATACATTTGTTTAATTCTTTCTGATTGTAGATATCTATAGTGGAATGTAAATAAGGTTCACATATTGAAAATGTATATCCATGACCAAATTGGTCGACACTAGAGCAAACTGAATATATTTGTGATATTATCTGCAGATCGCATAATTTTTGTAATTTGAATTGTTAAACACTGTCTTTAAAGTCAGCGAGATGTGCAAGCTTGGAAGTAGTGGAGATTTAATTTTTTTGTTTTTATTTCACAAACCAGATGCTGATGACTTGATCTCCTGTCCCTATTTTTTTTGTTTTTATTTTACAAACCTAAACTAACCTTTGGTTTGGAACTGAACTAACCAATCCTATGTTCATGATTAATGGCTTTTTAGCTCGAACATTATTCTACTTTTAGGTACCACTACATAATAAGCACTCCATTGCTTCATCTTAAACATCTCAGTTGTGAAACATTTTTAACTTTAATGCATGATAGTTTCAGTTGGATGTAGCAGCAAATTGGGATTGCCAATGGGGCCACACTAATCATTGTTGAGCGAGGCGAAGTATCACCTGGACATCAAGCTGAGTGTGCCACCGTTGGCATCTAGCATGGACAATGATTTGAAATATCTAGCATTATGTTGGGTAGTTCCTTGTGTGAGTGTAAGCCACCAAGGCCAATTATGGACCTTATGTTCTTCCTCAATGTATATGGTCATAACTGTGACTATGTTCCAGATTTATAATAATTGATCTTTTACTTTTGTAATTGTTATATTAAAGATTTGCAACAACTTGACTTTGAACTGATGGTAAGTTAGTTTTTTTGACTGAAATATAAATCTGTGATTTGGTTTTAAATATTTGTTTCTCGAACGAGGACAGAAGTTTCAGGATTTTGTGGAATACACCTATATCTGAATGTGCTCAAATATTAGTCCAATTTTATATGCAAGGTTGGTTGCATTCTGTTTTGAGCAGACTGAGGGAGTGATGTTTGCTCATTTTTCAGTTTGTAGACTAAAGAATGCATTTAAAACTGTTTCCCTGTATCATCCAAATGGAAGAGCCAAATGTTCCTGGTCGTTGTCCAAGAATTAACTTAACACTGCTGCAACTGATGGAATGTATATACTGCAGCTGCATAGTTACTTATTGATCTGATTAATATTATTACAGTGTCCAATTGTTTGTGGTTGATATTGAATTTCAGAGACACATCCCAGAAGTCAGTGCTTTGGATGAACGCTCATGCTATCTTCCAGGTGTAAATGCCTAGTTGATTGTGGTCACATGTTTCATGCATACTTGTTCTGAAACCGTGTGTAGTTATCTTCATCAACAAATTATAATTGATTTCTAATGCTACTATCATTTTCTCTTTGCTTCTTCAAGTTGGAAGTAAGCAAAACCATGACAAGATACTTTGCTGTTTGGCAACAGTGTACTGCATGACAGATCAGCAAATTCCATGTTGTATCTAACAAATTTTTTTCTTTCAATTGCAAGAATAAGGAAAACGAAATTAGCAGGAAGATCAACTCATGAAGTGGGGCCCACACAGCTCCTCTTTGTGGTCGGTGATTGTATACCAGACAAGCATATTGCGTATGCGCCTCTATTGGAGGAGGAGGCGCCCATGGCGGCATTCGAGGACCAACAAATGGCTGCAATTGAATGCCATCAGCGAGGAGAGGGGAGGAGGATGCCATGGTGGGAGCAAAGCGATGGAGGGATTTGGTGGCGCCATGGATACCGTGGAAGAATCCCAACATTGGAGGGTCCGGTGGTAGTGGCGGTAGTGGTGGAGGAACTCAGGGTGGGAGAGGATTGGGCACCACGTACATCTTGCAGACTACGGAAGCACGAATAAGGTGTGGTGGATTTTCCGGCGGCACGCGGTGCAAGATCTCCACAACAACATCCTCGACCAGCTCCGGCATTGGGTGCAATGGTGCCATGGGTCGGTCTGTGAGGATGAATTTTGATGTTGGACACTGAATACGCGCGCCTCTCTACATTTGTCACTTAATTCACACGCCTTTGAAAATTTGACCACTAAGCATGCGAATTCTTTTGATTCTAGGTATTCCTGTCATTTTCTCTCCTTTCTATTGTCAATATTCTCTTCTCTTTACCTAGGACACCGGCAAAGACTAAAATGCTCCTGTAACTGAGGACGCACTCCTGCTCCTGCTCGCTACTGCATCGGAAGAAGCGTCGGTGCCGACAAGGGCCTAGACAGTGCCGCGCTATTCGAGCAGGGCATAGCTCGTGATGCTGGAGGAGCTGGCGGAGTCGCTCACAAGGTCCGTCCATGCGCTCGAGTCCGTGCTCACCCAAGTATTTCGTCGTTCGTCGTCATCTCTCCCGCGGCTACATCTTCTTTCTCTTTGCAGCAGGTGACCATTGCTCGAACTCGAGGCCGCCGCATCTGGCGAGTCCCGGGTGCCGCCTCTTCACTGGCCATGCAGACGGTTCCACCAGCCATCGCCATGCACCGGCTCATCGAATCGTCCCTGCAAAGCGACGTCTAGCTCACCCTCACCGCCGGGGCTGCGCACGTGAAAGGGGCCGAGAGGCGTAGCGGGAGTACCGGCCAGCTGCGGCGATGCATAGCAACAAGTGTCCATGTACGTATATGAGCATCTGCTTTATACTGCAATTCAAATAAACGTGATTCACATCATGGCTATTATTAATCTAGATTTAACATTTAATTGTTCATTTTCACTGTTGTGTTCTTAATAATGGAGAGCGGCAAATGTTTACAAATATTTCGAGATGTAATATATATTTCCCTTATGTTAAGGATGTAATATATATTCTCCTAACACACGTATAGACACTTTAGAGCATCTCCAGGAGTTTTTTTAAAAACAACTCTCTATTTTATTTTTTTAGCAAAAAAAAATGCCCTCCAACATTTTGGTAAAATAGCTCTTAAATAAAAATAAAAATTTGACAAATACTCTCTCTAACTCGTAACTTTCGGCCAAATCATTTAGAAAACTACTATAGAAGACTATAGGAATGCAAAATCATTTAGAAAACTACTACTCCCTTTGTTCCAAATTATAAGTCACTTTGACTTGTTTTTGCTATGTATCTAGACATATTATTATATCTAGGTACATAGCAAAGTGGATGTATCAAAAAAGTCAAAGCAACATAGTTTGGAACCAGGCATAGAAGACTACTATAGAAGACTATTGGAATGCAAAATCGTTTAGAAAACTACCAAATAAGACTATTGCACTACTACACAAATGATTTTAGGAGGCAGTGCCCAAACATTAACGGAGGCGGTTATTTTTATTTACTGAGGGGGTCACGTTTGTCTGCCTCCAAAAATTAATTTACGAAGGCGGTCAAAAAGTAGCCACCTCCAAAAATTGATTTAGGGAGGCAGTCGTTTTAAAACAATCGCCTCCAAAAATAGACTATTTTCAGAGGTGGTCTTCTTAAAATGCCTGCCTCCAAAAAAACCATTTTCAGAGGCAGGCAGCTATAAGGCCCGCCTCCGTAAAGGCCGAGGCCCAACAGGGCCCAGGTGTGGCCCAATAGCCGTCTACGATATAAATACACAGTATTACGGTTTCCATTCACTCACTCATTTCTCTTCTGCTCCCTCTCCCTCCTCAGCTAAGCAGCGTGCTCCCTGCCTCTCCTCTCCCTCTCCCTCGTTAGCTGCCCTCCTCTCTCTCCCTCACTTGCCCTCTCCTCTCTAACTCCAACACCCTCACTCGCCCTCTCCTCTCTCCCTTCGGCGTGGGGCCGCGGCGGCGCTCGACGTGTAGGCGCGGAGCCACGGCAGCGCTCAGTGAGCGGGCGCGGGGCCATGGCGGCGCTCGGCCCTCGGCGTAGGGCCGTGACTGTGCTCGGCCTGTGGTGCGGGGCTCGATCTGGCCAGGAGGAGGTCCCCAGCGGTGTGGATCCAGCCAGGAGGAGGTCCCGCCGACGGATCTGGCCAGGAGGAGGTCCCTGGCGGCGGATCCGGCCAGGAGGAGCCCCACGGTGGCAGATCTGGCGAGCTGCGTTTGCGGCGGCCCCTGGATGGGCTCGGCAGGCCAGTTCACGGGTTTTTTTCCCGTATGATAGAGACGGGCAAAGCAACCGCCTCCGTTAATGGAGATTAATGGAGGCCTTTGAATGAAGGCGGTTGTAGTGCCCGCCTCCATTAATCGCCCACCTCCAAAAAATTCTGTGTAGTAGTGTTGGAGAAGGACAAAATTTAAGGTTGCTTCCTCTGTTAACTTGTTAAATCTATTAGTTTAGCAAGTAAACTATACCAAACTCCTTGACATGTTTTTACCTTATATGCACCTTCAAAAGATTGAGTCTCTCATCAAGATTGACGAAGTAATCACTAGCGACTCGTTGTCGACTGACACATTGCCTAATGTTGATCAAATAGGACTGTTAAATTCCTTAATAAATCTAGAACAATGTGAGCACCTGTGTCTAAGTCAAAGACTTGACACAAATGGATCGTTTCCACCCCAAGGAGTCAAATAATCAAAAATACTTTTGGAGGGCATAAAAGTGTCGTGCTAGATGCAATTCCTAAATATGATCTATACCTGGTGGAGCATGACATCTATGAGATTTAATTTGTGTGTCTTGTTCTGATCTTCTACTATGGATTCTTTTGGTCAATCCTAGGTATAATATATCACGTAGTGATGATCTAGATATGTAAAGAACATGGCAACATGCAATAAAACACTAGGAATAAGAATTAATAAAATAGAAGTAACTCTAAATAAAACACCAACCGATCGTGCATTTAGAAAAAAATAGTAATTGGGTTTATATTTTTAATATTTAAAATAGAACTAATTTATGAATTCTTAGAAAAGAAACTATTTTTGTAATATTTTATAGAATAGAAAATCACCTTGAAGTTATCTAGATGGCCATAGCTGTTGGGTTCGACTTCCTGTTTGAGCGAATTTAGGCTAGGGTTAAATATACCGGGGAGTTCTACTCCACAATCTTCCTTTAAAAAAAGATTACCGCATCTAGAATTACGTGGCCAATAACTAACTCGATACATTTTTGCGTGATAAAAAGTTGACTTCTCTCTTTTTTTTACACGGAGCAACAAATTTTTATCGAAATCTACGGCAACGCGCGTGGCTAAATATACTGGAAGAGAGTTTTCTAAAAAACGATTTTCTTAATATGATTTTTATTAGAGAAAACAGTAGCGACGAGACGATGGCAAAACCAGCCGCGTTCTAACATCTGATGATCTCTCGAAAATTGCAGAGCACATCTTTTTGACTTGCTGCGTTAAATCCTCGCCTCTGTTGAACCGTTGCCAACCCAAAGCCCGAAACCCTCGCATCGGCTGCACTGCCCATGGCGCCGCCGCCGCGTCCGCCGCCATATCTGATGCCCGAGCTCATCGGCGATATCCTGGTCCGCTTCCCGCCCGACGACCCCGCATGCCTCGTGCGCGCCTCCCTGGTGTGCAAGCCCTGGCGCCGCCTCCTCTGCGACCCCGCCTTCCGCCGCCGCTACGTCGCCTTCCACCGAGCACCGCCCCTGCTCGGCTTCCTCCACAATTGCAGCATCAACGACCATGGCAAATACTACACCGCGCCTCGCTTCGTGTGCACCACAACACCCTCCCCTGTACTACCCCTGCAGCCGTTCGACGATTGCAACTACGGCTGGCGCGTCCTCGACAGCCGCCATGGTCGTGTCCTCTTTAAGGCCCCCAACCCCAACCGCCGCCATGGTCGCGGTCACGTTTTCTTTAATGCCCCTGGCATGAACGTGAGCACGAACCTTGCCGTCTGGGATCGCTCTACCGGCAAGCACAAGCAGCTACCGGAGCCCCCATCCCCACGACTGAATCACTACACTGCGGCGGTGCTCTGTGCTGTACGTGGCTGTGACCACCTCGACTGCCACGGTGGCCCATTCCTCGTTGTCTTTGTGGGCTGCTACCCTCTGGCGAGGGTCGTGCAGTCACACTTGTACTCATCAGAGGCTAGCGCCTGGAGTTCATCTTCCTTTCAGGGTTCTGGTTTCGTTACCGTCCGCAAGCCTAGTGTGCTCATCGGCGATGATATCTACTTCGTACTAGCAAGTCGCCCAGTGGTCACAATCGTAATTCTGAATATCGACTTGGGCAAAAATCACTTATCCATCATCAACGCACCGGAGGCACAGCACTTCGACGGGAATGCTGTCCTCATGTCAACGGAGGATGGCTCGCTGGGTTTTGCTGCCATTCTTGGTTCAAAACTTCGCCTGTGGTCTAGGAATGTCATGAATTCAGAGGTACCTGGAGGATGGGGACGATGCAGGGTCATTGAGCTTCAGACACTGATCCCCTTTAAACACAGACTACGAGTTGTTGGTTCTGCAGAGGGATCTGGCATCATCTTTGTGGCCTCGGATGTTGGTGTCTTCTCACTAGACCTCAAGTCCAGCCGTGAGAGGAAGGTAGATGAACCTAGTGAAGACATTACCATTTTTCCCTTCATGAGCTTCTACACTCCAGGTATTATGCTAGCTAGCGCTTTTCTTTATAGATATATAATCGTGGACTGTACAGCTTCTTTACATTTGTTTACATCTTTCTGATTGTAAATATCTATAGTGGAATGCAAATAAACGTTCACATATTGAACATATATATCCATGACGAAATTGGTGGATGCTAGAGCAAACTGAATATATTTGTGATATTATCTGAAGATCGTAAATTTTTTGTACTTTGAATTGTTAAAGGCTGTCTTTAAAATTAGCGAGATGTGCTAGCTAGGAAGTAGTGGCATGGATCTCTAATTTTTATGTTTTTATTTCACAAACCAGATGTTGATGACCATTTATTTGACATCTTGTAGCTGCTTTGTGGCTCACACCCCTCACTACAACATGACTCATTATACAAGGCGTTTACAAGTGCCTCCAAAAATGGCCAAAATGCCCTCAAAGACCTTTTGAGGCATTTATCAAAATGCCGTCTAAAACATGGAAGTAAAATGTCTTTTGAGGCATTTTTACAAAATGCCTTTTAATATCAACATTTAAAGGCATTTTCTAACTACCTAAAATACTATTTAGTGGCGTTCTATGTAACGCCTTCAAACATTAATGGAGGCATTATTAGAAATGCCTCCAACATCAAGCTATCCATATGGAACTGCTAGCAATATAAAATCGACACAATCCTTTTGAGAATGAACCAATAAGAGCACATGTTAACACTATATACTCCAAACATGTTAATCTTGCAGACATACATAGTTACATTTTTAACCAGATTGCTCCCTTTAATAAGAGAGATAAAAAGCATGACATGTTCACATCACAGCTATATACATATGCACGCCGGCGCAGCACTCACCAATCAAAAAGGCACCAGACGGGGCGCCAACCAGCAGAGTACAACCAAATGGAAGCTACAAAAAAGGGGGGGAATGGAAGGAAGCAACTGAGGCAGGGCGGTCTTCTCTTCCATTTTGGTGAAGGTTGGTTTGTCTCTCCTCAGAAGCCGGCGGCGGGGCAGTGGTGGTGGCGAGGTCAAAAATGGCTCTGGCTGGTGGCAGCTTGAGGCGTCTTCTTCACGGTTGGTTGGTTAATGTCGACGACATGGTTTGGGATCTGGTGGTGTTCAGTTCCATGTCCTATGAACAGAACATCCGGTTCTGCGACGTACAAGGGTGTGATTAGCAAACAACTGAAACTGACGAGTAATTCAGTTCAGAACATTGGAAGAGAATGAATGAATGTTCGGTATACAGATTCCAGAGTCTCCACCAATGCCTTCTGCTTCCCCACGGTCGCATTCAACGCCTGGCATCAAACAAGTAATGAGAAGGATCAGGGAACACAGTGAACTAATTCAACTGTGAAATTCAACTAATGTAGAAGAGAACAGGGAACTAACATTAAACAATAAACAATAAACACAGTGATCTTACATGATATAGTAAGCCAACACTGCCTGAAGCTGCTACTTCAACAAATTCAACTGCACAAACAACATTAGATCAGAATGTAGAATAGGGAACTAATGTAGATCAGAAAAATCATAAAAACACAGATTTTCAGAAAGCTCCAACTCAATATCATCAACATGGGTATGAGAAACTGAAATTCTTCGCTGAGTTATTGATCTAAATTCAGTAGACTATAAGGAAAAGTATACCTTGACTACTTCAGCCCCACTACTCTGGTATGCGAAGTGAGGTATTTAACCTCTTCTGAGGTGAATGAGCAGGAAGGATTCACCTATTGAACAAGGCACGGCATAAAAATAAATTAACAAGTGTATACAACAGTCCATTAATATAAAAACCTAGATACAAACTGTCACATGTATGCAGTCCATTAAAATTTTCGTCACATATATCCCTGACTTGAATAAAGGCAATGATAACTGATAAATACCAAAACAAAACTATAGGCATAATAGCCCTTGTCATGATAAAGACAAACCTAAAATATCTTGGCCAAAGTCAGAAGGCAGTCCATGAAACTCTGTCCTTGTTCAGCATTCGATCAACCATTGCTACGCATGGTTATATATAACTAAGGATAAGGGGTGTGGTCATGGTTGAAAGCAAAAGAGCCATAGTGCACTAGAAATCCATGATACCTTGTAAGTGCATTGCTAGACCACATCATCGATTCAGATTTCAGAAACTTTGGTGTTACATACATACTTATCCCATGGACAAGGTTAACTAACAGACGCAAGTCCCCGAGACCCTACTGTATTGCAACAAATTCTAAAAATAAACTGCACAGTAGTATAGAACACCAAGCAAACACTAAAGTTGGTCATGCACACATGTATAGGTGGCGACAGTCAAATTGTCACACCGGAAAGAGGAGCCAAACCTGATCTGTAGCGGTGGCGACAGCACCTGAGGACGAGACCCAGCCTGCTCCACCTGCAGCACCACATCCTGAAAAGCGAGATGTGGGTTAGGGGCACGAGGAATGGCAGGGATTGAGGGGATTCACTGGGATCTCGTCCCTGCAAAGCGAGAGGGGCTAGGGTTAGGGTTAATCACATCCACGGCAGGATGCTAATGTTAGGGTTTGAGGGTTTACCCATGAACACGCGGCCAGCCGCCGCCACGAACCAGCCCCCGCCGCTAACCAGCCACCGCCGAGGCCCGCGCACCAGGAACCAGCAACCGTCCATGGGCTGGAATCCAGCCGGCGCCACCGTCCGCGCGCACGGATCCAGCCGCCGCCGCCACCCGCGCGTCGGAATCCTACTGCCGCAGCAGCCCGTGTGCCTGAAACCAGCCGCCGAGAGAGAGAGAGAGAGAGAGAGAGACGAGGAGCGGACTGGAGTTGGGGTCACGTGGGGGTGGGGCTTCGGCGGATGTGAGGCTCTGATAGGCCATAGTGAAATATTTTTTTGGGTCCGTGAGACAAGCGAAGTGACGCAGATTGCTTTTGCGCGTCTCTAAGCAACCAAACAACCTGTTCGCTTAGGCTTGTTTGGCTTATAAGCCGTACTTTTTTAGCCAATGAACAGTATTTTTCTCTCACACCAAATCAGCCAACAGTACTTTCAGCCATGGCTTATCAGCCAAACATACCCAAACGAACAGGGCGCAAGCAAAGGATGTCTTACAAAAAGAGGACGTGATGCGGATGTCTAAAAAAATAAATGGTCGTGGTCTTCTATTCCTGCTGAAGAGGACTATAAAAGGCGTTTTTTTTCAAAACGCCTCCAATGCTACAGGTAATTAAAGGCGTTTTGTCTCCGATGCTACATATAATTAAGGGCGTTTTTTATATTAGCCTCTACAAATATGGTTTTAAAGGCCTTTTCGTAAGAATGCCTTCAAGTAAAAGAAAACTAAGGCAATTTAATAAAAATGCCTTTAACAAAACGTCTTCCATTAAGAGACGTGTTGTAGTGCCGAAACCACTTTTGGATCATAGTTATTAGGACCGGACCAGACCGATGGTCCAGTTGATAAGAGACCGAACCAAAGACAGGTTATGCAATGGAACCGGTAAAACCGGTTGAACCAGCCGGGTTTTTTATGGAACCAGTGAACCAGTCGGTAGAAAGTTTGGATTGGAATTGAACCAATGAATCTTAAACTCATGATTAATGGCTTTTTAGCTTGTACATTATTCTACTATTAGGTATTACTACGCATTAGGCACTCTCATCTGAAACAGCTCAGTTGTGAGATATGTTTAACTTTGTATGCATGATAATTTCAGATGGTTCTAGCAGCAAATTGCGATTGCCAATGGGATCAACCTAATCACTGTTGAGCGAGGCGAAGTAGCACCTGGACATCAAGATGATTATGCTGCCGTCGGCATCTAGCATGGATGATGCTTTGAAATATCTCGATTTCTGTTGGGTAGTTTCTTATGTGAGTGTAACCCACCATGTCCAGTTATAAACCTTGTGTTCTTCCGCCCTGGATATGATCATGAAGACCATGTTCCATTTTTATAATAACTGATCTTTTACTTTTGTTATTGTTATATTGAAGATTTGCAACAACTCGACTTTGAACTGATGGTAAGTTCTTTTGAATAAAATATGAATCTCTGATTTGGTTTAAAATATTCATTTCTGGAATGAGGAAAGATGTTTTAGGATTTGGTGGAATACGTTATAACTGAATATGCTCAAATATTAGTCTAATTTCATATGCAAGGTTGGTTGCATTCTGTTTTAATTAAGAGGACTGTGGGAGTGACGTTGCTCATTTTTCAGTTTGTAGACTAAATAATGCATTTAAAACTGTTGCCTTATCATTCGAATGGATGCTAAATGTTCCAGCTTTTCCAAGAATTAGCTTATATGCTGCATCTGACCGAATGTATATGCTGCATCGGCATATAGTAACTTATTGATCTAGTTAATATTATTACTTTCAATAGTTTATGGCTGATACTGAATTTCAGAGACACATCCCAAACGTCAGTGCTATGCATGAACACTCATTCTATACTCATTCTATATTCCAGGTGTAAATGCTGAGTTGGTTGTGGTCACATGTTTTACGCATATTTGTTCTGGAACTGTGTGTGGTTATCGTCGTCAACAAGGACTAATTGATTTCTAATGCTACTATCATTTTCACTTTGCTTCCCCAAGTTGGAAATAATCAGAACCATGACAAGATATTTTGTTGTTTCGCAACATGCTATAAGCAAAACAAACATGTGACTACATGACAGGTCAACAAGTTCCTTGTTATATCTAACCAATTTTTTTGTTTCAATTGCAAGAGTAAGCAAAATGAAATTAGCAGCAAGAGCAACTTTGCAGATATGGAATTATGCCTTGAGGACGTTACAATTTTCCAGTGCCTCCATTTTTTTAGTATAGGCGGCTCTATAAAAAATTGCCTTTAAAATTATTTCCAAAACAACCGTCTCTGGAAATCTATTTTTAGAGGCAGTCGACATTTTCAGCTGGCTCGAAAAATGCCCATCTTTAGAGGCGTCGGGATCTAGAGCCACCTATAGAAACTAATTTGTAGAGGTGGCTGGATCTGGAGCCATTTCTAAAAGTAGTGCGTATCTTGAAGAGACCAACAACTTTGTAATTCATGACTTTTCAAATAAAGTAGGACAAAGATAAACTTTATATCAAAGTTGTATATCTTGAAGAGATCACCACTTTGTAGTTGATGACTTTTTCATTTCAAAATCATTTCGATCTCGAAAACTCTGTTAGAAGTTCTCGCATTTTGAAATTCAAATTTTTCAAATGACGTCTGATGGAGAAAGTCCAAAACCGAAGTTTGTCTGGTGCTAGTACATTTGTTTGTTTAATTTGGATAAGTGTTCACCTGAAACTGTTTGGCATTATGGCACCTTTAATTAAGACCTTCAAATCACAAACAGGAAAGTCAGTGTGTTGATTACAGGGGGTTTCCAAACCATGAAGTATACAAAAAATTAATAAACCTTGCATAAATATTGAGCCATGGTCACGAAAAGAAGCATGACAAGATATACTACTAGTCACGGTGACTACATCGTTGAACACAAATAATAAAATACAACTAAATTATCTCGATGGCAAACTCTCTTTTCCTTGAACCATGTGCACAACTTAAAATTGAACATACTTATTGGCCATGATCGAGAACCCATTCTTTTCTCACTCAACCTCCAACAGTAGCAGGATCATGTTGATGGATGGTTCATTGCATCTTCCTGGAGGTGACATTGGGCTCCTTTGCATACAGGGGCGGTGTCATACGGGATGAGGGCCCTAGACCCATAGGGCCTAGGCGCCAACAGCAGCAGCAGCGCCAGGAGGGCCGCCGCCGACTGCAGCAGCAGCAGCGCTGCCTAGGGGAGGCGCACACAAGCGAGGGCGGGTCCTCGCCGCTCCACTATCCATACCCAGAGGATCTCCAATAGGAATAGGATTAGCCAAGATAGGAATGAGTCCATATCTATAAGGACTTCTCTCATTAGATTACTTAGAATACAAGTCTACCCAGGACTATAAGGAGAGGGGCTTTGTAATCATTGGAATCAAGAAAGGATTGCCTCAAGGCTTACCTCTCTCCCTCTCCTGCGCCGACTCTCTTCCTCCCTCCTGCCCTAGCACCGCCGCCCTCTCCCTACGCCGCGGCCACAGCTCCCTTCCCAGCCCTAGCCACTAACTATCTATAAGAACTTCGGGGAGATGCACCGTCAACCTCGACAACCGTCTGCACGCTATCGAGTGTGCACGCACTCTTGGTGACGCCGCCATCACCGGCGTCCAGGCCAGATTGGATCGGGAAGCCGCCATCGACGACTTTGCCACAGAAACCAAGCACGTCATGATCGCCCCGGCAAGTCGTACCTCCAACGCAAGATGGACGCACCCTAGTCCTCCAATACTCCGGAGATCATCCTGGTTGTGTCAGACATCCTGCTTTCGGCTCCACCTCCATCACCACAGCCACCAATGGCGTCATTGTTTTCCCCACGGGAGGAACCCCAGTCATCCGTGCGGCTGTCCACCAAGCCCTAGACGACAACCGTTCGGAGCCTGCACCACCACCAACCGCGTCTACGCCAGAAACACACCACCGACGACAGGCTGTCCACCAACGGTTGGACATCAACCAGTAGGAGCCGCCTCCGTGCACACCACGGGTGGCAACACCACCAGCAGTTTGGTATCAACCACCGCCTGTGCACGCAGCCAGCCAACTCCTAGCTAGCCCGACGGCCGCACAACACCTCAAGGCGCCATCACAGCAGCAGCCCGCCACATGGCCTCCGGCACGGAGGGACGGTGCCCCCCGAACACCAATGCATCCGATGACACCAACAAGGACGGAACCACCATGACGACATGTCACCGTCAAGACACAACTCACAACTCCAACATACGATGGCTCCACGAACCCGAGGCCATGGCTTTCGCGCATACAACAAATCTCCAACTTATATTGTCTGCCAAAGACACAACAAACCTGGAACGCGGCCTTTCATCTGACAAGTGAAGCACACCGGTGGTACATGCGCGCAACAAAGGATACACCCATGACCGAGTGGGCATACTTCGCCGAGAGCATCATCCGCAACTTCGGCCCCGACCGAAACTCCACTAGCAACCTCGCACCGTCTCATCCTATCGGCCCCATCAACGACTACATCACCAACTTCATCGCCTACGCTTTACGCATTGGCATCACCAGTGAACAACACCAAGTCAGCCTCTTCATCAACGGCCTTCAGCATGCACTTCGAGAGGCGGTCGTACGTCACCATCCCCGCTCCATGGAGACAGCCATCGACCTCGCCCATACCCTAGAGACCCCGGCGCCTATGCCCACCAAGGTGGGGCGTTCCACCCCAACTGACGGCAACTGCCCCGACATCACGCCACGAGGAAACACCGGCAGCTCCAACATCGGGTCGGCTATGGAACCACCACACCGGCCTTCAGTGAAAGCCACGACATCGACAGGCACCCCAGCACACATCCCATCAGTCGGCACCAACACCAGAGCGGTTGCCTGCGTTGAGCCAGATCCGGAGATCCTCGCTCAACTCTGCATTGCCACTTCAGACGAGCGCGAACTCTAGATCACCTCTGCCACCATTGAAGTCCAGGCAGCAGCAGCAGCCTGGTCCCTCCGACACAGCATCGTCCACTACAACGAACGATACTACATTCCAGTAACTTCACCTCTGTTACAGGACTTGCTCGAATCGCTCAAAACTTTAGCTCTAAATCTCCTGCCGACTCTCTCCCTCCCTCCTGCCCTAGCGCCGCCGCCCTCTCCCTATGCCGCTGCCCACAGCTCCCTTCCCAACCCTAGCCGCCACCCCCTAGGGCCCCTACCCAACAGGGCTCTGACAGGTGGAAAAGGCATGTGGGTTTGATCCCTTTGGGCAACACAGGGATACAAATCCTGGCCAACAAAAAAAACATTGAGAAAAAACAAAGACTTCAGAAATTCTATTGTAGTGTGCAAAATCACTACCATGAATAATCTTTGAATGATAAATACATGCAGTGGGTCAAGATCAATTACTAATTGGAAGTACAAAAGACTCTTTAGCTCCTGGGGTAATGAACTTTGATCAAGGAGAAAACAAGTCATCAACATTGGCTTCATGACTCTATTATGGAACTGAAGAAAACATATGAGAGTCTGAGGTTTGCAGCAAAACTACATATTACACTAATAAGCTGACTACAAACCAATGAGAACTAGCAACTGCCCAAGCATAAATCCACTATAGTCCACCCTTGCAACTAGCATCAGCAGCATGACTCAACAGCACCAGAACATATAGAATTAGCCCTGCAATAGATGAACAGAGAAATCACTATTTATCGATGAAATGTGATATTTATAATTAATTAGTGCAACCATATTAACATTACTGCATTTCCTTGAATATAGATGGTGAGAGAGCTGTTCATGCCACTCATTCGTAACTACATTTGACAGAACCAAAGTAGCATCTGCATCACATTCTTAACTACACGGACAGGGAAAAAGATGCCTATTGCATGTGAAATTTTTTAGGAATATGAATTTTTTTTCAGAAGCTGTAGATTAATCAGAGCAACCTACATGGCAGATGAACTAGTACAAGTAACAATCAAAGCTGTTGTTATTGGAGGAATAGCCTTATGCTTCTGTTGCAGGTTGGGATCATAACATGAAGCCCAATAACATATGATTTGAAAATTCACTCAACTGACAATTTGTGGTGTGTTAGGTTTAGATTTTCCTACCAAACTACTAGCTCCAGCCTCTAAGGCAGAATACTACATGCACATATCAGCACACCGTTGATCCACTGCCATGGAATTGTCAGGATTTCCTGTGCACATGCTAAGCTGACAACTAAAGTTAAAATAATATCTAATTCGAGTATGAGCTCATTCATTTTAAGCACAACAAGCACTGACCAATAGGTTCTATTGTTCCGGACTTATGTTTAAAAACTGATTCAGATACACACCAAAATCGTAAAGCTTTGTTACTTTTCTCAAAAAAAAATCAATATGCCTGTGTTTCATTATATAAATGCTCAATACTTTTCTCAAACAGATCAAAGTAAAAATGGAGAACACAGCAGTGAGGTAAACATTGTGCAACATCATTTAGCTATTACTTCCTCTGCAACCAGCAAGAACTAAACTTAACTAGCGCAAGAAGAGACAAGAAAGTTGTTGTTTCGGAAACTGTTGTTTCAAGTTGTTGCTGCTGTTTCTGAAAACTGTTGTTTCAGAAACACCAAACAGATAAAAATGCACAGTTATAATTTTTGCAGGAATCAGAAAACAAAGAAATGAGCACAGAGAAATCAATGACAAGCCCTTTAATTTGAATGGGGAAAATAGAGTTTTCAATGAGAATCACGGAGCTATCAGGTTGACAATAGAGTTTTCACTCGATCCAACGGTTGACAGGTTGAGAGGCGACATGGCTGACCCATGGTTTAGCTCATGATTGGTACTATAGATATTCTGATAAAATAAAGTATGTGTTGCAAATATTGGGGAATCCGATTTCGAAAATGTCCTTCCTCATCTGATCCAAAATACTTCATTCTTTATTTCTGAGTTTATGTTTCTTTAGAAGCCTTCCTACAATGCATAAACCCTGCTTCGGAGTGACTGTGGCAATCCGTTTATTGCTGCATCAATTTCCTACAAAAAGAGGAATCAGATCTCAGGAGATTTAGTTCTATCGAAGTAAGTCCTCATAGAAGAGCAAGAGAATGAAATGGTTTAGAGCCAACGAATGCAAAACAAATATGCCAATTTCCAAGAGGAAATGAAAACATAGAAAGAAAATAGCATATATTTCTTAAACATAAGTACTGATTTTCGAGTAGAAAAGAGGTGTGCATCTTTGTCCCACTGATTAGAACAAAAACTTGGAGGTGACAGAGCATCTTAAATATGAGTGAAATTAGGATAGAACAGACCAATTGAAGTAGCCAAATGGGATTAATAATAAAAAATAAAGCTGGCCATAGCATTTAAATAGATAGAACTGAAACAATGGTTAGATATCAGCCCAGCGCCCAACCTCTGAAGTACAACGTGCAGAAAAATGAATGAGTAGAATAGCCTTGTTTCCAAGCTTCTCAGACTGGCTTGCCAACTGCGTTGCAAAAAACAAACTTCACAGTAAATACTAGTATTAACATATATTTTCGACGTTGAATAAACAAGTTTGGAGTATCTCAAATAATAGCATAATAAAATAATACCTCAGATAAGTATCTCAAGAAGGGATCGAGTTCGGAACGATGATATACGTGAGAGATTAGGGGTAGCGCCAATTGAAGAAAA
The DNA here is from genome assembly GCF_019320115.1 of Miscanthus floridulus. Classification (NCBI taxonomy): domain Eukaryota; kingdom Viridiplantae; phylum Streptophyta; class Magnoliopsida; order Poales; family Poaceae; genus Miscanthus; species Miscanthus floridulus. The sequence continues at coordinate 4,669,711 of NC_089583.1, read as the reverse complement.
GCTTGTCCAACACCGGTTGAGATGGTTTGGACATGTGCAACGGAGACCTCCAGATGCACCGGTGCGTAGTGGAATCCTAAGTCAGGATAGTAACGTGAAGAGAGGCAGAGGAAGACCGAAGTTGACTTGGGTAGAGGCAATAAAAGGAGACTTGAAATGATGGAATATACCCAAAGACTTAGCCTTAGATAGGAGTGCTTGGAAGACAGCTATTCACGTGCCTGAACCTTGATTGCTTCTGTTGGGTTTCAACTCTAGCCTACCCCAACTTGTTTGGGACTTAAAGGCTTTGTTGTTGTTGTTGTTGTAAGTGTGTGTGGCCATATTCTCTTGCATGCTCAACCGAAAAGGAGTCATCTAGAAAAGTAGTCTGAAATTCATAGAGCACATTTCACTATAAATATCATAAAGGAGAACGACTATAGAAAATAAAACATTCAGCAGTGGAAATGTAACATGTTTCTAAGGGCATATGTATCGTTAGGTTATTTGCTTTAATTGGCACACTGGAATATTGTGAACTGTATACGTACTATAGGCTTTATGTTAAACAAGCCACAAAACATCATCTAAAGATCAGATCAAATTCATGCTTGATCCCCATGATTTATAAATCGATGCATGAATAATTAAATAGCATACAGACAACCTAATAGATAGACCAGTGTACGGCAGTACAAGATGTTTGTTTTACTGTCGACAATATGGTATGTGTTAGAGTTTCTACTTGCTGTTAATGCCATCATAATATAATTGGTCACATGTTGCAATGCAAACTTAGAAATTAGATGCAGAGTGACAAGTGATAACAAATTACTACTGAATACCTCCGCAACAAGAATTTTTGCCGCCAAAACGTCTGAATTATGCGGATCGAGAATGAAATCAGATGTTGTATCACCTGTGAAAGCAATCTCAGGGGTGGAAACCGTATTCGTGACCTGCAAATTAATTTACAAATTGGTATACTACAGACTGTGGTATAATTTCAATTATACAACCACGAAGAAAAGACATAGACAGACCTCCACACCTGGTAACCTTAACCGCTTGATCTCGGATCCCGGTAGACCAATGAACTCCTGTTTGAGCTTCTGCTTCATGGTGTATATGACATACCCCTGCATTACATATAGAACATCTTTAGATGATTTATGTCCTCATTAATTCCATCAACACATTACAACCCTAATCCCAATGAAAAAATAAAATTCAGCTCGATCGATCACCTGGCTGGGTATGAGTGTATGACATGGTATGTCTTGAAAGCCCTGACCTTGAGGTCCCTCCTGAACTGGTACTCCTCGCCGATCTCGAGGGGGGCCAGATTAAGCTTGAGGTCTGTCCTGCTCATGCTGTGGTACACCTCGAACAGCCGCTCGACCACACAACTGGAACGAGGTTCTTTGCCGAGGGCCGGATACGCTCGGCAAAGAAGGCTTTGCCGAGAGTTGCTCTCGGCAAAGGCCGGTCGGCACAGTACCTCACGGCAAAGGCTACTTTGCCAAGAGCCGCATCTCGGGCTCTCGGCAAAGGATTTGCCGAGGGTTAGCCGGCCATCGGCAAAAAATTTCGCCGTGATGGCGAGAGGTCACGGTAAAGTTGATCTTTGCCGAGAGCCTTAGCAAGCTCTCGGCAAAGAATTTTTGAATTTTTTTTTCAAAAAACTTTGCCGAGCGTCTGTCAGAAGAGCTCTCGGGAAAGAATATTGACAATTTTTTTAGACATTTTTTTGCTGAGAGCTATGGCTCAGCTCTCGGCAAAGGCTTCCTCTTTGCCGAGCGCTATGGTCATGCGCTCGACAAAGCTGGGATTCTGTGTGTTCCAGAATTCCCAGCTTTGCCGAGGGCATGCACTACAAACATTTTTCAGATTTTTACCACCGCATATGCATGTGATATCACAACATCTCGCCAAGTTTCATGATTTTCGGGATTCTTTTGAATTTTATAGAATTAAATAACCACTCGCACGCAAGTTCGCGACGTTGCCCCGTGAGCACGTTGATCGAAATTTGGAGACAGTTCCTAGATTTAGCATAAAGTGACACTAACAAACAAGAATAACATTTTTGGAATGGATCAAAACTATTATTTGATGCACCTGCAGTTCAAACCTACATTTTCCGGAAAATTGCAAGAAAACGAAATAAAGTGAAGAAAAATAGCAAACAACAATGAAATTGTGCCAAATTTGAACATGTTGTTCATGGTACAAATACAAATCTAAAAAAAAGTTGGTGGCAAAAAACAAAAAAAAAATTATTTTGCCGAGTGCCAAGGTTTGGCACTCGGCAAAGTGAATATTTTGCCGAGTGCTAGCCCTAGGCACTCGGCAAAGCCAGGACAGGATTTTTTTTTAATTTTTTATTTCGCCGAGTGCCAGATCAGGGGCACTCGGCAAAATACTTTCTTTGTCGAGTGCCCCGGATCTGGCACTCGGCAAAGAGGTTTGAAATATAAAAAAGCGGACACACGCACACACACCACGCACACACCACACACGCACACACACGCGCGCTGTAGCCGCCCCACCGCCGCGCCGTAGCCGCCGGAGCCGCCGCGCCGCCGCCACCGGCTCCCCGCGTGCTCGCCCCGCCGGCTCCCCGGCCCGCGCGCCCGCATTAGGAAGGAGGAGGAGGTAGGAGGAAGAGGAGGAAGGAAAGGAGGAAGGAGAAGAAGGGGAGGAGGAAGAAGAAGACAGAGAAGGGAGGAGAGAAGGAGAAGGGGAGAAGAGGAGAAGAGGAGAAGAGAGGAGAAGAAAGGTGCCGCCTCGGTTTGTCGACCCTCACGCCGTAGCGGTCGTCCCCGTTGTCGTCGTCGGCCCTCGGTCTTTGCATTCTCGCTGGCAAGGTATGCCCTAATGTTAGTATTAGTTAGTAAGTAGTAGTGTTAGTAGTAGTAGTTAATTAGTAGTGTTAGTATTAGTTAGTAAGTCGTAGTGACAGTAGTAGTTGTAGTTGTTGTTCATAGTTTTAGTGTTAGTAGTAGTTATTGTTGTATGTATGTGGTTGATGGCCTTCGTGCCTATGTTTGGTATACATGTGGTTGTTGGCCTTCGTGCCAATGTTTTCTGCAGGTTTTGGGAACCTCTCCGTGCAGGGGAGGTGCTGCCGAAATTTTCAATGGAGTCTAACCATTTGCCTTTTCTTTGCAGGACGAGGACCGTTGGGAGGCACTCGGCGACCCTGATCATCTTCGTCGGTGTTGCGGTTCTGCCTGCACCGCGTCGCCTCGCCACTGCAGCGACTCGCCACCGCCCCACTAGCCTGACCTCACCGACACCCTAGGTATAACCCATCTTCCATACTTGTATCTCGTGTAACCCCAGTTAGGCGTCTCCCGTCCAAAAGAGATACGGTCGTTGGTATGCAGATCTTTGCATACCAAATTCCATACCTGTTTTGGATTGTCCACGTTTTTTGGACAGCCCACGGATGCGTAGATGGGTTGGTTTCCGTGGCCCGCTCCTGTCCGAGACAAAGTTTCGGCACCACCTCCTTGTTGTTCTCCTGATACACAATCTCCCTGCCAGGACATGTATCAGGAGAACAGCAGGGAGGTGCTGCCAAAATTCTGTCTTGGATAGGAGCGGACCATGGAAGCCAACCTCATCTACGCATCCTCGGGTGGGATTAGGACCTATCCTTCACCTATTAGATGTATAGTAGGAATGTCTTGTGGATTTACCTGTAGTTTTTATTACTCGCTTACATATGCATGTGCCAGAGGATAGATAACATATGTAGCGTTGGCAACAGATGGGTTCAACCCGTATGGATTGTCCGTGGCCCCATACACTTGTTGGCCCGTGTTCGTGATACCCCTGAATCTCCCCCCCCCCCCCCCCGGTGTCATCTTTCAATCCGAGAACGTATTTTTGTCCCTGATAATTCCTAGACATCCAGAGAACAATATGGGTGTGTTCATGGAGCCTGTGTTCGATGATTTGATCGATGCTTGGGAAAAGGGGGTACTGACATACGACCGAGCTACAAAGAGAAACTTCACAATGCATGTGTGGTACCACTACTCCCTGCATGACTTCCTGGCGTATGGCCTATTCTGCGGGTGGTGTGTTCACAGGAAGTTCCCATGCCCAATATGCAAGGCAGGTGTGAGGTTCACTTGGCTGAAGAGTGGTGGCAAGTTTTCTTTGTTCGACCAACATCGTCAGTTCCTCCCCCTTGACCATCCATTCAGACGAGACATCAAGAACTTCACGAAAGGTGTTGAAGTCACCGATCCTGCACCTCAGATGATGACCGCTGCCGAGATCCGTGCTGAGATAGAGGCTCTCAAAGTTGATAAAGAGAAAGGTCGTTTTGATGGATATGGTCAGTACCACATGTGGACTCATAAATCGGGCTTGACTAGGCTTCCCTATTTCAATTGTCTTCTTCTTCCACACAACATTGATTTAATGCACATAGAGAAGAATATCGCCGAGGTGCTTTGGGGAACACTCATGGACGCAGAAAAGTCAAAGGACAATGTTAAGGCAAGAGTGGACCTGGCAGCACTGTGCGATAGACCAAAGCAAGTGATGAAGACTCCCGCACCTGGCAAGAAATGGAAAAGGACTTCGGTCGATTTTGTTTTGAAGAAGGACCAAAGGAGGGAAGTATGTAAGTGGGTTCAGTCGTTAAAGTTCCCTGATGGGTATGCGGCGAATCTAAGGAGGGGAGTGAACGTGTCCACTTGCCGAGTGTTAGGGATGAAGAGTCATGACTTCCACATATGGATTGAGCGGCACCTTCCAGCGATGACCAGAGGTTTTGTCCCCGAGCATGTGTGGCGTGTCCTGGCAGAGTTGAGCTATTTCTTCCGCCAGCTTTGTGCCAAGGAGCTATCTCGGGCCGTGATTGATGACTTAGAGAAAGTGGCACCTATGTTGCTCTGTAAGATGGAGAAGATCTTCCCACCCAGCTTCTTTCTCTCAATGCAGCATCTGATTTTGCACCTGCCTCATGAGGCACGAATGGGGGGGGCCGTGCAAGCCCGTTAGTGCTATCCAATCAAGAGATGTCTAAAGGTTCTTCGGAAAAAGTGTAGAAATAAAGCCAGAATTGAGGCATCCATGGCAGAGGCATTCATTCTTGAGGAGGTGTCAAACTTCACAACATCATACTATAAGGATAGCCTTCCCAGCGTGCACAATCCAATCCGTCGTTGCAACACCGACGAAAGGTCATCAAATCTCAGCCTTTTCAAAGGTCAACTTGGTAGGGCAAGCGCTTCAAGCACCAAGACCTTGCGGAATGATGAGTGGCGCACTATCATGTTGTATGTGTTGTTGAACCTTGACGAAGTGAACCCTTATGTGCAGTAAGTTCTCAATGAGCTTGTTACATACGCCATCACTATCGTCTATCTATCCAACCCCCTTGTCTCTTGCTTTTTCAAGGAATTTTTGAATACATACTGGATAGGAAATAGGGATCCTTCCCCTCAAGAACAAGATAGTCTTCTCAAAGATGGTGTGCCTAATTTCATTTCATGGTTCAAAAAGAAGGTACCATCCAATTTACATCGTTCCATCTGTGACATCCCACTTTGCTCCTACGAGCAAGTAATGATCTATCCGCCCTCACCTTACAGGCACGCACGGATGCGGAAATGGATGAAGAGTTGAAATAGGTTGTCAAAGGCTTCCCCTATAGGGTCAAGTCATTCACCGTATATGATGTGAATGGCTATCGCTTCCACACAAGAAGCCACGAGCTCAGTCGGCCCAATCGAAAAACCACGAATACTGGAGTTCGTATGCCCGGCACCGATGACCGCGACTACTACGGCATAGTCGAAGAAATATATGAGCTCAACTTTGAGCTTCACGGAGGTCATAAGCCAGTCGTATTCAAATGCCATTGGTTCGATCCCAATGTCACGAGAAGAGCCCCTGAGATTGGACAAGTTGAAATTCGACAAGATTCCCTCTATCAAGGAGACGATGTCTATATTGTGGCTCAACAGGCCACGCAAGTTTATTATCTTCCATGGGCATGCCAAAAAGATCCTACTCTTGAAGGTTGGTACCTTGCGCAGTTGGTATCACTGCATGGCAAAGTGCCTGTCCCAAACGATGAGGATTACAACTTTGACCCAAACACATATACAGGGGAGTTCTATCAACCCAAGGGGCTAGATGGCATGTTTCACATAGACATGTTTTCGCTGATGGGCATGGAAGTAGACAATGACATTGATGAGGACGATGGAGATAAGGACGATGGAGAAGAGGTGCAAAATGCCAAAGACTTAGCACTGCTTGAGCGATTACGGTTTGGCGTTGCCATTGATGACAACGATGGAGATGAGGCGGAAATGTTAGACAATATTGATAGTGATGATGACACTTATGATCCGGCCACTGCCGATCCTGAAGATTATTTCTAATTCATGTAATACTATATTATTATTATTTTCTAGTTATGTTTCGTTCATTTTGCATCTCTATATTTGTCTATATTGTGCTAACTGGTTTACTCTTTGTATTTGCAGGCACTCGACAAAATGCCGGGTGGAAGGCGGACCTAGACCTGCAACTCGCTCTATGCGAGGATGACTCAGGAGGCGGAGGCGGAGGCGGAGGCGTCGGCGAGGAGCCGTCCGGCCCGCCACCCCCGCGGCCGTCCGAGGAGGGCGGTGCAGTCGTCTGCCGTCCCCCCGCCCGAGGAGGACCAGACGACGACCACTGATGACGAGGACCAGCAGCTGGCCCCCCAGATAGGAGGGGGTGACACTTCCTCTGGGGGGTGGGGGGTGACACTTCCTCTAGGGGGTGGCGGGGGGTTCCACTTCGAGCACCTCATCGGCACCATACTTGCACGGGTCCTCGCAGCTCTCGACGCGGTCGATCCCGTTTCAGAGGAGGCCGGTGATTCATCCCAAGGGCGACAAGTAAGTATCCGTTCATTTTGCATCTCTTCTTGTTCATATGCTGAAAACCAAACTGCGGACTAACAATTCTTCTTACTGACTCCTGTAGGAACTGGGAACTTGTGTCCGGGGGCGATCATCGGCAGTGCAATGGGATCCTCGGTGGCCTGATCCGCCTGCACTACCCTGGTTTGGTCATCCACGCCCAGGTTGAGTCGCCTCCCTAGACGTGGGACCACTTCAACTCCACCGTGGACGCCGTGTACGGTACCGTATAGGAGCGGATCAGGCGTGAGTTCTGGGTGAGTCTACATCACACTACATTGCTCAATACTATGAATTCATTAGACATTCTTGAAATAATGAAAGGACACATGATGTCTGTATGCAGGACTTCTTCACGTTGGAGGAGGGGCATGACCCCGCCTGGGTGACGAAGGTGCAGGACAGGGCATGCAGGGGCCGAGTCACGGACCTGTACTACGAGGCGAGGCTGCAGTGCGACATCAACCACTCGTGCGACGTCCTTGGTCGGTACCCGGGGAAGAGCGAGGCTAGGACCATGACACTCACCAGGGAGCAGTACCTCGCAGTAAGTTATAAAACATTGTTACTGACTCATTCCATGAAGAATAGGTAGCCTTCATTTTATATTCTAACATTTCTAATACAATACTTGATGGCATGCAGATGTGTCCTTCTTGGTGCGCCACCCACAGAGACTGTTGGGCGGCCATCGTGGACAAGTGGGTCTCCGATGAGTGGAGGGAGAGGCACGCCCTCCGTCGGGAGTGCCGCCTACAGATGGGTGGGCCGACGCACCACCAAGGCAACTGGCCCCTTAGTTCGTACCCCTAGGCCTGGGTACACGCTACGTACTTATTTATTTATTTGTTCTAACGCTCAATTCTCATTACTTCTAATCGTCTTTGTGTTTTCCTCGCAGTCCCAGTCGCATGATGGCCAGGAATGCAACGAGTTCATGGCATATGCCATGGCACACAAGGGCAAGGCGACAGCCCCGGACACCGTCTACAACCCGGAGGATGGGCCCGAGGCGTACAGCAACACGAGCATCCACAGCAAGCTCACTGACTATGCCTCATCGGCCCACGAGTGGCATGGGGAGGACTTCGACCTCGCCACCTAGCCCCTTGATACCGACCTCGTGATGAGGCTTGGAGGAGGGAAACAGCACGGCCAGTACTGGATGGCCTCCAACATGGTCGACTCGACCTCTGTGCCCAACCTCGCCCAGATCCGAGCATAGAGCACGAGCTCCTCCGTCACCATTCGACCTCGGCAGGCGAGCACACTGCAGCAGATGGCGGCACTCCAGGTTAGTTCTATTTCACTCGCCGTTCATTACTTTTACACATGTACCTTGCATTTGCATTGTTTAAATGTTGGTGATTGAATATTGCAGGCCACTGTGGAGAGGATGGAGGCCGAGAGGGAGGACGAGAGGGTCGAGAGGGAGAGGGAGAGGGCCTAGAGGGAGGCCGAGAGGGCCGAGTGGGAGGTCCTGAGGGCCCAGAGGGCGACCGAGGCACAGAGGATGCAGGACATGTTCTCATTCATGTCGAGCCTCGGCACCACTCTCCTAGGTGTGGTGGTGCCTCAGTCGCTGCTCGCTCCAGTTGTGCCTCCTACTCCTCTGGCTCTAGGCACTCCAGTGAGTATATATATATGGTTGATCAAGTCCTTTAGCTTGTGTAGATACTAATGAATTCAATTCTCCTTTGTGCAATAGTCGTCGGGTTCGAACTCGACTCCTTCGCCTCAGCACACACACCCCGGCTGGACAGGTCCACCACCGCACGGAGGTGCCCCTTCAGGCTCCCATTGGGATCAGTGGCAGTAGGTGGTGCCCCTTCATGTTTCATTGACTTTTCTTGATCTAGGACTTGTGTTGGATGAAGACTTCTTAGATGTTGTCATGGATTTGCACATTGGATGTGCGTGTGATGGATTATGCAGGAGGATGTGCTTGTGATGGATGTTGGATGTGCTTGTGATGTATTATGGATGTATGTGATGGATTATGTATGCGTTTTGTGTGATGATAAATGCCTGTGTGCTGTCTCATGTATTATATATAAGTTTTGCGTGTTTGCTTTCGAAGGAAAGCAACAAACAAAAAAATAGCAAATTTACCAGCTTTGCCAAGTGCCAACACTGGGCAAAGAAGTCTTTGCCGAGTGCCAGGGGTGTGGCACTCGACAAAGCTAGAAAAAAATGCTGCAAAAATAGCCACTTCCATAGTTTTGCTGAGTGCCACAGCCTGGCACTCGGCAAAGAGGTCAATTTTGTCGAGTGCCAGATGGTACCACTCGGCAAAGACTATTTTTAAAAAGATTTTTTTTTAAAAAAAATGGTTTCTTTACCGAGTGCTGAGCCCTAGCTCTCGGCAAAAATTCAAATTTTGCCGAGTGTCAGTCCCTAGGCACTCGGCAAAGCTAGCGTCAAATGTTGACGGCAGTTATTTTTTTGCCGAGTGCGGGCTTGGCACTCGGCAAAGACTTTGCCGAGTGTCGATTTTTGGCACTCGGCAAAGAAATTTTTGCTGATAAAATCTTTGGTGAGAGACCTTTGCCGAGTGCGGCACTCGGCAAAGCCTTTGCCGAGTGCTTGGCTGGCTTTGCCGAGTGCCCCCAGCACTCGGCAAAGAGGGCGTCTGCAGTAGTGATGACCATAGCCCTCGGCAAAGCCACAACCAGTTTTAATTTTTTTTTTTTTGCATTTCCAGTCAACAAATAAACATATATATGACATCCACATCACAATAAGTACATCCACATATCAATAACCACATCCACATCACATAATTCACATCCACATCACATAGAAGTCTCGAAGTTCGAAGTCACAAACAAATCTCGACACATAGACAACCACAAGTGTAAAGTTCGACAAGCAACATAAACAAGAGGCATAGGAGGCGCCAAACTGGTCATGGCGACGGTCCGGGCTGAGAAGGCGTCACGTGCGATCCTGGGGAGTTGATGTCACACCCAATTTTAAGGATAAAATTGAATGCACAAAACTCGTGTGTGCCCAGGAATCAATCACACACACAAGCTGACAAATTATATATAGTATCATCACGGTGTCTCATACATCAGAGTTATAATAAAACTTAGTCTTTTACATCATAGCGGAATAATAAAAAGATAATAAAACTCTTGTGGCCGTCATCACAGGGAAGGTCAACTGGTTGACCACAAGCCTAATAATCCTCCAGGAAATCCTCATACCCGTTGCCATCTGTTACCCATCCGGGATTTTTATCCAAGTAAAGAAAATAAACAAGTGTAAGTACATTCCGTACTTAGCAAGCTAACATGGGGTTATGAAACTCAAAAAGGATAGACTCTGGTTTACTGCAGTTAGCATTTTTAACAGGTCAAGCTTTTATTCTCAATTATTATCAAGTTATGCTTAAGCTCCCATTTAATTCCCATAAGAACAATATCGGGGTCAGGTGTGCCATATGTCATCACTGAACAACTTTAAATGATCATCAACAATTAACCGGTTATTCTGTGAGTTTTCTGGGCCGCTCGTAACCGCGAGCACGGCTGTTATAACAGTTTGTTACCCTCTGTAGAGGTGGTGCACATTCACCGCGAGTCGTGATCCCTATATGCCCGGGTTAATTACTCCCATGTCACTACCAAGGTGAGCGGGCAGGGTACACTATGAAGCCATTTCATAGGTTTCCCTAACAAGTTAGGGCCGCTAGGTTTCCTTGGCAGGCAGATGTAGGGACCCCCCCTTTCCTATGGCACAAATCCATCGCGGCTATACTCATAGGAACAGAGGCAGCCCTATACCCAAAGTGGCAAGCCCCATTTGCGCCAAAAAGGTAACCTCTAACCAGCTAGGAAAGATCCTATTACTGAGCTAAAGTCAGAGCCATATGACTCTCCCGGTTGCACTGTCAGTCCCAGCTTTTGCCGACAGATAAGTCCTTATGGAGGGTCGGGAGCAACATGAACAAAGGTCATTTGCACTTTCGCCCTATGGAACAGTTGTTATAAATCATGTTACTCACTTTGTTCCATAGTATTATTCATCAACATATATATTAAGTTCAGTTAGAGCACTAGCAATCTACCCATATGCATTTAACCCATAGGAGACAAAGAACAGGATAATAATCACTAGATGTCCTTACGGGTATCAAAATTAGACACATGCAAATGAGTAATTGATTAAAGTGAAATAGGACATCAAGGAAGGCCCATGTTATACTTGCCTTGGTTCACAAACTCCTGCTGGTCCTACTGGTCGTCGAAGAGTTCTTGGTCTCCAACGTTTTCCTCACCGTCTGAACGCGACCAACACGGCAACATACAACATTCCAAAAGCATTCATGCAAAGCAAACATTCCTATCATTAGAACAGTACACCAACAGTATAGAAACAAGGTAAAATGTTTGTGAAAATAATCTATGTCTCGCTACGATCACGTCAACACGAAGTTCACGAAAAACGGAGCTAAAATGCGAAAGTTATGATTTAAACGGGATTTCCTATAGCAATATATTTAATTAAATCTAACCATGAAATTTAAAAGTGTCAAACTTGATTAACAGTGGTACTAACATGTAGATGATGAAATTACGAAGCTAACGCAATTTGAACAGATCAATTCGGAGCTAAAACGAAGTTTTTAGGAGCAAAACAAATCGAATGGCATTTCTGTAAATACTGAAAACGTATTTTGAACAAAAACAGTGCACTTTACGTTTTCAAAACGAGAAAGCGTACTCTGGAAATTGCGCTAGGGACGGCGGGTTCAATTTGGTGAAACTAGGAGGGCTCTTTAGCAAATCTACCCACGAAGGGGTATCGGCCACCGAGAGCCATAGGATCAAGATCGGGCGGCACGGATAAGATCAGGGAGGGAGAGAGAGGGAGTCCGGCCGGGCACAGTAGCAGCCACAGCGGCGCACCATTGCCGGCAGCGAGAACAGGCTGGCGCATGCGGGATTCGGCCTACGGGCCATGGTGTGCCCAACCGACGGCACCGGGGAAGAGAGGGGGGTGCGGTGAACTCGCCTGGGCCGAGAGAGTGGCCAGAGGGTGCGGCTGAGGCAGTGGTCGCCATGGCCGGCGGTGAAAGCATCCCGGGCGCACGCGAAACGAGCCCTAGAAGCCACGGTTCATCAAATTGAAGGCACCGAGAGAGATAGGGGAACAAGGCGAAGCTCACCATGGGAGAAATGGAGACGGAGGCAGCTCAGAGACGACTGTTCGCATGGAGGTTCCGAGCTCGGCGATGGCGGATCCCGGCGCTGCGGTGCGGCAGTTTCCTAAGGCACGGGCGACGTGAGAGGGAGCAGGGAGAGGCAGCAGGGGTGCGCGGGGGGTCACGGCTTCCATTTGTAGCGACCGGGCACTAGGGGGCGCTCCCACGATGCGCGAAAACGTGGGCGCGGCGGTTGCTGCTTGGCCGAGCGCAGGCGCGGGACGGCTGGAGGTGAGGGGCAGCGCTGACGGGTGGGGCCGGGTCGTCAACGGCTGAGAGGGAAGGGAGGCGGCGGCGGTTGCTCGCGAGTTGGGCTGGCGGGGCTGCTGGGTTGGCGAGGCGGCTGTTGCTGGGCCGCGCGAAGCTGGGCCGGCACGGTGCGCCAGCGGTAGGCCGAGCTGGGCTGGCGGAAAGAAAGGCCTGCGGGCCAAAACTGAGGAAGGGAGGGAATGGAAGGAAATTTCCTTTTCTTTTTATTTTTAGAGTTTTTCAAAAGTATTTTCAAATGGATTTGAATTCCTTTTTCAAATTTGGTCAAAACCAATCATCCCAAAAATGAATATGCAGCAGCATGTATGCATCAAGATGTTTCTATTCCTTATATTTGATTTTTTTTTTTAATTTCATAAAAATTATTTCTTTCCTATATTTTAAATGCTCACATAATAACATAAATAAATCAAATTTACTATTTTAAAAGATTACAAATTTTAGGGTGTTATAATTCTACCCCCCTTAAGATGAATCTCATCCTCGAGATTCGGAAGACGTCGACAAAAGAGATGCAGATTCTCCGCATTTGGATTCTTCTTTACTTCATCATGTAGTTCCATCGTCTTGATAGGGATCCCACTTTACTTTGCATACATGTTGATCTTACTCCAAGTAACTTGCCCAATTGATTTCAAGATTCTGATAGGTACCTTGAACAACCCTTAGGTAACTCCAATCACTAAACCACCTTTCCTATAATACCAATTCTCTTCAAAATATCCACCTTCCGACGAAGTCTTGACGAATCTCTTGGTCAGAAGGAAATTCTTCCACTAATCTTCAAAACATGAATGATTCCGGTTAAGTTGCTCGAACTTGGAATACAATTCTTAGTCCTTGGTATTGTTCGAATTTTCCTAGCATAACTCTCTCTTGCTAAGGACATCAACAACGACTTTTGCTTCTCCAGGCGATAGCACTTTTCCAAGTCATATTCAATTTTCATCCCAACAAATATATCACAAGCTCAAGACCAACTTGGTGAAGATGTCCTGTAGATTCTTGTGATCCTCCTAGATGTCACTTGTACTTCCAAGGAGATAGTACTTTCATGCTCCACAATGGGTAACTTCAGATAACTTGTTAGGTAGTTCAACTCACGCTTCCTTAGTTGACTTAATGAATAAGTCACTTCTTTGGGTATCACCACGCTTTCGCTGCGCAAACTAGAACGTACGCTACTTCACCTTACAGATTGTTCAACTTGGCTACCCCCCTTAAGAAAAGATGAATCAGGGGACACCAAAGTATAGCTTGCATCTCCTTTTAGATGAGCTAACTAATATCAAGACGTTCTGTCATCCCATTGATACTCTTGTATATAGGCAAGAACAAGAAATCTAGAATTCTTCGCGAGCAGAAAAACAGCAGCATCGTAAAACGGCTGTAACTCCTATTATGTTAATCCAATGAAGTTGTAGCTTATACTGTTGGAAAGCTTTTAAAATTCTCCACAACTTCCTTATAGAACACTTTTCCAAATTCTGCAGTTAACTTGGTCTAAAACTGTACACAACAGAAACTACTCCAGATTCCAAACAGCACAGATGCATCTCCTTGTGATTTTCGTATCTCCATAACCAAAATAGCTATCAAGCTGATTCTTGCGCTCAGAGAAAGATATTGAAGTGTGCTATTGTCCAAAATTTTCTCATGATTTTTGGTCATCCAAATTCAGAGACATAAGTCAAGGAATGCAGACTGCTCTGAAAAGACAGGATAGGGAAAACAGAAGAAAACCAAAATCCGACTATTTATTTCATTAATCCTTATGCCTTAGACCTATGACTAAATGAAACTGTGGGAACACCCAACAAGATCATTGCAATCATTACAAAGATTCAAAACAACCATAAGCATAATGACAACTCAACAAACAATAAAGATGCACAATTCAATCATTAACTCAACTTGCGATGCTATCGTTTTTATTGTGTTAGGGGTAACAATCCTAAGACTCTTCTTCAGATTACGCAAGAAGGTGATGAGGGATAGTTCTAAAAGTATAACAAACCAAGAAGTGAAGATGAGAACAAAGTCTTTAAAATAAGCACCAAGGTAGAGACGACTAGGAAAGATAGAGATATAGTAGAGAAGAAAATATCAAAGTCTATAGAACAAGGATTCTATAGCAATTTCAAATCCTTAAGATGGTCAATTTCTAACTAGGCTTGCGTCCTACAGTCAATACGGCTCTGATACCAATTTGTCACACCCAATTTTAAGGATAAAATTGAATGCACAAAACTCGTGTGTGCCCAGGAATCAATCACACACACAAGCTGACAAATTATATATAGTATCATCACGGTGTCTCATACATCAGAGTTATAATAAAACTTAGTCTTTTACATCACAGCGGAATAATAAAAAGATAATAAAACTCTCATGACCATCATCACAGGGAAGGTCAAATGGTTGACCACAAGCCTAATAATCCTCCGGAAAATCCTCATACCCATTGCCATCTGTTACCCATCTGGGATTTTTATCCAAGTAAAGAAAATAAACAAGTGTAAGTACATTCCGTACTTAGCAAGCTAACATGGGGTTATGAAACTTAAAAAGGATAGACTCTGGTTTACTGCAGTTAGCATTTTTAATAGGTCAAGCTTTTATTCTCAATTATTATCAAGTTATGCTTAAGCTCCCATTTAATTCCCATAAGAACAATATCGGGGTCAGGTGTGCCATATGTCATCACTGAACAACTTTAAATGATCATCAACAATTAACCGGTTATTCTGAGTTTTCTGGGCCGCTCGTAACCGCGAGCACGGCTGTTATAACAGTTTGTTACCCTCTGCAGAGGTGGTGCACATTCATCGCGAGTCGTGATCCCCATATGCTCGGGTTAATTACTCCCATGTCACTACCAAGGTGAGTGGGCAGGGTACACTATGAAGCCATTTCATAGGTTTCCCTAACAAGTTAGGGCCGCTAGGTTTCCTTGGCAGGCAGATGTAGGAACCCCCCTTTCCTATGGCACAAATCCATCGTGGCTATACTCATAGGAACAGAGGCAGCCCTATACCCAAAGTGGCAAGCCCCATTTATGCCAAAAAGGTAACCTCTAACCAGCTAGGAAAGATCCTATTACTGAGCTAAAGTCAGAGCCATATGACTCTCCCGGTTGCACTGTCAGTCCCAGCTTTTGCCGACAGATAAGTCCTTATGGAGGGTCGGGAGCAACATGAACAAAGGTTATTTGCACTTTCGCCCTATGGAACAGTTGTTATAAATCATGTTACTCACTTTGTTCCATAGTATTATTCATCAACATGTATATTAAGTTCAGTTAGAGCACTAGCAATCTACCCATATGCATTTAACCCATAGGAGACAAAGAACAGGATAATAATCACTAGGATGTCCTTACGGGTATCAAAATTAGACACATGCAAATGAGTAATTGATTAAAGTGAAATAGGACATCAAGGAAGGCCCATGTTATACTTGCCTTGGTTCACAAACTCATGCTAGTCCTACTGGTCATCGAAGAGTTCTTGGTCTCCAACGTTTTCCTCACCGTCTGAACGCGACCAACACGGCAACATACAACATTCCAAAAGCATTCATGCAAAGCAAACATTCCTATCATTAGAATAGTACACCAACAGTATAGAAACAAGGTAAAATGTTTGTGAAAATAATCTATGTCTCGCTACGATCACGTCAACGCGAAGTTCACGAAAAACGGAGCTAAAATGCGAAAGTTATGATTTAAACGGGATTTCCTATAGCAATATATTTAATTAAATCTAACCATGAAATTTAAAAGTGGCAAACTTGATTAACAGTGGTACTAACATGTAGATGATGAAATTACGAAGCTAACGCAATTTGAACGGATCAATTCGGAGCTAAAACGAAGTTTTTAGGAGCAAAACAAATCGAATGGCATTTCTGTAAATACTGAAAACGTATTTTGAACAAAAACAGTGCACTTTACGTTTTCAAAACAAGAAAGCGTACTCTGGAAATTGCGCTAGGGACGGCGGGTTCAATTTGGTGAAACTAGGAGGGCTCTTTAGCAAATCTACTCGCGAAGGGGTATCGGCCACCGAGAGCCGTAGGATCAAGATCGGGCGGCACGGATAAGATCAGGGAGGGAGAGAGAGGGAGTCCGGCCGGGCACAGTTACAGCCACGGCGGCGCACCATTGCCGGCGGCGAGAATAGGCTGACGCGTGTGGAATTCGGCCTACGAGCCACGGTGTGCCCAACCGACGGCACCGGGGAAGAGAGGGGGGTGCGGCGAACTCGCCTACGCCGAGAGAGTGGCCGGAGGGTGCGGCTGAGGCAGAGGTCGCCATGGCCAGCGGTGAAAGCTTCCCGGGCGCATGCGAAACGAGCCCTAGAAGCCACGGTTCATCAAATTGAAGGCACCGAGAGAGATAGGGGAACAAGGCGAAGCTCACCATGGGAGAAATGGAGACGGAGGCAGCTCGGAGACGACTGTTCACGCGGAGGTTCCGAGCTCGGCGATGGCGGATCCCAGCGCTGCGGTGCAGCGGTTTCCTAAGGCACGGGCGACGCGAGAGGGAGCAGGGAGAGGCAGCAGGGGTGCGCGGGGGGTCATGGCTTCCATTTGTAGCGGCCGGGCGCAAGGGGGGCGCTCCCACGATGCGCGAAAACGTGGGCGCGGCGGTTGCTGCTTGGCCGAGCGCAGGCGCGGGACGGCTGGAGGTGAGGGGCAGCGCTGATGGGTGGGGCCGGGTCATCAGCGGCTGAGAGGGAAGGGAGGCGGCGGCGGTTGCTCGTGAGTTGGGCTGGCGGGGCTGCTGGGCTGGCGAGGCGGCTGTTGCTGGGCCGCGTGAAGCTGGGCCGGCACGGTGCGCCAGCGGTAGGCCAAGCTGGGCTGGCGGAAAGAAAGGCCTGCGGGCCGAAACTGGGGAAGGGAAGGAATGGAAGGAAATTTCCTTTTCTTTTTATTTTTAGAGTTTTTCAAAAGTATTTTCAAATGGATTTGAATTCCTTTTTCAAATTTGGTCAAAACCAATCATCCCAAAAATGAATATGCAGCAGCATGTATGCATCAAGATGTTTCTATTCCTTATATTTGATTTTTTTTAATTTCATAAAAATTATTTCTTTCCTATATTTTAAATGCTCACATAATAACATAAATAAATCAAATTTACTATTTTAATAGATTGCAAATTTTAGGGTGTTACAGTTGACGAGGAGAAGGTTAGGGTCATTCGACGCCGCCGACTGACGCTACACATACAAAGAAGATGCAGAATGTGTTAGACAACATAAATAGATAACCAAGCACTACATGTACTTTTTACCACCACGACCACACCACCACCACCACCACCACCAACCACGCGA